>NW_022170738.1:23835312-23928409 GCF_008802855.1 Photinus pyralis | reverse complement strand
AAACAATAGACTTTTTCATATACGTATTTACGTATAAACTTAATTTGTAGTTGCCGTTCGACGCTCCCGTCGCCGCTTTGCCGTTCAGAGTTAACCAAGTTTTAAGTTTTGCCGCTGCCGTTCCCAAATTTAGCCAATCAGTATTCAACAGTACGTGACGTCATATGACAACAGTTTATTTAATTTATGACAGCCTCGTGCCGTGTCCTGCTCTCGCCTATAATTATAATAATAAAGGTGATAACAACTTAATGGCAATATAGAAGCAAAGGAGCAGACCAAGGGTTCCATATAATAAGTCACTATCTATGTCCATTATTCAGTTAAATACCTATAACATATAAAAGAATATTTGAAACATTTTTTGTTTACCACCTTAAAAGTCATCAGAACAACAACTACCGTTTAATAAAATTGTCAAACGGAATAAGTTTATAAATGCCTGTTAGGAAACGGGAACTGCAAGCGGCAACGGGAACGGGAACTGCAAGTTTATAAATCACACTTTACGGTAGTAGTTGATACAGCTGTGTAATAATCTGCTATTGACTATAAAAAAATATAATTCTACCACACGCCGCCGTTACTTTGATCTATAACTAATTTACTCGACTTTATTTTTCGCGTATCAAAGGCCACTGGGATATATTAAAAAGCGACCAGTATGATCTTTTACAATTTACAGATAAAGGAAATGTACAAAAAATATATACGTATTAATTTCCTGTCAGAAATTACTAAAACGTACCGTGCATCATGGGAACGACAGGTTGTAAGCTCTTAACCCTCGCGTATAGTACTAATGCTAAGAAGAAAAGGTTGCATTTGTTGTCATACATTTATAATGAAGCCTAAGTTAGAGTGTATATCATTCTCTTGAGAAGTTTTTGTTTGTTGAAAATATGTTTACTTATTCCGAAGTTCTGGATTTGGATTTAAAGTAGTCTCGTACTCGGGATACTTTTATAACCGAGGCGGAATTTAGTAGATACTTGGTAATCAAGCAACGGGAGTAAAGTATGGAAGCCATTTCCCAATTGAACGTTACTTTTTTTTCACTTAATCTTAATAAGGAATTTCACAGTAAATCATCAAGTGGTTGCACAGAAAGTGAGCCATTTTGAAGAATGTTGTACGATTAGGTTGTTTCGAGTTCATATGTTCCTATTCTTGATATTATTATTGATTCTCTTTAGAAGCCATGAAAATAACGTAAAGTCGTCGGAAAACACTGGGGCGTCGATCCAGAGTTTCTCCTTTTTTTAGGTTTTTTTGTAGTGTATCAACAAATATATTTAAACAAATTGTATTTTGTCGTACTACTTCAATGAAATCATTATTTGATTTGAGCAGTACGTGGTGAGTCGAAATTTATTGATCGATTTAGCTACTTCCCACGAACAAATTAATTTTTTTATTACAATTGAAGATTAAGAAAACTATCAGCAGAAAAATGGACCAAAAACACGATAAGCTGTTAGCCATTTTTGACGAGATATCATTTCCGATTTGGAAAATCAATTAGGTATAATGCCGCCATAAAGATATTAAATGGCCATAAAGTTGAGAAGTAACGTTTTTGTTTTATTGCAACACTTACCGCTCTTAAAATCTGAACAGAAGCAAATAAATATACCTGTTAAACGGCGGAGCTACTTGCTTTCTAATTGACCCTTGCAAAGTAGTAAAATTTGCGGAATTAATTAGAAATTTACCTCGTAGATTAATATTAAAATAGAGCAGTCAAAGTTTCCTCGTGCTAATTAAAACGTTTTACGACGCAGCTGACGTTTAAGCGTATACCTATGCAAATGTTGCATTTTAAGATTATATGGTTATTAACATTATACGAAAAGTTCAAATATCTCGCATAACTTGCGAAACGTAAATCGTTAGGTTGAAAATTTTGGGTCGTTGTAAAGTCTAATGTTTTATTAGCATTATCTGTCATTCCTCATTGCTCTTTCAGTCTTTCTATTATTGCTGCTGCTGAAGTAATAGCGACAGACAAAGTTTCGATCAAATTATCTTTTCGAGTGTAATGCGTACAAAAATATTAGTTAATCCGTAATTTCACTAAAGGGAAAAGGAAAAAATTACAAATTGACGCACGACTTGACACCGTTAAGTGGTTGTCAATGTGTCCCCAAGCTGTACCTACACTCCCTTTCTCGTGTTTGCTGATCATTAGCAATTTTGGGGCGGATAATTATTGAAAATTGATGGTCACATGACGAGCAAATTTTAGTGTTATTTCGCCGGTCGCACTCTGGAGGGCTTTATTTTATTAGCTCATGAGAAACCTCGCTGAATAGTCGACAAGTTTCTGCTAGTTACATTGAAAAGGATTCGCATTAGATCGCTAGTGAAAATCTTTTAACATTTTATAAAAATTTAAATTGCAACAATTACGGTAAAAGAAACAAAAAAATACGAGAAGACAGACATCGCACAGCCATATAGATTAGTCCTATCTTAGTGCATACGATTCCTATGTGCTGTAAGACGATCGTCCCATAGAGCATAATCATGGATTGTTATTTGCCGTTTGTCCAGTCTGTTGTCTAGTGGAGATATATTCACTCCAACTGGAAATCCCGTAACATCTTCAGTGCATTTTGGATATTCTGGTTACAAGGTTTGCAGGATTTCTTTACTTATAATTCTAACCAGTTCTGGGTTCTCGAATCGTCCACGTTTTAAAGATACTAAAAATCGAAATTGTATACTTTCTGTCTGTCTATCTGTTTGTACGTATCTGCTACCACAATAATTTAAGCAGGAAGGCATATTTTATGCCTTTCTGCCCGACAATGGGCAAAGCCATATTTCTTTTTATTTCTTTCAGGTATTGTTCTTAATGTCCCTTTTGCGCTTTTGTCATTACTTCTTCAAATTGTTATGCGTTGTTGGTAGTTTTTTGCTACTTTCAAGTAAATCCTTTACGCCTTTGGCACAACTATTACTCACATGCCTACTTCACGAACTTGCGGGTCACTTTGTAATTGGGCGCAAGCCTGTTGAGGACTCAGAACAAGAGAGGGATAATAAATAATAAATAAATAAACTTTGCACGCCTTTAGCACGACTTTTCACACGTCCTTCGTTCAAAGTTTCTCTTCCCCCATCCTCCCTTCACATGACTCTCTATCAAGCGCCCCCCCCCTCTTCACATCTCACCCCTTCACAGTTCGTTTACACTTCTTTCACACCTTTTTCCCCGCTTTATTTGAGTTTCCTCCGTTACACTAATCTCCTTCCTACACAAATCGTTGCAAAACACACACATTAAACATACGAGTATAAAACAAACACTTATCACACAATACCTACAAAGAGTACGCAGTATACTTAAAACAAAATTACACGGCAGAAATACAATCAAAGCTATTAACACTTATGCCATACCAGTGCTTACATACTCTTTCGGGATTATACGTTGGACAAATACAGATTTAGAACAAATACAGAGAAACACACGTACACTATTAACAAAACACCATATACATCACCCTCACTCCTCCACTATACGACTTTACCTTCCTCGTTCGGAAGGAGGGAGAGGACTTACAGATATAAAACTATTGCACCAAACACAAATACACAATTTGCGACAATACTTTTATAACAAATCAGATACTTCAGTCCTACACAAAACAGTAACATATGCAGACAAATCTTACACACCACTTAACCTACACGAAACTAATATACTCCCACCCACATCCAAACTTACATACATCACAAATAACATACAGACATGGAACCAAAAGCCTTTACATGGACGATTTCCACAAGAGGTTGGCCAGGATTGTGTTGACTCTATAGCAACGCACAGTTGGTTGTCTGAATGTGATGTCTTCATGGAGACTGAGGGTTTCATGTTAGCAATACAAGACCAGGTCATTAACACACGCAACTATAAAAAACACATACATAAAGATAAAACAGTGACAAATGATTCTTGTCGACTTTGTTCACAAACATCAGAAACAATCCAACATATAATATCGGCATGCACACGACTTGCACAAACTGAATACAAACATCGACACGATCAGGTAGCTAAAATCATACATCAAAAATTAGCACTTAAACACAATCTCATAACAGATACGACACCATACTACAAATACACGCCACAGATTATACTTGAAAACAACACACACAAATTATATTGGGACAGGACACTACTCACAGACAAAACTATCCACAATAATAGACCAGACATTACACTTATAGATAAAACACAAAAATCCATTTGTATTATAGACATTGCCATCCCCCAACACTAACAACTTAACTAAAACACATGCAGAAAAACACCGCAAATACACCGATATAGCTATCGAGCTTAAGACGCAATGGAGAATGAAATCTACTGTTATAGTTCCCATTATTCTTAGTGCTACCGGAGTTATACCAAACAAAGACAATACACCACAATTTACAACTATTAGGTTTGGACAAAAACACATACAAACATTTACAAAAAGCAGTCATTATCAACACATGCCATATTGTCCGTAAATTTCTAAACATAACACAAGATACTACATACAGAAATGATCCACAACGTATACATGTAAACAACAGCACTCCCTCACAACACGGTACACAACATACTGTAATATCTCCACCTCTAACCCAAACAAACACACAAATACAACTTACCGAACAAACAAGTACAACAAATGATACAACATATACTACAATCAGAGATTCACCTCTGAAGCAAACCACATTATCACGACCCATTAGTATTTAACCCAAACGCAAAAGCCTAAACAGCACTTTAGACTCACAACATGACACACAACATACTGTAATATCTCCACCCTTAACTCAACCAACCACACAAACACAACTTCCTGAACAAACAAACGCAATAAATACAAGTAACGCAACACGCACTACAAAGACGCCCTCACCCATTAAAGTTACACGGCCTAGCACAGCTAAAAAACACAATACTCTTTCTTCTCAGAAACACACCACGTTATCACAACCCACTCGTATTCAACCCAAACGCAAAGCCAAAGAAACACTTACACAATAAACTCTATTTAATAAAATTACAAGAATTATTATAATGATATTTTTGTTTTGTTTTCTTCTTTCCTGATAGCGTTGACTATTGGGGCCATTAATAGCTATGTTGGTAAGTATGAATTACATACTATCTCTAGATTTCCAATGTGAGTGTGTGAATATTTATTTTACTTTTATTTTTCTTTAGAACCCTACATAACTTCACCAGACACAGACACAGACACTAACCGTTACTTGATTTTAATCCGTGCGATTAGTTAACCAGGCTAGACCTGAGTTCTCACAAGAAACACCGACAATAATAATAATAGTAATCTTTATTTTGCTATACCTCATAATAAATACAAACTTAAAACATTGTTTGGCAAAAGACATATTCTCATGGTTCGTAGACCGTCTGAGGAGTTGCTTCTTAAATAAGAATATAAAGAGAAAAATAGATAAATAAAATAAAATAAAAATAAGCCCCATTTGGCTATATATAGCAGCAAAAGAAAAGAAAAAAATTTTCGGTGTACATGCTCATATTTTAACGTGGAGTTCGTCTATAGCGGAGTTCCATCATACAATAACTTGAAAAATTGTAAAATTACGCATACGGTAGGTACGTTTATCATAAAAAAGTCTATAGTAATAAGTAATAGACTCGATAATTCAACAATCTTTCAAGTGTAATAGATATTCTAGCAGCTTCCTAGTACAAAATTCTACTATAGCGAATTGTAAAATTGATAAATGTCACGAAAACTTGGGTGCAATTAGTTTACTCAGGCCAATCCATAAGAGTGTTCAACATTACTGACTTCTAAAGGAAGTCTGCAATTCTTAATTCTCATTAGCCAGCAGTCTCCAGCACGACGAAGCAAACTCTTTTAGTACGAAAGAATGCCAATGAAATACATAATATAGATAGTAGAATGAGATAAAGGACTAAGAAAGTTTTCCAATTACAAATCGCAGTGCTTGTTTGACAAGACAAAAGTTTTTAATAATCTTATTAAACGGCAATTTAGTTAGTTTTCGAGATATTTATCCATTTCGCTTACACATAAAGTCAACGCATTCAGATAATTGAAAATAAAAGATATCAGATTTTTACTTTTATAAGACGTTCCAAGTCTCCTTAGCGGAGCATGGCAAGTAAAAGCTTTTTGGCGCTCCATACTAATTAAAATTAAAATCTTGCAGTAAAAGTTTAATTAAAATTTCTCGAGATTATGCTATCTTCATTTTTGTAGGTTCGCAACGTTAACATTGTAGGCTTATATGCTGCCAGCGAAATATTACCTACGCTTGTATCGAACTGATTTTGATACAATAATAAATGGAGGCAGAAATAAATATTATCTCCAAACTGCAAGACTGACAGCACTGGTTTCGGGTCGCGTGGGAATATTCCCTAACATATTTGACATTTATAAGGAAAATTACTTGTCCTCTTTTTGTTTGTAAGTTCGTCTTTCTTGGAAAAGTTTATGAACAAATTTCGGGACACACGTCGTCTTATCATCAAACTTACCGCCACCTCTCGCCTTACCTGAAAAGAAACAAAATATTGACGACTGCTTATTTAACCTGGCCATCTTACATTATTAGCAAGAATGGAACTTAGAAACAGAAATTAATTATTAGCTATTTGAGATCCAGAGTATAAACATTCTCCTTGAAATGAAATCGAAAAAAGAAAACGGAAAAGTACAACCAACTTCATTAATCATAAGATATTGTATTTTCTCGAGCTTCCTCCGGCGTTAAACTAAAATTTTAATGTCAGTATGATTACAACGTATCACATCGGTTCCTGTGTGCACTTACTTTTAGATTGATTGAGTAAAACTTTTTGATGAGTTATCACTAGCCGCTGATCAATTTTACAGAATGCCGTAGGAACTTGTGCAAC
The DNA here is from genome assembly GCF_008802855.1 of Photinus pyralis. Taxonomy (NCBI): domain Eukaryota; kingdom Metazoa; phylum Arthropoda; class Insecta; order Coleoptera; family Lampyridae; genus Photinus; species Photinus pyralis. The sequence goes on along the minus strand of NW_022170738.1, from coordinate 23,921,457 downwards.
GTGAACGATTAATCTTCTTCCTATCAATTTCACTTTCAAACACTTTAAAGAAAAGATTAATTAGTCGAGTTATTGATATGTGCTCTGTTATTAACGCCTTTGTACGGAGCTATAACATATTCGGCACCAAAAAAAGCATGAATTACCACATGGGCATCAAGCCATCGCGTTTACTGTTTTTGGCCCTTAATTATCGCTTTTGGCATCGTAATTTCGCTTTTTGTCCTTAATTTAGTTGTGAAAATCCTCCTCTATTTTTTTGACAACCATAAGTTAATATCACGGTTGCAGATAAGCTCCGCTATCGGCTAGCTTTATCCATTTAAATCCCCCCTGATCAACCGTGGGTGGGGAGTTTTTCCAATTAGTTATCATTGTACTTTGGATTTATTTCGCAATTATTTCACCTAGTAGCTAATTTTGCTCTTATTTATTTTACGAAATTGTCGTTCTGTTGTCTATTAAGTTTATAATCGACGCGTAAACGTAAACAGTTATTTACGCGTAGATGATAAACAATGGATTTACATTGTAACGTTTGGCACGCCTTAGAAAATTACGCTTTCTAAAGTGAACGCCTGTATTTCGGTTTATTTGAAATACATACGGCACGTTCTCATGACCTATGAAAGGTAATTTTCAAAATCTTGGCCTACTTAGTACTGTTTGATGATGTTGTATATTCTCGTAGTTGCTTTCGTACTTATGTTTACTTAATTATAAATAATAAAACCCCTTATTGCAATATATAACTGAATACCAAAAGTCTTTGTTCTTCCTTACACTTGGAATGTGGCTCGGGCATGCTCACTACTCAAAGGGAGCAATCCTTCAATTTTGAAATGTATCCTTCCTTATTTCCGCGCATAGTACAAATGGTGGAGCAACTACTGTTCCCCTTGTCGATCTATTAGTGTTTTACCGCTGATTTCGTCTACGCCATGCTCTGAATATTACACCAAAAGGCTGAAACAGCGATCCCCATAAGAACGGTAGGTACTTAGGAACCAATGGTTTACAACCTACAAGTTTCCTTCGAAGTTTTTCTTTTTTATAGTCTATGTGGCCTAAAGGTTATGAGTTGCTACCCGAGTGGTTACTGAAATTTTCCGCCCATTTAGGAGCGCAGGGCCGGACGAGATATTCCCTGCTCTTCTGCAGAAAGGCCTGGAACCTCTGCTCTTACATTTGTTGCACCTCTTTAGAGCCTCCTTAGCTTTAGGGCATATCCCCAAAGCCTGGAGAAAGGTAATAGTTGTATACCTACCTAAGCCGGGTAGTGCCATGACATGGCGAAGGATTGCAGGCACATCGGCCTTTCATCCATTCTTCTAAAAACGGTGGAGAAGCTGGTGGATGCAACGAGGTACCACCACATCCATTCCAACGTGCTTACACGGCTGGTACGTCCACGGATACGGCTGGTCACAGCCTCGTGTAACAGCTGGGGATGGGAATATCTGTCGGGAGTAACCCTGGGAGCATTTCTAGATATCCAGGGTGTGTTTAACAACACCACTTTCGATTCAATTAGTGAGGCTGCTGAAGGCTTAGGCATTGATGAGTCAATCGTAAGATGGGTCCGCGCCATGCTCGGATACAGTCATTATATCCTCAATCGGGACGACGAAAATGAGCACACCAGTTATTAGAGGATTCCGTAGGATGGAGTGTGTTGTCTCTACTGCTGTGGCTCCTCGTACTGGACGGGCTCCTCCGCAACCTAAACGAGGACAGAGTGTAAAGCTAATGCGGGGGCCCTTGAACAGGTGTATAGGTGGTGTAGTAGCCATGGCTTCTACCTTAACCCGGAAAAGATCGAGGTTGTTCCATTTACGAATAGAAGGAGAGGGGAGTTTGATGGGCTCACTTCGAGGACGTCAACTGAGTCGCCTGACCATGTGAGTGAAATATTTAGGAATCATCGTAGACTCCCGCCTGACTTGGAAAGGGCACATTGAGTGTATAAGCAAAAAGGCCACTGAAAGTCTATGGGCATGTAAAAGGGCTTTTGGTTGTGCAGGGTGGTTCAGATTCGTAGCTCACCATTGGGATCGCCGCAACGATAAGAGATACAGTGTAAGTTAAACGGGGGCACAGCTGCCCCCTTTTGTGACTAAAAGTAGTTGTCAGTTAACTTGACTTAACGATTATTTTTAATAGTCATTGCAATGACTTTTGGTCATAGTATAACATTTAGAAAATGCTCTCTAGCGATCGGATCCATAAAAACCACGCCAACTTTGACCATTGACCATGGAGGCACTAGAGCCTTTACACTTAGCTCTCAGAAGGCTTCCATACGGCTAAACGATTGAAACGAGTGGAAAGATCGAAGAAACGTTCGGTACGGGAGGGTCTGGGAGGAAACACTCAGATCCGATCCCCTCCTCGCAAGGGGAGATGTGATCCGGCTGTTTTATTAAAACCAAAGGGTTATAGGGTCACTCTTCTGGGCAGGGAGCAGTAACTGAACTCAGGTTGCCCGTTCCTCAAACCTTAAGGGCACGTGTAGTTTACAAATCGCTTCCTAACGGAAAGGGGAACGAACATGAGTATATATTGTGATCGACCGAGAGCTGACAATTAGCTTCTTCCTGAGTCAGCATAGCACCATGTTTCAGCAGAGAACAGTTAGCCACCATGACATGTGTACAAAGAACCTCCGTAGAGGTTACTGTAATAAGCATATTATATACATATGCAGTGACAATCAGGCGGCGTTGAAGGTCCTGGCAGCAGACAGTTTCCGATTGGCTACGGCGCTTGATTGCAGGTGAACTCTAGCTAATAGTTGGCGCAATTTAATAATTGAAGCTGGACTGCGGCACTAATGGGTCCCTGGTTCTAATTCGGGTTCGAACATGGATATTAGTAAAGCAGCTTTGGCTGAAACCTCGGCCACTCAATAATAAAGCCAAAAATAAATAAAAATAAACAAATATAATCTTGTGTGAATGTAAAAGGCTAAGCTTGACCAGGGTACCAGGCTAAATTCCAGGCTCAGTGGCAACAAGCGATAGGACTCGGACAGGTCAGGGCATTTTTAACAGGGCCCCTTGGCCTTCTAAGCTTCTAAAACTGAGCAGAATCCAGATTGGAAAGATCACAGGTGTGTTTACGGGGCACTGGATAGTCAACTATCACCTTTAGGCTTGTAGGAGAACCCACGTGCAGGTCCAGGAGACGAAAATTAAATCACCGAGCATGTGGTCAATCACTGTGACGCCTTGGTCAGAGGCAGACATCAGCTCCTTGGCCACAGTTGTCTGGAATCGTGGAATCTAAACAGGGCCCTATCCCTTATTGAGAGGAACGAGCTCTGAAACTAGATGCGAAAGAAAGGGGGTAGGCCCAAAGGGCCTAAGCAGTGACTGGTCGGGCTCTCCTTATGAATAGATAATAAAAGGTTATGTATTGATCGAGCTTAACGGAAATCGGCGCTTTGAAATCATCATCGTTAATTAAATTACCAAAGTATGTTTCATAAAGTGACACTATTTTAGGTTTTCGGGATTAATTTTTCAATTTCCAAGATTCCATTTCGATTTGTGAAAGATAGTTGACATTTCTTTCTAAAACATCGCCTTTAACACAAGATGAATTTTTATTTTGATTGTAATACCAGTGGATCTGATGGTTATCTCCAAATTGGATCATTTAATAAAATGCCTACCTAGTAACATGACTTACCTATAGTTTTATCAGATACCACACATAAATTAGCATCAAAGGAAAGATCAGCGTTTTAATAATACTCTTAAACTTACCTAAGAAATCTATTGGACTTACGATAACCCCAGCAAGGGATTCAGTTATTGATTCTGAAGAATTTTCGAAATTGGACGTGTGATTACTTTGTCGTCCATCGATCCACAATTGAAACACGCTCCCTTTTCACACTTTGCCTTCCTACATTCCTGAGCGCGATGGTCAGGCTTGTAGCAGCTGCAACAGCTGAAATTTTATTTACCTTTATGGGGAGGATTTTTTCGATGATTCAAGGCCTTAAATAGCTTAACAAGTACTGAAAGTGGAAGAGAAAAGAGGAGCAACCTTAGAATCTTCCCATAAATGTCCAATTTGAATTTTAAAAAATTAAGGGTTGCGGCCTCGGACAGAGTCATCTTTTTGAGAACTGGATTCGGAATTCCATCCACAATGTAGTGTATTCTGTTTCGATGTCTCCCTTCGTCCCAGTTTTCTTCATTGTTGGTAGGTTTCCTCTTTTTTCTTCGTCCGCTTTGGTAATAAATGGTGGAGTTCGGTGCTGGTCACCTTCTTAGAGAACACAAAAAGCAATTTGTAAGGTGTCGTTAAGGGAACAGTCCCCTTTCAGCCTAGATAAAAGCTTTTGCGAGGTTAATAAAGGACTTTTTGGGAAAACTAACTTTTTTGACACCATTTGTATCAAAGCACTTCTTAATTTGTCGCCATAATCGAATGATATTTCTGGTGAAATAGTGCATGAAAAAGCTTCTACGGAGATATTTTATCCCTCATCGTTATTGTTTGGTAGAATTGGGTTTGCAAAGGTAAGTTCTGGAACTCTCTGGGGAGACAAACTCAGTTGCTGTTGCGAATGAGATTTTAAATATTGATTGATTGGTGTTTTTGTTTTACTTTTGCAAATATGACGGATACTTTCCTTATTTCCCTGCTTTCTTAGAATGTCAAACGTTTCAACTTACTTTTCATCCTCTATGCTGTGAGTGCTTTTCTGTACGTGGCATGGTAAGATGCAGCTCACGAGAATCCAAACAGAAAGTGTACATAGTATAAGCTGGGTCATGGTGAAGAAAAGAGGAAAGTCAAGAGGATTCAGAAAGATTCTTTCGTAATTTGTGTGCTAGCAAACTAGGGTGGATAAAGGTTTACATCTTAAAGGTTGTTAAAGAGATGAATAAAAAATAAGATGAAAATGTCCATGTAAAGATTTCTGTTTTGATATAAACTACAAACATAGGTCTACTCTAAGGCGATGTCTATACTTTAGACCTCACAAATAAAAATGTCTCTAACATCCAGTGTCTTTCACAGTTCACTACTCACGGACAGATACCAGCTCCTATTTACTTCTAACCCAAAATATGACATAATAAAGCAAGGTCCTTTCGCGAATATAATACGAAATTGTATATTTCACGATCTATTTGTTTCGTAACTGTGATTGAGAAGTAGGTAATGGAGTAATTGCGCAATACTACACCAAGGGGAACATCTCAGAAATTCCAATTTACAAACATCAAGAGTAACAAAGCGAATTTCATGTATCACTTCTCTAAACCCTTGTTGTCGTCGTATGAATTGTGGAGGCGTTCAGCCTTGTCTCGCTTTTTTCCGTAACTTTCTAGGAAAGTTGATACTTCGATAGTCATTGACGTTTCCCCGGCAACAGACCGTACCTTTGCTTCTGTACATGTCGATAATCGGACAGGTATCGCAGCAGCATAGTAACATATAATGTCTGCTTCCATTCGGTGGACCCCTCATCACGGGCGAATGCTTAGGAAACTTTCGATTCTTTGTTTTGCGGGTAGTAATACCGTCGACCTTTTAATTTTTCATTATCTTGAACGCTTTTCCGTTGTATCTCATTTTGAAGCGTTCGGGATGTATTTTTAGAGGTAGAATTGAAAGTATACGGTACGGTAGACTGCATTTAATTTCAAGGTGTTTTATTCGCAGGTTCAGCCAAGCAAGAACAAGAACGGGTGTAGTTGATTAATGTTGAAACATTTCCGTTCAGACGAAACAATAAAATGCTGAAGTTCCGAATTGACGGAGAATACAATTAAAGTACTCTCGCCGCGCTGTAAACATTCACGTGAAAGTTTCTGAGTAATTAAAATGTGTCGGGTAGTTTCAAGATATTCGGATATGGGATATGCCAATCGCGACTACCCAACCCATTGCTGTGCACTGCACTTCAATAAACGCGGGCTGAACCTTTCATTCCACAAGCAGCTTGCATTACATCGTCTAATAACACATCGGTATTAGTTTTTCAGTATTCAGTAATCAGTACAGTTTTGAAGGTGTGATTAGAACTTCAGTTAGTCCTTCAAGGCCTCTTAGCAAGGGTTGGTATAGCAGTGTATAATTCAAAAATCATAACGGATTTCAGAGAAAGTGCCAAATTGTATCTATAAATGTTCTATTATCATGAGATTATATTAGGTCAAAGGACAAAGTTGCGTAGGTGTGATGTAAAGATATAACTTAGGCCGGTGCGCGGACAACAGAAAAGTTTAGAGCTGGTGTGGTGGCGTTGACCACGGCCAATCGCCATTTTAGTTTAGCGGTGTAAACAATTTAGACAGAGCGGTCCAGAGCCGAGTGAATAAGAGGAACTGAATGAAGGCACTTAAGGGTACCTGTTTCGTAGCGTTAGCGATAGCGGAATTACTGGTGATTTATGGGGAAAAAATACAATAACAACAACTAAGCGTAACGAACAACAACGCAAATCTCATTTTATTTTTCTCTTCGTACATTTGTGTCTGCGCTCTCAGATAAACACAACAAAACTGAATATCCTCGCTATCTAGCAGTCAATCACAAAAATATAACAATAAATAAAGTTATAATTCAACAGTACCATAACAGAGAATTGTGCGAATAAGAATAATAGTGCGTGGAAATTAATCTGAGTTGAATTGAAATACAGATATAGGTACGACAGCGGCAATAATCGGTGGCTGAAATCCGAGTTGATGCGATGCAGCGACCAGCGAGGTTCAAGGACGACAAGGTACAGGCATCTTTATAATTTCCGTTTTATACGAATTATCAGTCAAAGAAAATACGTTGCGTATATTTTCGTGCGTCTTAATGATTGTTTGCTAGAATAAATTTAATTATCTGGCCAGTAGGCATTAGACTTTTTTGAGTGATTGAAAGGTATTGATTTATTTCAGTGTCAATAAATGGATGCAGTTTAAAATAATTTCTTGGAATTTTGGATCGCGATTATGTCTTTTCCAAAAATACTAAAAATAAGATTCCTGAGAAGGATATTATGTGAACGAAACGGAGGCTGAAAAATAACAACGGTAACTTGAGCACTACCGAGTAACTTGTATTTCTCTTCCAACGAGTAATTAACAAAATAAGTTTTGTTAATAAACAAATAAATTATTTAGTTATAGCCCTTACATTAATTCCCTGAGGTGAATAAATCTAACAAGAGCTATCCGAAGTATCCCAATACAAAGAAAGAATCTCATCCCCAAAGGTCAACAAGTAATTGCCGTGGCACAAAGATATGAATGAGGTAATAAACGTTGGATGGTGGGGGGGAACCCACAAATATCATACCCTAGCTAGAATATGATTTAAAGTCGAAATTGAAACTGAAAAATACGCTGAAAGGGACTGGCAATAACAGTAACCGAAATAAATATAGCGAAACATACTAAGGAACCGTGCTCGTCAAATTAGTAACTTCGAAATGACAACTTGAAGACTCCCGTCGGCACAAATGACAATGACAGTATTAAAATTTGAAAGACATTGATATAACAAGATTTGTAAAACTACGTTTGCCAAGTTTTATTAACTCATCAACCGGAGAAAGATTAGGCTTGACATTCGTACCTAATATAATTACCCCAAAATTTAATTCTTATGCAAATGCGATTACTGTTAAAAACTTTTGATTAGGAATGATTAAAGTCATACTAAAAACGGCTGGGGATAGCTTTTAGTTTGGAAAGGTATTTAAAATGGAGCAATTTTGGATTTAAATTAATTAAAACTGAACAACTTACCGAAGTTTTCTAAATTCCTCACTTTTTACTTTTATAATTGAATTCGATTGTCCCCGTTTCCTGCTAAACAATGTAAATTTGATTTTGATAAATTAATAGAAGGGGTAGTAAGAAGTAATTAATAAGCATGACAGGCGGTTCATTGGGATAATTATGAAGTGGAGATAAAAAGTAGATAAAAGTGAAAGGGTTGTAAAATAGTCATGATTCTTCCCTTGCTCGCGACAAGTTTTGATATTTTACTCGCGACGATACTAAAAAGTGTGTTATGTCCGACTGCGGAGAGATCGTCTCGTTTTACATGTAGCTGGTGAACGATATAGACTATAAAATGTAACACTTCAACTGAAAATTAGGACATTTGTTTTGTGTCACATTTATAGTAAACGTTAAATTTTAAGCAAAGGCTCTTTGTTGTCAAGATTCGATGTATATCAACGTTACATGTGCAATCGAAACCATTGTTATCAGAACTACCATCATACATATCTCCATATAGGCTGTTTTCATGTACTACGAGTCAACTTAAGGAATTCAATGTTGACAGTTGATGAGTTCAAGTTAATTTCTATTTCTATTTGATATTCCACGTCAAAAATAAAAGTTGAAACTTTCATCGAAGAAATCCTAAAAATTTGATACTTTGATACGGTTGATAGCTAATAATATTGAGAAGTGAGATATATAACGTCAGGAAAAAATTAAAGTGTTATGGGGTTGATTAATTAAAATCAAGCAAAATGGCGAATGGCAACGGTGATTTTGATGACCACCGAAACAAACAGTGCGCGGTTTCAATTGTGGCTCCAAGGGACATTATGCCAATGAATGTCCGTGTCCGAAAGATTATAATGCGTGTTTCAACTGTAAGCAATCGGGTCGACTGCACAACACGAAACCAACTGGTAACGAGCACACTAAAAAATGAACGTGCTGCTGAAAATACGACAAAGGCGACCACTTCCAGAAGACAGTGTGATGAATATCAACGATCCCCAGTTGGATCGTTCCCATAAGAAGCACGTATCAATAGAGCAATGGTCCAGGCGATGGTTTATGCAGGTAGCCCAAGTAACCGTGTTCGATCAACTTTTCGACTAGAAAGAGATTATTGAGGAACCATACGACTTTGTCCAGCACTGTCGAAAACCACCATGGTGCACGAACCCATAACGTGGAGGTATTTGCAGTATCCGATGAGGCGTGACCCATGGAGGTGCTAATAGGGCGAACTTTCACCCAGGATCCGAAGACTGCATATGCTAGAGTGGACGATAAACTGAAGTTTGGAGAGTGCAGCGAATTGCCATTGAAAGATAGAAACCACTTAGCGAATCCGAATAACAAGTGAGAAACAACGTGCGTTGGTAACAATCTGCCAAGAGGTGTCGATAACTGTGCCTACCAATAACGAGGTGGTAATTAGACCAGGAGAAACTGTAGTATTTTTAGGCGACCTGGCGAGAAAATCAAGTTCAAATGGAGTCACCCGGAAGACGCCCAAGCCCAGCTGTTCTAAAGATGTACGACAGAAATGCGGTGGTGGTGGTTCTGAATCACTTCAGCCGTGGCCTTGGCGGGATCAAGACCTATTAGGACATGGTGGAGTTGATCGTATCTGTGTAACTACAAGGAGACTGTATTGGTTGACAGAAATGAAAAGATACGTACGACAGCATATAAACATTTGTGCGGAGGGTTTGTGGAGTAAACATCCAGCCGGTAAGCGACCTGGCAAATTGAACCCTATAAAACCACCGAGGAGGCCGATAACGACGTTGATTGAGACGAACAGATGTGGAGCGAAACCATGTGACACCAAACAAAACTACCGGAAGGTCGCCATTTGAAGTGCTGCATGGCTACCTACCAAAATTCTGTGACGGACCATTGACACCTTATATGGAAGATGAAGATGGCGAGTGAATGCAACCAGAATGGTTAAAGTGTGAAGTGCGAGAGTCCATAGTTCACGAGCAGGTAAAAGACAAAACACGTTACGATACCAAGGAATTTTCAGGGGTGACCTTTTATTCGTCTTCAACGTTTGTAACTTACCGTTTTCCTGTTAAATTTCACAGTAAGTACTAGCTCTTAATGTTTTCAAATTTGCTATATTGTGATAAACTTCTAGTCGCCTGATGATGGCAGTACGCCGAAACTATAGTCGCTTTTATTTTTTTAAAAAACTTCAACGAATAAAAACTATATGGGGAAGGTTTAGAGAGTTTTGATCACACAATATATTTCAACCCCCATTTCGAGGAACAATGGATCCAACCCAAAAAAAAAAGACCTTTTAGGTACCAAAACCCAAACCAAGTATAGAGGACTCTTGGTTATTACAAGGGTTCTTCCAAGTAACATTTACAGGGTGAGTACGATTGAGGGTAGCTGAGTCAACTGAACTACCTGACGAAGGAGAAAGCTCATCCGAGGACAAAGATCTCTATCAATGGAAGAGCATGCCTCCTTATTTGATTTAATTGTTACTTCCATTGTATCATCCAAGTTTCATACAGGGAGAGTTAAATAATTAAACAATCTGAGCAAAGCTCAATTCTATGGTGAATTACAAGGAGGTTACGATGATTTATGGCCAACCGAATCAACCACTGTGAAGAATCTCAAGCTCTTTTTCTTATACAACTTTGAGCTAACTGGCCATTTATGCGGCTAGTTTGAGTTAAAGTAGCGCCAGCTTAACCCATTGTTCTCAGATCCACAGGAAATGCCTTACAATGTTGATGATGTGGAGCGACTGGTTATCGTAATGTCGGGTAAGCTAGAAAGCAACAAAATTTCAGACTAGTTACAGCAATCGTGGTGTCAGTTTAGGTATCGAGTTGGTAGCTGATAGGGTTTCATTGATAGATTTGAATCAGATGTTAAGTAGGAGTGCTGTCGAAATTAATGAGGTAGTAGATAGCAGCTAATTGCGGGGAACTCAGAGAGTAACTCGCTGTCGAGCAGGCTAAAGAAACTGGAATAAAATTCACACCAAACCATCTGTCAGTCCAAAAAATTTCCACGGGCTGTAGTTAATCGAGTACAGCAAGCCGCGACAATTTGAAATAGCGCTGGTAGCGTAAGAAGAAACTGAATCGGTGATTACAACAGTATAAGTCAACTTTTCCGGTGTCAATCAAAATCACAGTATAAAGTGGTGTTTCGATCTTGTACCTAGTGCGCTAATAATACATCATATTATGACAGCGGAAAGCTAGGTTGAATGCAGTCGATATAAATAGAAAGTTCATTGCCCGATCAGTTCCATATTACGACGGAGTCGTGAATGGTAACCCGTTTCTATTTTGTCCAGTTGTAAGGCACCATACCATTTGTACCACCAATTCTAGAAAACGCTATAATTAGGGTAATGCGATTTTTTTATTTGTATAAAACCTAACGATCGATTCTCTTTAAGAATTGAAAGTAAACAGAAAATTGATCAATCTGTGTAGGATCTAGAAGGAACTGTGGTTCTTTTCATTCTTTTGGAAATTGTATTATCATTAATTGACCCTTGAATGCATTTAATTTGGTTAGTTAGTGTATTTTTTGTGTAAAAATTGCCATATGGTTCATTCAAGTTTAAATATAGTTAAATAATTTATAAAGGGATCGTCGTAAACGTATAAATTTTAATTAATAAATCTAATTTAAATAAAGAAAAATGTGGAGTGGGATAGGTTCGTTGTCAGTATATTCAATCATTATAATATATAAATCAAAAATTGATTTTCAGATTTAAAAGAAACGACCAAATTTCCGTAATAGGGCTTTGGGGGCTAGGTGTTTGTTAAACAATAATTTGTGTTAGAAAATTGCAGTAGAAAGTTAATTTCATTTAACACGAACAAGGGTGTTCAATTCCTGTAGTGTAACAAACTGCTCGAGCGTTCAGTGAAACGTATTTCCATAAATATATTAGGCGTAGGTATGTCGTCATGGAGACGTGAGTTTCAAGACACCGGATCACTGTGTGATAAATAAGTTATACAACCCAAAATAAAAGTACTCGGCCAATTTGCTGAAAATCCTATGTCACAAAATTCAGAAAATCATATTTGGGCAGGTATTTTTGCGAATAAAATTATTGGTCCGATCTTCCTAGAATGAAATTTAACAAGGGAATTATATCGAAATCCATTGTAATAGATTTGGAAGAGTCAAGGGGATGACAATGGCGACATGCTGCTAGCCGAAGAAAATTTGCACTTTCAGCAAGATGGGGCTCCGCCACATAATGCTCTTCCTGTTAAGCAGTGCCTCAATATCCTGGTAAATGGATAGGCAAAGGAGGGTCTCATAAAATAGTAATCGGCCTTACTGCGCCTGATTTCTTTCTTTGATGGGGACATTTGAAAACGGTATAGTGTATGGAACTCTACCTAACTCTACCTGGCGCTAAGAAGAAGAATACATGAAATAGACTTTTATAAAATCAAAACGGGAAACATTGGGTTTTATGGTTTCTCTCACATGAAGCTTATTCCTTCTAATTTTGCCATCAAGCAAAAATTGATTTAGAGCAATAATTGATGTTTGCATAACAAGGCCGGTTAACGCGTAATTTTCTCACAATAATTAAATTGGTATTAAACAGCACACCAATAGAAAGGTGGCTTGTGTTGCACAAACTTGTCAGTCAAAAGAAGTGACCGCTTCCCTAAATGTTAAAATAGTGCCAAATAGCTCGACTATAAACTAAAATAATTTCCTGTACACATTTAATAGCTTTTTCGATACCAAACTGAATTGAACCTAGAAGACGTCTGGGAAATGAAATTCAATTTTCCAGCACAGGACGTGTGCTTTTATTAATTTATTTTTGTCTTCCATACCGCAAGTACTACATCGAAAATTTTAACGATAGCATGTAGGAAAGAATAATGGGCACTTCAAATCGAATTCAACAATTCTAATGGGAAAAGGATGACCGTAAGCATTCTATAATGCTTCATTGATTTTTCCATCTCGTACGGATGTGTGCAATTACATTCCGTAAAAAATCTGACGTTACATTGCCCAACCACCATACGATACCTAAATTTTCTTTTTATTTAAATTGTAGGAGCAGAGATGAGGATATTTATTTATAAATACGGAGAGCTTTACTCATTTGAAATGCAGAATTAATTGTGACCCGTACAAACCCATCCAGCTTAAAACCTTTTCGGTTTTGCGTGCCATTCGTAGAGGAAACGCAATATAGCAATCTACTAGATTACTTATGACGTATATTTAGCATACCTTACTCACGGAAGCGAAACAAAAGCCCGTATCCAGGAAATGAAATCAGTTACAAGGTTTTTTTAGCAAAGCGGAAGATTTGCAGTTCTCAAGGGCGGTATTAAGTTTTAACCTTTTAGTGGCGATTTTCTCGATAATCCCGTCGCATTATACTTTGATCATGCCCGTTATTATTTCTTTATCATTTAATGAATCGCGCTACGTCGCTTGCAGGTAAAAATTTCAGTTAAAGCGCCATTTCGATAGCAATAAAAAGTGTAGCTTCAATTTGTATTCCGTGCACGAAAACATGACGCGGGAGATGAGAAAATACATTAATGCAATGTTTAAATTCGAACACTTCAAATTGCCCTTTGTCCGCTTGAAATTAAAGTAGACGTAACAACGCGTTTGGGCTATAATGGTTTCACAATTCCTTTCCACCTTATTTATATAACATTTTCACAGTAAACGCGTAAAAAATGTTGGGATTTCTGTAATTGAAGCGCTTTGAAGCTGTTGATACATCGTTACTTTTAATCATATTCTACCCTCGCCGCTTTCTATAGTGAAATTGAGGTATTGATTGATGGGAGCTGCCATTCCATGTTGGCTTAAAAAAAGTTTGGAGAAAATGGGAGGTTGCAACAACATTATTATCTGGTGCACTGCTTATAGTCAAATTTGAATAATAGATTTATTAAGAAAATTTTACAAAAAGTTTTCACTGCCTACAATTGTGCATTTTTAATAAGATACCACCAAAATTATATTCCCACTGCATAAATTTGCTAAAATTGTAGTCCGCTGCCATTTATTGACACCCGCAAAAAAATTCGTTTGAAGTTAAAAAAAAAGCGGCGTTAATTTGCCAGCCGCTTACATCAATTCAACAAAATCCAGTCCAATTGAAAAATACACCGACGTTACTGAAAAAGACACACGCTTTCAAAGAAGGCGAACCAAGATAGACCTGATAATGTTTCGCCATTGCAATTAATCAGGATACAAATGGGTTCCAGGAGGCTGCTCCGTTCCGTAAACCGTATTGGCGGAGAAGGTACGACGTTCGGAATCTATACCTACAAGTGAAAATAGATATCTACTTAGCGTAAAGTGGAGATATCGGGCCTTATTTATAATCCACATATTCTTTTATATTATACAATTTAGAATTACTCACTGCTTCAGTGTCTCGCCGATAAAGCACTCCACTACTTAACTGTCTTACATAATTTCGAAGTAATATCATTTCTGGGATGCAACCCTTCATATTGCTACACATTTTTAATCCTTGTTCTACAAGTACGAATTGGCTTTTAGTCAAATGCGGTTTTGATTAAAGCTTACTACAATTAGATGATTAACTCACTCTACTGCACTAATCAATGATTAACTGATCTACCAAGAGTGGAAGTATCTGTGATTAAAGTAATATAACAATGGCCCTTGGTTGAAAAAATAACTCAACAAAGAAAAGAACTGTGCGTCTTACAGAAATAAACGACTACGTAATATAGGAAATGTATATTATTGTATCGTGGCTGTAATGATACTTGATGACTAACTATTAACAAAGGCAATAAGGGGTTCTGAACGGTATCTGATGAAGTAAAATTTCCTGACATAAAGTAGGCATGAAAAATGAGGGTTTCTGATGATTTGAGGAAAAAATATTTCAGGCAGAAAATTGCCTAATTGACTATACAGACCTGAAAATCAATAGTAAGGTATTGATATTTTGAGTTCTACCATCAACGTTCCTTTGGTGAGTACCTACCATCTTCAGACACTACATTCTCGAGATGCGCGGATTTGAAGTTTTCACACTCGTCGGTTTGGTTGGACACTGGAATTTTGAGCGATGAAAATCCACCAGAGACTTTACACTTCGAAAAAGTCACTGTTTGGTGTGCATATCGGTCCGACGATATCATAACCGCCTTATATCTTTGAAGATGCGCTGTAACGAAGCACCCGTTTTCCGTCTAGAAATTGTCAGTTTTAGAGATCACCCTGTAGATGAACACCCGGTATCTAGACGCGTTTTAAGCTATGAAAGCATTTGCGTTGGTTCTAGGAGTTGAAGATAGAAGGTAATAGGTATTTGATCTAATTTCTAGAGGTAGGTATGTTTCAGTCGCCGCTACCCAAATCAAGCTGCAATTAATTTGCCGTTTGCAGCCATTCTCGTCAAGATATTTCAATTAATTTTGTTGCGGTCGAAAGCACTTGAGGTTTAGAAGATGATGTAAATTAATATTTTAGAATTTCAACCACGTTAAGACTTTATTAGCAGACTTTTGTTTCCTGTGGTAAATTAAAGCGAGCATTAAGACTGCAAGGCAGTGCTGGTTTACGCCGTTGTCAGATTGATAGCGCCGACCCCGCTCGTTGATCCCAACATTCTAATTATCAATATTAATTGGGCTACCGATTTTAGAAATTTCAATCTGGCCAATTAAGCAAGTGAAATTAACAGTAGTTAAATAAATGTGTTGCAGTAAACGTCATTCCAAATAGTCGTGTGGGGTATCAATAGGAGCACTCTCAATTGATTTACATTTTGAGACCGCTTATAGATTTTTAGGACGCCAACAGGCCGCACAAATAATTAACGAAGTTGTAATGTTTGAATGTACATAGATAACCGAATACGGTGTGTCGGTTGGAAAACCGTTGTTCCCTCCATGGAGTAGCCGAAATTTCTAAAAGGTAAAGCATTTGTTTGGAGAGAACCTTTTGCTTTCTACCTTTTGCAGTTACGTTTGTAAGTACCGTACTTTTTGAGATTTTCCGTAGATTTACTTTGGCAACCGACTGTATTTAAATTTTGCTTTTACATTAAGTTTACCGCACCGTATCTACAGCTTTTGCTTTTTCTTGCACAATAATTCCTAGTGCTCCGTTTAATGGCAAGGTAAGCATTCTGTTACTTTCCGTTTCATTAATTGTAAGGGCGGGAGAGAAGGGGGATATTATTTCGATTTCCTGCATTTGCTTTCTTGTAGATACCGCTACCGGATCCGATTATTTACTGTTCCCGCTTACGGGAATCTGCCGTGCGCTTTGATTTTGTTTTAGCATTCACCAAAGCCGACTACCGCTTGTCAATTAGCTGGAACTGCCATTTACTCTGGTTGAGTAGGCCCAAAGCTTCCGAGAAACCGCTGACCTTGACCATGGGCGAGGTCGTACCCATCTCTTCTTTCCGTCGACAGGTTGCTACCGACTGCCGCTACTTTCGTATTTCTGCTTGGGATTGCGATAAATGTTTCATTGGATCCTTTATTAATTGATGTGTTAAGTGAATGTTGGTGTAATGATTATAATTTTGGGTTTACAACAAATTTCATGCTTCCCAATATTCTGATTGTGAGGATGATTGCCGCATTATCCGCACATACAAACGAAGCGAGACCAACCTAATTTAAACATTTTTTCACAGACCCTTACTTTGTTTATCTTATACTAGCAAATCAAAAGTGAAACGCCTGTGTGCGTATTGTTTTCTAATGTGAAAAACCATATGAGATGTGTTTTGCTTTCCACCGTATATTTTTACAGTTGAATCATTTCAACAATTATTTGATGGGTGTCCACGTTACGCCAAAAAAGTCTCGTTTTTCGCTATCTTCTCGTATTTAAAGGATCTTCTCTCTTCCAATTTAGAAGTCTCCTTTATGACTGCGTAAACAAACAGCCAATCAGAACTAAATTAGCGTGCTTATCTTGAAACTAATTAGACTGCACCTTACGCATGTATTCTTATCGCAATGGCCAGATAAAACCTTTTAATACACCGCGCAAATACGACCATATGTTACCTTTTAACACGTAATTTTACGTTCAAAGCTAAATTAAATTATTTAAATATATATTTCAGTAACTGCTGATTTATGAGGGGCAGAACGTGAGAGTAACGAGTTCGCGCATACGCTATTTTCCTTCTCGCTACTTCCCCACGAAATTATCATTTCTTGACATCGCCTTACTTTGAGTATTCTCAGTGTGCTCTTTTGAAACTGTCACACTGTATGTATCTGAGCTCTTTCACAAAGCTGTCATAAAAATGAAAGTAATAGCAATAAGTATTATTTTAGCTTGAAAGCGTCAATGATATAATGAAGAGGAATTATAAAACAAAAATTTTGTTTAAGTGCATTTTTAATCATTTGGGCAGATTACGTTCAATACCTCGCCCATTACTTCGGTATGAAAGTCTTCTATCAGTTATCAGTTTCTATTCATTTCTCTGTAACGTATCTAATGATTTGAAATGCAAATAAGCATTTTATCAATTCCATTGAAAGTCGATTACTAAACTAAACTGATTTTTCACCGCGAACGTAAAAATTTTTTTACCCGATTACCAAGACATTCACTTGATAATTTTTAATTTTAATTTACGAAAACGTTTAGATAAATCAAAATCGGAAACCGATTTGAGTCGTCGTTGTCTTGTAGATTAAATTTTTAACGATACACGAACGTTATTAATGAAAATCGGCTACGCAACGCAGTTCATTCATATTCATGAATAACTTCCTATAAGAATATTTGCTTATTAACTATAATTTTTTCGTATTTATATAAATATATGAATATTTATGAAGGCTCAGTTGCAAGCTCGATTTACCTCGATTTACAACGGTCGATAACGCGGGTTCGAACCCCAGCGTTTGCTTAACACACACTAATTCTGATTATAAAGAAAATTATGAAACCTTTGACTACCTAATAATTCAGTTATAATAAAATCAGAATTGAAATCTGATCCTTTCGCTAAATCACGATAGTTCACATAATATGTAAAAAAAAACTCTCACAGTAAAACCGTACCTTGAAAATAAAATGCATAGAAGAACGTTATGTCAGTGTCTTAATTTATGGAATATTAATTATGTTTAGGAAGCATTCTCGTCGTACCTCAACCAACCCTTAACCTATAAAAGTGTTATTAGAGGTAGTAAGGCGACCACCTGTAATACCTTGCATGTGTAACTTTTGTGCTCAACCCCGCGTGCATTCCACCTCATCTTGGCTTACGAAGTTCAACCCCTCGGTGTTAGTGTAACCTTATCAATCTTAACATAAAGGAAAATGGAGAAAAAGATTTACATTTTCGAGTGACGACGTCTCAATACATTTGAAAATATTATATAAAAATCCATTGCAAAAGCTCTACTGGAACTCTATCGTTACAAAAACGTGTAAAGAGCACTCTGGTGCTCTGTATTCTCTCTCCTAATGCCCTGCCTAATGCATTTCAGTCAATTCTCACGAAAATGTACACCAAAGGCTTGAGACGAAGACGTAATTATCAATTTTCAAAAGTGATATAACGAGTAAGTACTTTTATTTAATAAAGCAATTTCGAAGCTCATTTGATACGTGATCGTTATTTTTAGTAATAAAGGGCTGTAATGTTTCAGCTTAAAAGAGGTAATAAACTGTAAGCAACAATATTTTATGTAACGTAATTTATGTTTTCAGGGGTCCTTATTATTTCAGATGTGCAGAACCAGATTTTTCTAATAGTGTGAAAGCGATTGAGGAACCTGTCGTAAACACCATAACTCCAGGAAGTATTCGAGCAATTTCGCATTGTAATTGAATCCGCTGGCCCATTTTTTGTTTAATTATCGAAGTGCTTGTCGTAGTTCAAAGACCTCGGTGTTTAATTCAAAAGTTCCTAGCACCGCTGACCCTCCTGATTGCTTCATATCTTATTCGTCTTAATTAAATTATGTCCGTCCGAAGATGTCGACAGCAACTAAATGTTTCTATGATAAAGAGGGTGATGAAGTAAAAAAGCGTCGGTGCGGCATTATATCAAGAGGACGAAGGGACAGTGGTAGTCGGTCCAGGCCATCCATCCTTCCAGCATCGCACGATCAATAGCCTTTCTGAGCAGGCGATGCTCGACTGTCGCTATCACAACCCTCTTCATTACCCGTGTGCAAAAGCCGAAGCAAAAAGCTTTGACTTTTCATTGTGCCAGTCTGGGTTTTACTAATTATTTTCTTTTATCATAAATGTACGTGTTGGGAAGACGCATTTGAATGCAAGAATAAAAGAGAACATTAATCATCGCTTGAAGTTGGAGATGCGTCTTAAAGCGCCGTTGCAGGTTACAGAAAGGATACGGGTTCGATATCGCCTAGTTTGACCCATTCAAACAAATATTAGGTTTTGTCTGCTATTGCGACGTCATTAATAATTAATGTACGCCATCCCAGCAATACCTACTATTTGCACGGTATACGTTTTTCAACGTGTAATATGCATGAGGGCATTTCCTGAAACGTGTATCGC
Source organism: Photinus pyralis (assembly GCF_008802855.1). NCBI lineage: Eukaryota > Metazoa > Arthropoda > Insecta > Coleoptera > Lampyridae > Photinus > Photinus pyralis. The sequence goes on along the minus strand of NW_022170738.1, from coordinate 23,902,132 downwards.
ATATCCACCACATTTATTAAAAATATAGGGCTTTTATCATCCCTTTTTCGTTTATATTATAAATCATCCCATAACAATGGATTTTATGTATAAAATTCAAACGTATAGAAAATTGAATACCTACTATTCCCCTGTTCTCAAATAAAGGCGACGCGTAATTACGATTTTAAATCTGCAAAATTATGACTGGTAGCAAATCAACTTTGTTTCTCCCTATAACTAGAGCTAAAATTACAACCGTAGCAATCATGCTAGCTGCATTCAGCACACGATCAGAAGTGTTATACCCTGTGGAACCAATACCGAAATATCACTTACCGTACAATAGTTTTGTACTCAATTTGTGCTACTTTTTGCCGTGGCATATAAAAAAACACAGTTTATCTATTTAAGGATTTTGAGTTTCAAATATTTTTTGAATAATCTCATCAGAAATTATTAACATGTTACCTTGCAGCACAAGTAAAATCCTACCGAGACCTTCAGGAAAGAGTCTCTGGAAATTCCTTCAATATATCTTTACCACGTAAATTGGAGACAAATATTGTTATTGATTCCTCAGAGGCTATTTTTTGTGAATTGTTACCAGTGTTTCTAAGGAAATTCAAATATTTTCAAAATTACAGCACAAATATTCTTCATTCATACGATATTTTTCAGGGAGTCTATAGCAAATCTCAGAGCAACTGCTGGAATATCGCACCTAAATATCTAAAGTTCTTCGATATGTTATCTCAAATTTTTAAAGGAGTACTTTCTGAAGTATCAATTGTATGAATCGATATTTTGTATGTAGGAATCTGCAACAAATTTTGAAGTATCTTTAATGAATTTACTAATATTCTAAGATGATTTCAACATTTTTCTGACCTGAATTTGTTACTAATTGAAATAACTAATTACTTTCCTGCTACAATGATGTTATATAACGAAACACTCTTAGTAGAGAAACGGCTCCATTCCCTTTTCCACTACAAACTTATATTTCTCTTAATTTTGTTACTAATTTCATGATAAAGGATATCGATTGCAACTTGATATTGACACAAATACAGGGTTGCACAACGAAGACGAAATAGACTGAATAACTCGCAAGGGAATAGTTTTTGGAAAAAAAACGCAAAAACACATCGATTTTGATTGGAAGGGTGAAAGACACATTATTGGAACGGGCTTTTAATTTCCTATGCGAGTCTGGTTTAGCTTTCAAATTCGGTTAATTCTTTTGGATGGTACACTTTAGTATAGGGCTCAGGTAAATACCGCACAAGCTATGTAACACAAGTACCTACGTCTGGTTCACTGAAATGGGATCGTATTAGTATTTTACTATCAGTACCTAAAACCGAGTTAAACACCAAGACAAAACATTGGCATCTGACATATCAGATAATTCACCAGTTGGTCACAATAGGAATATACAGGCTGATTCAAATTCGAGAGTCACCATGGGGATGTCGGGACCTGTATGCGTATTTTGATACTTAACAAAATGCAGTTTTGAAACTGAAAAAATTCCGGCTACTTTGGGAGATATCCGGAAGAAACGAAATTTTGCAAAATCGTTTTTATTTTTTACTCCTTTTCGGTTAAGGTCCTCATTTCGTTCGCGCATTCGTTCATTCGGATTTAAAACACTATGCCCCTGATGTGACGAAATTACAATGCTGCTTTTTTTTACTAAACGGTTACGCACCCTTAATACACAGACGGTCGCTCCTATTGCAAATGGAATTTTAAGTTTAACCTTTTTTAAAACAAAAAAAGTTACGAAACACTTGCACAATTGTGGTCTCTTTGCAAATTTTTGTTTTCTGAAGCCACAAAGTACGGTTGTCTAGCGTGACCAGAACATGAATGCCTTAAAAAATCCAAGAAGGGCGCCAAACAATACACAATAGTGAATTAGGTTTCTTTAATTGATAATTTGTTGGTTTAATTCCCAAGAATCAAATTAGAGTTATGGCAAAGAGTAATTATTTAGTATTCTTTGGATATGGCGATAAATCCTTCCCCATTCTTTTTCAAATATGCCCATTTTGAAAAGTTCCATGATATTGAGTGGAATGAGCCTCCAAATGCAATCCAATCATACCAAGAATGAAATACGATACCAAATTCCAGACTTTAATGGCTCCACTGAATTCCCAAAGCAATTAAGAAACAAACATTCACAGAACAGAAACAACGCAGGAATAAATTGGCGTCCCTTGCACTGCAGTTGATCAATTGATTCTTTCGAATTCTATCAATCTGGAAAATAATTTCGAACCTCTAAATTTTGACAACCGCTAAATTTCGATTATACGCAATGTACCCGAACAATTTCTAAAATTCCCATTTTACCTAATTCTGCAAAAACCCTGTAAACACGAAATTAGATCTGTCCTTATAAAGATCAGATGACCTTGGCATCTTCCTGCTTCGGTCTCTAATTTAATCCGCACGCCTTTCGCTAGATAAACTTTAACAAAAAACTGGAGAAGGGTAGGGTTTATGAAATTTTTTTCCCATAAGCTCCCTTCAATAGATCCCAATCTTCTTTGTTTGGTTTGGCTTGGGGCGGGGTTTCACTGCCGTACTGTCATTAACGTATAATATTCTTAAAATAATAATTATTATTTATAATTTAAACGTAGCTTGACTATAGCGATTGCCACCGAAAAAATGGTCATATTCATAATACACCTTCATGAGACAACCCTCACGTTGATATTCATGTGTGGAATATATGATTAGTAAATTCCTACCCTAAACTAAACGATTAATTAAATGGTACACGTGCATTTTGTACGTCCAATTCGAGCAAATCTACTCTTTGCATCAGCAAGTTGTCGATTATGCGACAATTGTTGCAAATTTTCATTATCTAAAACGTGTGTGTTTGTACATTTAATCTGGAAAGTAATTGGAATAGACGATGTTTTTGAGGTTTGTTTTTTGGCGAGATTAAATCCATCTGCAGCTTTCAAATGGAACATTCTAAATAAATCCGACAAACACACGAAACATGCATGCACTAGCTTATGCAATAAAATGAATAAATTTCTGTTTGTAAGCGCTTTAACTTATTCGAGAAAATGGAGACGCTAATTTTAATTGCTTCACGACAATGGTTTTCAAAAATTGAAGGTGTTATACTGATCAGAATGGAACGAATCTAAATAATTAAGCATCTATTTTATAATTTGGTTATAAAACCAAATGCTGCTAATTTACCAAACGTATGCCAAACCGAAACCTTCACGAGGGGAAGACGTGTACCAGTTCCCACTTTAATGTAAGTTCCGAATTGACGGTTTCTTTTGAAAATGTGAGTTTTCATTCATTGTTTTTTTAATTTTCTTTGACTTTTGCAATTTTTCAATTATCCTGTTTTTTTTCGAATTGTCTAATTTTTCCCAGTATCCTAATTCTTTTGCAGCTTAGTTCAAAGGTGTTTCAAGATCCGCCCCATATAAATCTTATCTTTTGAAGGTTTTAATTTTTAAGATTAATTTTCTTCGTAAAATATTTTAATCTTTTGATATTTTTTACCATGGCCGCACCGTGATAATCAGACTACAGTCTTCCGCGTAAATTTGTTGTTTTTGAGTTCAATACTTACAAACTGTGGAACAGCTGAACCAGGCGAGAGGGATCTTGGCTTACCTGAAAAAAAATTATTATGAGCACCAAAGCACCAAAGTTCGGAGTAGGTACTACTAAAATGCATATTATACAATTTGGATTTGGAGGCTTGTAATTTTGAATTGTGCCGCAGAATGTGTTAATTAAACGTTTCCCAATACAATCACTTCCGATTCAGTCTGTTTCGTTTTCCTTGTACCACCCTGTATACACATACACGTTACAGTTTCCTGTCTATCATCCTTATGATTCCCCGCCTGTAATAGAATTATAATATAAATAAATAAATGCGTTACAGTTTCCTACCCTTCATCCTTACGACTCACCGATAGGGAGAGCAACCTTATTATAGGTTAATAAGACCTTGGGGGCCCCGAAATAGATTTACAGGTTAGAATGAAGCACGACATAGGTAATAGGGCTCCCTTGCATCTCATGTCAAGTTAGACTCGGGGCCCCATACACATCACGGCGCCTGTTTTTTCATTGACTTCAACCTCTAACTATAGAATCTCTCAAAGTCAGCGTAGCTCATTTGGTCACGCGCTAGCTTTCTATTTCAGGTATCGTGGGTTCGATTCCCAACGCATAAAAAAAATGTTTGTTCTATAGCAACCATGACCGATGACGCGGGTCCAAAATAACATCAAAGATGGCGGATGGAGCGCGAGAGGTAGACAGATAGATGGTCCAAAATGGCGTCCAACAAAATGGCGGGATTAGAGACTAACAAAATGGTGACCGATCCAAGATAGCGGATCCCGTGACTAATAAAATGGCGACCAATCAAAGATGGCGGCTTTACTGACTAATAAAATGGCGCCCAACAAGATGGTGGAATTAGAGACTAATAAAATGGCGACCGATCCAAGATGGCGGATCTAGTGACTAATAAAATGGCGCCCAACAAAATGGCCGACCACGCCGCTCATTGGCTGTGATGTCACAGGGGGCGGCCCCTAAAGGCTCCGCCTACCGTATCCCATTGGCCAAGGGGAGGGGCATAGGGGGGCGTGCTCGTCTCTGATTGGCTGTGACGTCACGTGCTCGTCTCTGATTGGTGTGACGTCACTTCCTGCGCCAGAACGAACATAGGGCATCTACTTGCCTCTGAGAATAAAACGTACCTATGCTCGCGTTGTTGCTTATATATATGCGCGCGAGTATGTATTTCGTCGGCATTCTTCCGCGGCGCATATCAAATTACACACCATAACTTTTTATTATACCATGACCATAACCTAGATTTGTGAAGCAAAAGAATACGTAACTGAGTGGAAAATTAACACAATTGTGTAGTCAAAATCTATCACGCAGGGAAATAGTAAAAATCCACAGTGTTTATTCTAATATTGGTTATAATTTGACTTTTTTAATAGTTTATGTTTTTATTCTACGTTCTGTGGATGAAAATTTGGAAATCGCAACTCCTATCTTGGTCTCCATCTCGAATTTTAGGTTTCTTGCATAACAAATTGTATGTTGACAAATGCTGGGAATGCCGTATATATAAGTGGAACAAATTTAAAACAGACCTCAAGGAATTGTAAAAAGTAACAAAATTCCTGGAAGAGCAAAGTAACGCAAAACATTGGTAGGTTGAACAACTTTATTTATCAAGCCATTCTGAATGTGATTTAATACTCGATCGTTACTTTTGCAATAAAGTGTGGCAATGTTTCAATCTTAAGAAGGTAGTAAACTTAAAGTAACAATATTTTATGCAACGTAATTTATGTGATTTTTACTAGAGTTACCGTGAAACGTTTTCATTAAAGTTACACCAAGTTAATGTTCGGTCAAGTACGCTTTAATTAACGTTATGAAGGTGTCTGGAAAAATTTCTATCGTTTAACACGAGCTTACTCTATAAATTTTAATAGGGAAGATGGCGCTTTCACATTAACAAATTACTTACAAACTTTACGTAAATCTAAGATCAATTAGCTATAGTGCGATGTTATTGTTGGAAAAGGTGAGGAAAAGTTTGGCCGTACCTACCTAAAAAAGATCCTTAGTAAAATATAGCCGAGCCCTGATTAAAGTGTAGATTAAGGATATAAATCTAGACGCAATAAAGAATATCGATTATACGAATCTGATTGCAGAAGAACAGATGGGTCACTAAATTACCAGCACTAAATTGGCCTTCTGCAAGCTACAGTAGCATTACCTACCTACTCTGTACATTGATAAAAATGCAATGTAAATATTTTACTAACCGAGATAACCACGGGATGATGTCAATATTTGGCTGTCCTAGTAAACAATTTATATGCAAATGGAGTTGACGCGGTTGATTGATTAAGATGTGAACCGCTGTATGAAATACATATTAATGCGTGGCAAAATTTAAAAATCGGCACCGTGCACCCCTTGCGGTGACAGTTACATTAAACGTTGCATGGCAAAGATGTTTATGAAATAAGAAAGGGTGGCCTTAAATCTTATAGGAGATTAAAGACAACGCAAAAACTAATTACACTCTTAAGAAACCGGAGGCCCTTTGCTAATGTATTGTTTGATTTATGTTTTGTATGCGGAAAAAATTTCGTGATCTGATATGGTTTTGTTTTGGACACTGGATCGTTTTATTCTAAACTAATTGCTTTATATACATACGTATTGCGTGACGGTTTCGCTTTCCTCATTTGAATTTAGATTATAGTACGGAAATGTAGTACCTAACGGCTTTGTTAACAACTCGAAATTTAAACGCATTAATTTTCGAATAACGCAAAGCTTGCCAAGAAAATCGCTCCACCTCTTTCGTCAAAAGGGTAAACGGTTCGAGACGTCTAAATGTAACCTGATTTTCATAAGCTATGTAATTATTTTGTTACAAATTGTCACACGTGCTCTTTTTCTATAACTTATAGCTTTTTTGCTTCAAAGAAAGTACATCTAAATAATCATTATTAATTTGCCCCCCTTCTCCCAATGTATGTTCCAAATGTTCGTTTAGCACTCTGGCTCTACGTAATAGTTTTAGAGTAGCCAATAAAGAAAAACACAAAAGCATATCTACGTTTATAAAGGCAAATTATTTAAAAAAACAGAAAAATTAACATGGGTATTGATCCGATGACTAGAGTGATTCTACGGTCACAACAATATAGATACCACTTACCTACGCCATCTATATATTTTTTCTGTAAATTTGTTGTTGTCATATGGTCGGTATAAAATTTCACTTCGTAGTTCTTTATTCTGCCACTAGAGGACAAGCAAAGTACTTTTCTGTTACAGAGACTATAAAGACCGTGTGGCTATAATGCTCGGCCATTTTTTTTTCTAATTTATCATTGAGCTGATTGGTTTCTTTAAAAAAAATTAGTAGATTTGGCTATAGTTACAATAATGCTGAGTCAACTGTCTTCAGCAAGATAAATTGTTCATCTTGGTTTCCAGGTTAATTGCTACCAATCCGGTGCATTTGGCTAAAACATGGCGGATCTACCAACTACCAATAGAAAACAACCCCACCGTATGATGACACTATCTCTATAGAGTCACTGTACCTTCTGTATTTAATTAACTTCCCTTGACTTTTAAAATTTTAAAAATCCGATACAACTGAATACGGAACTATTCTGGAGATCTTCACACATTCATCATTTTTACGATACTCAATAGCTTGTAAAACAAATTTTTTAAACCGGTATAAATATAAGGTGCCTGCGTATAACATTTTAACAAATAAACAAAACCGACTGCTCATGTGATAAACAAATTTTTTGGTTCGGCTTTAGTTTTACTTTTATTCGAGGTTCGTATACATACAAAATTTCATTTAAATATCTCAACAAATACAAAAATTGGGATTGCGCAAATTGAAATGTTGGGTTGCGCATGCGCGATTTTTTTTATCTGCTTAGTTGCTTGAGGTTTAAGGAATATTTACTAATACAGAAAACCGGACATTCATAAGTTCTTTGTAACAAGAATTATAAAAGAAACCCTTTTTTTGGAGGTTTAGACAGTGTTTCGGCTATAACTCTTTGGCCTGTTATTCTACGTAGCCGAAAAACAATAGCGACCTTTCTTGTATCCCATTTTTACGTTCCTTTTTCTCTTTTAGTTTTTATTTAGTTTGGTCGCCTTCGAAGCCCTTTAGAAGTCTTATTTTGGTTTTAATTTAGGTTAGGGTTCATATTTAATTTTAGAATTTGGGATTTTCTTTTGGGTTTTGTTGGTGGTTGTATACCAGTGGCGTACCATTCTCTAGTATTCCTTTTATTTCTTTTGGGATTATAGATTACGTTTGAAATTTGCCGTATTTTTTTCCTTATATCTATTATGCCGTTTTTACCCTCTTCCTATTTATTTTAGTTCTTTAATCTTTTCCCTATGATTTTATGCTCATTTATCTTTCACCTCGTCTTTCACCCTGCTTTCTACGTTCTGTGTCGCTTCTTTGGTTTTCCCTGTAGCGTACTCTATCGTTTGTTTGTTGTATTAATTTTTCCCGCCTTACGTTTATTTCCCGCCTTTTTGTTATTTCGACTTAGTGTCCGTTACATTTTGATTTTTCCCTAAATTTCCTGCTTGATTGCGTGCTCGTCTTCTTTTTTATTATTTCCGGGGGCCATTCCAATAATTATCGTTCTGTTGAGCGTGCATGAGGTGCAGAAAAGTTTTATAATTTTTGAGCCAAGCCTAATTGGGAGTCAGCCTCTTTTTTTGAGATCACCAGAAGCTCCAAGAAGTTTTATTATTGCGAGCCGCCCATATTTTGGGGATTTATCGATTTCTCATATCACGCAGTTTAATTGTTCCACGATTATTATTACAATCCTTCGGTGTGCGCTTCCGTTTCATCGTCTGTATGTACCCTCTTGTGATTATTTTTTTCGTACATCCTGTATATTTTTTTTTGTAGAATTGTCATTAATGTCCTGTAGTTCGTCGCACACCGGATGATTCTTATTTAAGGCCTCCAAAACCTTGTAAGTATTTTTTTTGGTTTGCTTGTCGTTTTGCGTGTTGTTATTTTTCGTTCCCCTTTTAGGGCCTTCTTTTTTTAATTCACTGTATTGGTGTCTACCTACAATCTTAAGCAGCCCCTGGACGACCACCATCAGCCGACTACGAAGATAAGAAGACGCCGTTTACCCATCGTTTCAGTTTCCTTGTTCAATTGTTCCTTTATCTATTCTGTACTTCCCCTACCGCTTAAGTTTCGTTCCTCTATTCTTCGCCCTATTTTCTCCTTGTTCTCTACCGTCACCTACTCTATAACGTTACCCTTAATATCGCCCGAGGGTCCAGCAATATAAACAGCAAGTATTGGTACTGTTACTAAACAAATTGTTTGTATTTCCCCTCTTGTTTCGCCCCCAATCATTCCCCATATTACATATAAAAAAAGGAATACAATCAAAATAAAGAAAGGTAACCATGATATTAACCATTATAATTAATGCCATTTTGTAATGTGAGATCTCACAACAGGCAGCTCTCCTAGCCCCCATCCCTTTTTCCTCCCCTAGATTATTTTTTTTCCTCAAAAAAACCCAACGCAAACAGTTGGCCTTTATTTCTTATTTGAGTCACAATTTTGTTTTATATTTTATTTTAAGTCTCAGGCGAAATTAAATATAATGTTATGTTAATAAGTGTTTCGTATTTCTCCCCTTCTTTAAAGCCTTAGCTTCCTCGATCCCCAGAGAGCTATTTTCTAATTTTTGAGCACGACTCCCTAAGCGGGAAACAATAGTTAGTGGCCCCTTAAATTTTACCGCTTACCAGCCTAGTCTCTCCGTAAGCAGCCGCAGCCGTGGTTAGGTCTATTCGTTCTTTGTATACCGTTACCGTTTACCGTTTCGCATATAGCAATAGATGTAATTATCTACTATTTACTTCTAGGAGATGACTAGGTTAATGGTGACTAAAACGACAAGCACAATCACTTCGGTAGTGACAGTGTCGGTTATCTGTTAGCTTTCCAACAAATTCAATACCATTTTCACGGCGCGGCGATTCATTCTTATAAACAGGAAATTAATTATTAATATAATGAATACAAGAATTCCAATGAATATCAATTAGTTAATTAGAAATACGAGAAGAACAGAGTTCTCAGCAAGGTTTTCTCATTTTATTTTAGCTGAGGGTAAAATAAAACACATTTAAGTGTTGATTATTTTTGTCACGTTTTTACCTTTTTTTTTCGTACTTATGAGGGTAGTAGAACATTTTCGGAAGGCAAATAGCAACAATCACTTTTGTATTTTTTAAAATGGAATGAACAAATTACAGCGTTTTCTATTTTTGCCCCGCTTGTTTTTTCATAGTTATACCTAGTGCAAAAAGACAACAGTTTCACACGGAAAATAACAACAATCAATTACAATATTTTCTTTAAAATATAGTTAGGCAATAATACAAGTGTATCTGCTCTTAACGTTTTCACATTTTTAGTATACCTTTGACCCATCGTTGTCAATCGTTGTTCTGGAAAATGTTACAAAGTTCACGATTAGTAGCGACATTAAACTTTCAGAATTGCAACTAATGTAAGTCATACAACTACAATCGTCAAGTATATTATTGTCAGGATATGCGAATACCCAAAATTGCAAAAAATCCACACATTTACGCCAAGTAAGTTGTCTAAGGGAAATAATCAGGAATGCCAGCCCTTTGATTTACGAAAGCTTTGTTTAATTATAAACTTGTAAACTTGCATCTTTAAAATATATTTGAGACACCTCCCTGTTATTCAAATTCATAGTTGCATAAATGGCCATCCTATTAACGCCATATTGATTCAATAATGCGTGCTAAATCCAAAATTGTAATCACAAAGGAAAAACTGAGGGCAGGGGCGTAAAAAATAGGTGGTGAAAACTAAGGGAGATGGGAAAGATGTATGAAAAGCAAAGAAAAATTGACAACAAAGTGTTTGTATTTCCATAATTACATGTATTTCGCATTTCTCAAGAAGAAGAAAAGCAATTAAAGAAAAATATGAAGCCTCTTTCTTCCTAAGCTGTTAACAATATTACCAAACGTAAAAGAAGCTTAAGTTGAATGTTCAAATACACGTGTTGCTTTGATGTTTTGTGTATAACAGAGGAAATTAGATTTCGGCATGTTTTTATTATGAAACAGCGGAACGAATTAGTGAAACTTTTCTGCTCTATTAATCGACGCCTGCATTACCACCCAATATGGCAACCTCAAGTTTGCAAACTCAATATCGGCGCCATTTGAAATGCCACTATCCGCAAACCCGGTTACAGAAATAAGTAGCAGGTAGTTGCAATTTTATACATGTTCGAAAAGTTCTGGAAGTTAACATAATTTGTGAAGGTGCCGTTTCGGTAAAATTTTATAATTTATGTAAAACTTCGCCCAACTTCAATATGTTTAGTAACTTTTATGTACTAAACACATTTACTTCTCGAATGCAACCGCACTAAGTTAATTAGCGATGAGACTTTGTGAGGGATTACGATAACTGTAAACTCGAGAGCGCAAAATTAACTTCGTGAGGTTAATAAACAACACTCGATCGTGTACGGAGAGACTGTAGTGAGACAGAAGGTCTACTTATTTGCAAAATAGATCCATTAATTTAAAATTCTTCCATCTAACGTTACAACCTTCCTGTTTATCGTCACGAGTTTGACCCATTTATTTTCACACACTATTTACACTAATTTATTCCACATTTGCTTAATTTATACTGCACATTGTCGCGACGATCGTATTTATTTCAATTATGTCCAAAGCTTGCCAAAACTGATCTTCCATGAGTAACTATACCCAAACCATGGGTTGCAAATTCTGAAAATTATTATGATTCGATCATCTACTTGTAACACATAACAAGGTATTGATATACGTAAAAAAGTACATCGTCCGGCAAGTGAGGCTTGATGTCTAGGATCCAGAAACAGCAGCGAGGGTAAAATCGATAATAATGTATTCACACCTTTTAATCTTGTACTTATGTTTGAACAGTACAGTCTTTTTGTATAATCAAAAGCAGGGCAATTAAAGCACTGGATATGAAGCAAAACTGCCATTTACTAAAAAAAATTGAGTGGAAGGTGATAAATACGCATATAATTGACTAATAAAAGAGAAAGGTGCAAAACAGGCTGTGTTAATAAATTCATTTGGCCCATTCGTAGTTTTAATTCTTAGGAATCCTGAAACTCATCTGTTTGATTTTACGCTTCCTCTTTCGAATTAATTTCGTTGAATCGTTATTACTGATCTCGTCGTTTGCAATAATAATAAACGAAAGCGCACATTAAAGTTGGTAATTAATGGTACAAAATTGGCCCTATTATACGGAAGCGTCGAATGAAAAGGGCGCGGCAATTTTGATTCGAAAAGAGAAAAATCTGTAAATTTTATACATTTTCACTGGTACAGGATTGTTGAGGGAGTGATTCTAGGAAGGGTGGTGAGAAAATTCTCTAAGTAACTGATGTTAGAAAATTATGCGCACGTGGGAGAACGACAGATTTATCGATCCAGGAAACCAAAAAGTTCCCGATGGCACAAGGTATTTTGATGAAACTAACCTATACGAACGAAAAATGACACCACGCGTCTAAGTATCTACTTTTTAAACTGTGGAGTCCAAATAATTCTATTGATTCAGGTGCATAATAGGTCTTTATATTTAATTTAATGTGGGCAGTATCATACAGCATGATATATGTTGTTATTACTTAGATAACACTAATCTGTATGGACTATGTAAGAACGCGAATCCTTTTTTAATGTAATAAGGTAACGGTTTTGTTGCACATTGACAGTGTTGATTGTAACTTCTTTTCCAATCATCATAGATAATTAAAAAACATGCTCAGATGGGATTTTGCGAAGGAAACATTTCAAATCAAGGAAACCGATTGTTGTAGTTAAGTGTTCTTATCACTTTTGTAAAGGTGGGTGAGCCTGTTGCTGTTGTCTTAGTCTTGTTTGTCCCACTATTCAAATTGAAACATACCAAAACTAATATTTCCTTAGCCTTTCTTATGTCCGCTATAAATTTAGAAAACGGGTATGCTTATGAACTTTGTGTTAGTGAAAGAAAATTCACATTCACTCGTAGTAACAAATTTAAATCATAAGTAATCAGTTCTATTCGATTAGGTAATGTGTAACGAGAATTGGATCCTGAAAAGATTGCCAAATTGAAAGTGTCAGTAGTAGAACCGTTCCCCAATAATTTTAGTAATCCGATTTAACTTCGACCTACACAAATAGAGAGAAAATGTTTCCTTAACGGATGTTTGATTTTTGTAATTAAAGAATTAAATTTCAATGGCTTCCAAATTAGAAGCATGGCGTGCATGCGAGAACAACTGGCGGAGTGAAAGGTCATCATCGCAGCTTGTACTGTAACAACACAGATGTGCGAAATACTTCAGATAATCCACCAACCACTACATGCATGTCACAGTTTGTCAATACTGGCACATGTGTGATGTATCGAACCTCATCTCGTTATCTCCCCATAGAGAGACTCGCAATTGTTGTAGGAGAATAAATTGAAAACCGACAACTATCAATAACCGCGAATTTACAATAACTTGCGTTACGTAAATCAAATAAGCATTAAGGGATCCTAAAAACCCAATATGAAATCGGACGCAATCTTTTCGCTTCGTTTAACGCTTGCGTTTTATTTTTATAGCATTTTAAGTGCAAAGTGAGCTATTCTGCCATTGTAAGTCTCAACGTCCCTAAAAGGGCGAAATTTGGGTTTGTATCGTAAATTGTATTACAATAACATGCAGTTGCATCGATCCGGCGTCTATTTACGAGCTACTCGATTGTTGTTGTGACCTGCTTCTGAATATACTCAATCATTACGCGACATCAGCTCATGATTATTCGCAACATACTCTAATTGGAGCCGTACGGAGATAATTTGTTTTTGTTACACTCACGAAGAAGTTTGTGTACTTCTCTGTATGCGTAAGGCCAAAGGTTGCTCGGTAGCTGGGAATAAGATTATGATAAAAATGGAACGCGATTTGAATAAGCTCGCCCTTTTTAGGACAGAATAGAATTTTAATGTGTACGCAAATTTGATAACAATCTCGCATTGCCCACGACCCTGTAGTGGTTCTGGGTCCCTATAAGAGAATCAGAAATCCAAAGTACTCTTCCCGATTATGTTCACATTTCTCCAAAATAGTGAACTTTTTGTAACGTGAATATTGAGTCTATCCAGGAAACTCGACGCGTTGTTAACAAAAGTGCTTTCAATTCCAGACGTACTGTTAAATGCGATGCTTTACATAGTTTGACGAATAATTCAATTCCAATTCGCACACAGAACCCTCCTGTCAATGTAATCCCGCCCAACGTCGCTGGGTTGAAATATAAAATCATTTGCATACTAAATATTTTCTTAACGGCTTCAGTCCGTTGTCCTACGTGCACAACATGTAGATCGTTGTTTACCAGATTATTTTACATTGAGAAACGGTGACCTTTACACAAAAACAGGCCTGGATTTATACCAAGCCTTCAAAGTATCTAAACTCGAGTGCTTCCTTAAATTTGGGTTTAACAAATTTTGACCATTTAAGGGCGGTAATTCAGGTATGTTATTTTGACAACTACAAGAAAATCTTTACTCAGTCGTGCATAATTCAGTCCTTAAGATAATAACTAAGAAGTTCGGAAACTAGAGATTTTTTAAATCCAAAAATATTGTTGTAACTGCGTGTTTGATCCAAATTTGAATTAAGTAAAATGAAATCAATCCGTCGGTTATTTAAAAGTAACACGGGTATAATATCTAGATGAAACTAACTTGTACGATTACAAATCAGGGGGACATTTAGTATCTACACTTTCACCTAATAAATAAAGTAATAAAATCCGCGTCAATCATCAGAATATGGGATCGTAAGAAGAAAATCTGATCTTGAAATTCCATAATTTGAAATGCAACTTTGATATATTAATTTTACGTAAAGCGAATGACGTTTAATTTTAACTAAACGTAAATAGCTCATGCATAATGTAACGTGTAACTCTAAACTCTGTTCTATTATGTACATTTCGCAATATCAAATTCTTGTGAACTTTCATTTAGCAACGCGCTACAGTGTACTAGTCGCTGAAATTGAAACTAAATTAAAATCATCACGGGAATATATTTTATGATTATTTTATCGGCCGCGCTTAGCGATATGATCCTGCAGCTTATATTGTGAAACTATGTGATTGCCCTCTCCACGTTTGAAGATATTAACAATTCATGTTTCTGAATAATTTAATTAAGTGAAAATCTAATAAAGACCCGGACAAATTGCGAAACAAAGAAAAGCGGCATAATTCGCTCTTGCATTGTGTTGCACAAAATTTTAATAATTCGCCCGGGCAACATTTTTCTGCAAAGCCTAATCTGTTTTTCAACGAAATGGAATAATTTAAATGTAAACCGCAGGTTTGTCCTTGATGAAAGACGTCGACATGGGAGATATTCCGTCGGCGAGAACAGTGATGAACCAAGATGAGGCATGTCAGAAATTTTTGTGGATTTACAATATCGGGTTTGATATTTCTCTTAATTGAAACTTAAGCGTTACGTGTTCCCTCTGACGAAAATTTCAATTTTGAATATTAGTTATATTACTAAGAATTTAACGTTGACAGAGTCCAATAATGTCTATTTAATCACTGTATCTAAACATCATATCGTACCCTTTGACAAAGCGGCAAAGCGCAAAAACGAATTTCACTTATGACGAATAGCGCTACAGTTGCTTGAGCTGATGAAATATTAACGTCAATTTACTCTTTCATAATTTCGTCCCATTTTCTCTACCCGTCTTTGGAGTTGGATTTTTGCAATATTTTAGTTTAGTCGTTTGCTAAATTTCGCCTCAAATTTGTTCCGTCTTTGTTTCTGCTGATCATTCGAAATATACTCTCGTTTATTTAAATTTTCTTCGCTCTATTGTAAATTTTGTACGCTTACGCCATCTAAGTATCTTCTTTGTAATCCACTAGTTTAATGTTCTTGTTGTAGTGGAGTTATTTTACCTAGTTCTTTATTCTCGTGTTATAGATTTCTTTCACATGACTATTTGTGTCACTGACGGAGATCTTTGCAATCACTGCTTTAATTCAGAATTGTGTGGATTTGTATCTTTCTTTGTTCCTTTCGCACAGTAAAGCGTCTGCTCTCGAACTGATTAGATGCAAATGTTCTCTTGGTAACTATTACTCTTACTGACTTCGTGTCATAGCTGTTAACAGGGATGTTTTGGTTTTACCATATTTCTCTTTGGGGTGATTTCTCTTTCTCTTTGATGTCTTGGTTACTCCATTTTGGTGACCCAAATGACCAGAAGTTAATCAGAAATTGATCTGTCTGTAATATTACAAATGTGTATTATTTTGATATAGGTAGGTCGTATTTTAAAAGATATTTTGAAAAATATTGAGTTAGGTTCGCCTATTTAAAATTATAAACGTTTAGAGTTGTGTAAGAAGGAGCAAATTAGCAACAAATTATTACCAGTAGCATTCGAAGGGATAAGGGAAAAGTGGAATATGTTATTTGATTTTATAGCAGATGTTAAATTGACATGTTAATAGGTTTGAATGAGTCGCTCTTTAGCCGTGAGGGTAGAAAGTGATCACTTTAATCGCTATAGCGTAGATAAACTGAAACAGATGATTAAGCATTCTAATGATATGTGCCATTCTTATTTCAAATGGACCGCTGAGCACGATATAAAATGACTTTCAGAACATATGATAATGCTGTTACTATGTAGACGACAGCAACGGCAGAATCTAAGCTTGCTATTTTTGACGTCTAAATTAAGTTCAGACTTGTCAGAAGCTTTACAATGATTTATATGGCTTCTGCTATAAAATAAAGTTTAGTATTATACACGACGATAAAGGGAAACTAACCATCTCGTGAAAATTAATTCACATTCTTCACTCAATGATTAAAATATCCCTTTACCGTCTTATATAATAATTATTTGACACACTTAATATAACAAAGCCGTCCGGATTCGAACGTGGGGTTCTTTTTTCATATCCGATCCGAGCGATAACTGTTTATTCCCGGTGTACAATTATTTTATCACTGCCTTGAATGTGAAAACTTCACTAGATAAATCTATTTCATATACAATGAGGGAAATTCCACGCGGTCCACAGACCAGTCAGACTATTTTTTTTAAGTGGATGTTATAACCTCTATTTTCTTAGTTGAACTGTTTGCACTACTAAAAAATAATGCATTTTTATTTCAAATTCATTTTTATTTCTCCTACGATTTGTTACCTACAGCTGATACCTGAACAATTCTATCGCCGACTGGAATATGCAAGTACCTACACAAAAGATTCACTAATCTACATTTCACTTACGAAGGTTTTATGGTAGGAGGAATTGAAGGCAGCGCAAGTATTTGCAATTTCACCCACGATAGAAATAATGTGAATCTATACATGTAAAAAAAGAGGCAATTGATTTCTTTGGAGAATAGTTACCGTAAAAAGATCACGATGAAGACGTCTTAAAGAGAAGCTTGTGAAAGTAAAATTCCCATTCGCATAATTCAGGGTTTCAAATAATGCATCCCGACCGAACGAAGAGGGCTACATTATCTTATATCACTGCCATTGAAAGATGCGCAATAACCCATTTTCGAGATTTTAATATCCCTTGGATCATATTTCTTATCCTGTTCGAATATAGATCCAACTTAACAACATCGCAACGTAAAAAAAACCGCATACACAAGAAACTTATAAAGAGAATAACCATACGGCCGGGCTTTACGATGTAAAGCAAAACGTCGCAATAAATAATCAGGTATGGTTGATTTTAGATACTAAAAATGCAAAAATTTAAAACGCGTGCCATCAAAGGGCTTTGAAATGATTCACAATAGAAATTTATATCCTTTGTTTCGGTATGGATTTTTTTATTCGTTGCCGATATTAATGAGATGAAGCCGAGAACTTGAAGCTGCGAGGAATATTTCAACACATTACAGCTTATTACCTTAGAATTTAGGGTACGCCTCAAATCAAGCCGAAAGTGACTTTAAAATATAGATACTTAGCTTGAAAATTCGGGTTCTCTTACTAAATTTCATCCTGAAATTATGTTGATAAAAAGTTGAGATTTTCTAAACGTGGCACCGAAACTTTCCTCGCGCCACCAACTTTCGGAATATATTTAAATTATAATTGTTTTACTTTTTCCTAGCAACTAATAATGAATAACTTAAGCTTCTGCGGTGCAGTATTAATCTCTGTTAGAAGGCAATTAGAGTTTTCTGAACGATATTAAAAGTAAGGGCGACACTTTTCAATCAATACTTTTCACTGGGTCGTTAGCAAAGAAAAAGTAACACTCCCATTTACAACGCTAGCTGCTTAAATCATTTGATTCATTACCATGTTAACACCTTCGAATTTGCATTGATTATCATGTTCGTAAATTAATAAATGTTTGTGGGCGTAAATTGTCAATGTAATCAATCATGCGGGTCGCGTTTACGTAAAATTTTATTATAGCCTTTACCAATTGTATTGTATTTACTTATCGACATTGTTGCAGTACTTCAGTCGAGAATTTTGACATATTTTAAACTTCCATACCAAAAGGCAAGGCCGAGTGAATTCTTTGTTGTGAATTTTTAGTTATCTAAGTGTTATCCGTTTAGCAATGATCGCAGTTCTAAAATACTTTATTTGATTCTATTTTTTTTTTTTGTAGGTGGGGAAATGCTCCTTATGCACACTCCAGGTTGAAAGGTCTGGAGTAGTGTGGGGCTCTCCCTTACTCGGGTATACCCACTAAAACCCCACCTAAGGCTTCGGCTTCTATGGCCATTTGCCTATTTCCTCAAAATATCACAGACTTCGTTCTAATAGAATATTACATACAGGTAGGTCGACTCACATACAATACAATATTTTCGATATGACAAAGTTGGTAACTGACAGACAACAATAAATAACAATTAAATAGACAGCCATTATATCACAGTTTGTGCAACATTTCCACACTTTGGAAAAATCCTATCACCCTTCGACACCGTTCATCGCTGTTAAAGTTACCTTCCCATATCGGGCATATCCCGAAGTTGTCCCGTATATCTTTGTATCGTGGACAGTTACAAAGTATGTGCTCTAGTGTTAAATTAACCTCACAGTTCGCACATAGGGGTCTAGGTTTACCTTCCAGCAAGGCGCTATGGGTTAATGCGGTGTGCCCAAGTCTAATTCGAAACATCTTCACGAATACAAACCGACCCTCGCCAAGAAGAAATAGCGGCCCCAAATCGGGTTTGACCCTTTTCAAAAATGAATCGGACCTCGCCCATAGGTCGCTCCAACGCTCATACACCCGAGCCCTGACGAGTGTACGTCGGGTTACTGTTGTCTCATTTGCAACATCAAGGTCATTTAGTTGTAGATACGTTAGATCCTCTCTAGCCCTTTGGCTCAGCGTTCTGCACCTATTCAGTCGTCGACGCGGAACTGCGCCTGCCATCGATACGTGATTCGGATGTCGTTCATCCGAAATTACTTTAAGATGATAGTTTACAGCAGCCTGTTTACGACGGAGGGCTAGAGGAAGGATGTTCGCCTCGACGTGAAGCGCAGCGACCGGACTCGTTGGAAAAGCTCCGAGGGAATACCGTATGGCGAGGTTTTGGATTTTATCGAGATTCCCAAGCATCGCACTGTTGTCACATGTCAGATAAGCACAGCACCCATAATCAATTCTCGATAAAATTAAGGCCTTGTAGACGTCGAGTAACGTCTTTGGGTGAGCTCCCCACTTATGGTGGGCCAGGACCCTAATGACATTTAATGATTTCCTACACTTTGTGACAACATTCTGTAGATGCTTGGACCACCGCAGTTCCCTGTCAAAGGTAAGTCCCAAAAATTTCATATCTTGGGACACAGCTATTATACGGTCTTTCATAAATAGAACGGGGTCATAGTGTGGTCTTCGGAGTCGACAAAAATGAACCACCTTCGTCTTTTCCTCAGACAAAACGTACCCCACTGCATCCGCATTATCAGAAATTTTATTGATAGCCATTTGTAGTATACGCACAGCGGAACCAACGGTTTTTCCGGCGCAATGAATCATTAAGTCATCGACGTATAGGGATTTATCGACTGTGTCGGCAACACCCAGGGCTATTCCGTTTATGGCAATTGCAAACTAAAAGGTATGTTAACTTAACTGAGCCGAAATATTATTGGATAAATAATTAATTTGTGTCATTTTAAAGAAAGAACAATTTTTTATTTACTTACTTAAATGTGTCAGTCTCTCCACTTAAAAATTTCTATTCATTCATTACCAAAAAGGGAGTTAAAAGGCTATGTAATAGTTAATTTCCAATTTTCTCATGGTGGGTACAGCTCGATAGATTGTATACAAAAGGAAACATGCGTGGGGTTTTCACGCACCTTATACAATCCCCAAGAAAGTAATTCAAAGCTGTCAGTTCAATATTCGCAATCTTAACATTTGATTTGAATGCTGTAAAACATCTAAAAGCATAACTAAGATTTAGGTAAAATAATAAATTCTCTCTGGCATTTTCTTTGCGAATAGCTACGAGTAAATCTAAACCCGCCTTCCAAATAATTTTAATATAAAGCGAAAAGAGAAACAATTTGTTACTATGTACTTTGTTAACCGTATTCGTTAAAATTAGAAATTTTCAATAGCAGCACTTAGCAGTGTTGAAAGCTTTTCAAAGGTTTTTATAATTCAAACGGAGTATTGTGCGCTCATTTAAAATGCTATGACGTTACAGAGTAATTATTTCATATTTTTTATGTAGTCGAACATTGCTGGAACCGAACAAATTCGCCATTGTCAACAATTACGCGCTTTTTGATTTGACAAATTTGGAACTAAAGAATATTTCCTAATCGCAGAGGAAGTCCATTTTGCAAAAGCACTTGCTCCACTTATTACTTCATTAATGTATATGCGCATGTACATGCGAAAGAGTGAAATCTTGTAAGTGCTGTTATTTAAACAAATAAAAGCTGCGTATAAAGCGACGCAAATGCACACTCGGATACTCAAGCAGAACATAATTGACCCTTTTATTAATCGATTTCAAGTCGCGTCAAATATATATATTCATGTCTCCGTCATACGTATATAAAAGCAATCGCCCTTTCTGGAACCCAAAAGTTGCTGAAATCATCAGGTACGACCGACGTGCTTGTAATCTTGGGTCTTCATTAAGACGTTTAAAATTAATTTATGGCACCATCCCTTTTACAGTTTACACTTTTACAGCTTTACAGCACTGTTGGGGACCACGAAAATTTTTACACCAAAAATTGGAACCCCTAGACAAAAAAGGTTGAGAAACGCTGTGCTAACTAGTGTTTTAAAGGGTCGGTAAAAAACAGAAAATGTTGGAAAAGCCTCGGGAAAAGCCCTGTTTTTTCCAGTTTTTTTTTTCTCAGGGTATAAGGAAAAATTGGTTTTTTTGGGAAAAATTGAACGCATATATCCAGTAACATAACTGTATTAGATACTTCTTTTACATTTCTTTTGGATCCGCAATTAAGAAATCTGGACGAGGTCTCCCCACTATATTAAAACATTTGCTGTGTGTGGCACAGATACCGCCCCTACACCTACGCACGCGCGTTTTGCCCAAACGCTATTCATCCCTTTCTTTTATGTCTAAGAATAAGAAGGTACTAAGGGTAACAAATTTCTTTCCAATCGGTTCTTTCTAAAACACCAATTTTTCCGGAAATTTTGAAACACCAGCCACATCAGCAGAGTCGTGAAAGCCACTTACCGAGTATGGTATTCCATACATAGTCCTATCATGTAGGTTTCCTACTAAAATTACTTCCTGCGTTTTTTTTGGAACACCCTTTATATTATCATTCCCTTCAGTATTAACTATTGTTGTTTCATACTATTTTTTATAACCGTACCCGGCGATTTTGGTACTGCCGTTACCGTTGTAATTTCGGGAAGTGTTTTAATAAATAAGAAATCTTCGCCGGTATGCGCTCTACCATTCCTCAAAGTTTCATTGCAATCGGATGAACGGCTTAGAAGGGAATAAGACGCATACAGGCAGACATTTTTAATTACATGGACTACAAACTATACAGAATGTTTCTTTGGTACTTAGGAGTTACTTTGATGGCCGAATCGATGGAAAATACTTTCAAAATGGTGGTACTTCCGGATATACCTGAAGTAGGTAGTAATTTCATTGTTTTAAATGGCTATCCTTATTTTTTATTGAATTTTTGGTTTTGTACGTGTAATTTCAGTTCTTTTGATACCCACATATCGATATCTACAATTTATGGTTTTTAAGTTATTTGACTTTAAGGGAAAAATGGCAAATGCAGACGGTACCTTGAAAATTGATCACTTGAAAACGGTTGTTGCTATGGCAACCCATTTTTACCAGTTCATACGGAAAAATAGGGCTTCTTGTGGTGTACTTAAAAAGGAGTTAAGTTGCGTACGACCGCTTCTCTGAAGATCCAAATTTAAGAAATTTCAAAGACTAAAAACTCATTTTTTTAAATGAAATTACCACTTTCACCCTATGGCATTTGATAAATAATCAAAATTTTGATATTACATGTCCTATAGCTATCTTTAACAGTGTCTGACTTATTCCCATTGCATTGAATTAATACCATTTTTTTTCGGGTTTTTTTAGTAGCCGGTCATGATTTTATGACAATCCAATTTGGTCTCCAGAGTAACTCCTAAGGATCAATTTTCAAAAACCTACCATTTCACTTTGCTAGAAACGGTTAACTAAAGCTCCCAAAAAAACTACCTGTATAGAAATAGCAGATCCTGCGAGTATGTGTGACATCCTACATCCACGATCATCATTGGTGTGGTAAAATGAGGAAATGTTATAGAATTAAAAAAATCTGCATCGACCGGAAATCGAACCCAGGTCGCTCATTTCCCACAAATCAAATTCTAATGACATTGGCATCCTTGTTAAGCTTAAAAGTGTAAAATGAAGGTGAGACAGACTTTAGAGGGATGACTGACTATCTTTTTATTGATTTTTGTAGGTTTTCTTTATTTTTGTTTATTTTTACTCTTATACTCTTTGACATTCATTAGTAAAAAATTTTTGCTTTTGTTGGCTATTCGCACTTTTTGATTTTTACATGAGTTCCGTAACTGGCTCTTTATGATCTAGAGCATTAAACATTATTTAGAATAAAAGTTTGTCACAAAGCACTAAAAAATACAGTGGTTTGTTTACCGTATCGATCATAAAAGACACCGATCATAAACCTTCTAGTTCAAAAAGTGTAGATGAAACAAATTTGTACCTTTGACTACCTTCTCTCGCCTTTAGTGGGAATATGGGCACGGAAAATAATTCAGATCTTACCGAAATGTTAGATAAGTTAGTTCCAGAACACGAAACAAAGGAGCAACTGCCACTAGCAATATTTCGGTTGCTGTTTGAAATAGGGATACATGGGTCCATAAAATCGCTACAGCCAATGATTAAAAATGGCCGATTTCCTTAATGAAGCGCCATTTTGGGCGTAAATGCTTCATCCAGAGAAAAAATTGAGAGATTTTTGTAGAGTCAAAGAGTGAGAAGCCAAGTTCAGTTATTACGGACTCGCGAGAGCAAAGTTTTGATGTGGGTAATTTAAACAAATATCAAGTTTAAAAACGCGATTCGCCTTTTATATTACGGACATCCGGGCATTTAAGTGTACCACCTCGATTCGATCGAAATGTCACATATCTTTTGACTCGGAAATGTCATATGTCACCGATAAACTGGCTATCATTATAATGCAAATCGACAATGTCATGTTTCATGGCGTGAAATTACTGCTGTTTCCTAACTAATTAACATAGCAATGGTAATTATTGAACTGCTTCAGCATGCCATCCAGTGCACAACCCTAAAAAATGAAGAGGATGCGAATTGTACCAAATGGCCAGTCCAGCTAAACTACTGCTTATAATACCAGCATTTCCTACAAAGTGAAAAAGAATTGCGATTAAGCATATCAAGTATAATCAAAATATGAAAATGAGGCATTAATTTAATATGGTACAACATAACGGAAGGTATAATCCGACATTCCATAAAATATTGCCACATGGAAATTAGTTACAATATTTATTAGGTTATGAACTCACGAGAGACGCGTTCAATTAGTATCGAACACCCTCTGGAAATAAATTATATTTGCACTAAAATTAATCGATTGGTACTACTTTTTGCAGAGATTTATATGACGTTACGCACCACCGATTTGCGTTTTACAGTCCATGAATAATTTACAAAACAACGACTATGCAAAAATAAACTTTTAAAATACGTACGTTAGAAAGTAATGCACGCCTGCTTTGGCAGCAACCCCACGAAGCTCTTATTTCCGTATCCCAACATTAATTAATCCAGTAATTTCCGCGATGTCATAATGCGGTAATCGCGCTTGTTCAGTTTATCTATGAACGCCCAAACGATAGCTGCTGTTCTCGCTCTCCTTCAACTTTCTTCTGTAATTACCACCTTTCTTAAATTAACCCAATTCACGC
This sequence comes from Photinus pyralis, assembly GCF_008802855.1. Taxonomy (NCBI): domain Eukaryota; kingdom Metazoa; phylum Arthropoda; class Insecta; order Coleoptera; family Lampyridae; genus Photinus; species Photinus pyralis. The sequence goes on along the minus strand of NW_022170738.1, from coordinate 23,877,907 downwards.
AAACTTACTTCGGTTATCTCGGAGGGTATCATCAGATTTTAAATGCGCAAAGCTCGCGCTACCGATATATTTATTGTCCATTCCTTTGCTTGAAAAACAGTAAATGCGACACTCGCCGTAAAACTGAAAGGTATTTCAAACAAAACGCCATAAAATACTCTCGAAGCCTAAAAGTACGGAAGGTTTTTGATGAGGTCTTGTAAATAATAAACCAGCGTTTCATATCAATTGAAATTTGAAAGACGATAAAAGTTTAAGAACTTAAGGACCATCTCAGGCGCAGTTCCGTGGACTTTTATCGATAAACCTTATACGCTACCCAGGTGAATACTTTTCTACAACTTACGATATGTATGTGTGAACGCATCCTCCAAATATAATAAAACCTTTTGGATTACATTTCGCAACACGAAAAACAGATACAGTGCGTCCCACACGAGTTGCGTGGCGAAAAAAGCTCGCACTCCAGACTTTATGAATTTCGACTTAAATGTATCTTCGATAAGTTAACAGCGGTATGTTGCTTTAGTTTATGAGACATAATTTTTATAGTCATCCATACCGATAAAATGATAAGATCCCATTTTTATGATCTATATAATGCCTCGGTTTGTGGATATCCCTTAATGTTTCCGGCTTCGCCAATTTATCGCATTTGAGCTTTTGTTTCCTGTAATCACCAATAAAATATTAACGCAAAAGAATATTATTCGCAAATTTTGTGTAATTTTACCCTGTTTCGCTGATAAAAAATTAAAAACCCCCGCCGATTTTAATGCATTTGACATTGCCTAAATTACCGATTTGATTTCGCATACCTTTACAGCATGCATTTACCGCAAAGCTAACCAAACGCAAATTGAAACAAAACATTAACGTTTAAAAAGGATGATTGATGTAAAATCACATATCGGCAGGCTTTTGTAAAATCATTGAATTGAATAAACACGTCAGCTTGGAAAGGAAAATTTAATAGAAGCGGAATTGGTTTTCATTCGAACAAGGCGGATTTCTCACTCCTGATGGTGTTCGCGTTTCTGGCGATTTTGCTTTAGTTTCCGTCTTGAAGTCCTTACCGTAGATGGTATTTCATTTCGATTTGCTGTGGATATATGGTAGCTGTCAAGAACAACAAAAATGTCTAATACCAGTGGTAACCCACACAGCACGTGAAACTCTGATAGCATTACAACAGTATATAACATTAATAACATGGAAATGTTGGTATGCGCTCTAATGTTAACAATAGAGTTTATTCAACTATTTCAATCACATTGTGTTTAAAATAATAGTTATGTGAAGCCAATGCAGCAGTGCATTTAATAATAATATGCATACCGATGCATTTTCTTTGTAACAATGAGCTCCATTATATTAACATTTTTTGAAAGTATATAGTCATTGGGTTAACGAAACTATGGCTGCATAATACAAAAGCGCTTGCGCATGGCAGGTTTTGTGACAGTAGCCTTCAATGTGGAATTTTTTATAGATAGATAAAGTTAGAGCGGTTTAGGCATCAGCGTTCTTTTTTTCTGCTTTCTGCTTTAAATTCTATACAGTACTGTCATAATAGGTTTAGGAAGTCTTAGGCTCCAGAGCGTCGGAGGTATTTGAGTAAATCTTAAATCACCAGTTCGTCTCATAAAAATACAATTCACCAGAATTCCCGTGTGTGGGATTCTTCAGGACCCCCTAATTTCTCTACAGCGATCTTAATTGGCATTTAAAGAAAAATGGTTGACTTAATTATTGGACGTCATATAAAAAAAGCTGTCAATTAATTGATGAAAAATAGATAGGGGTTAGTCTGGGAAATTTTTGAAGGCATTCGGTCGAAGACTGCCAAAAGTATAAACGTTCGGTTGTCGCAAAAAATTTCGTTCAGGGTCTCTTACAAAGGAAGTAATAGTTTGGCGGCCTGAGTGGTGCAGTGGCGTGGAATCTAGACTACGGTACTGAGAGCCCCTGGTTCGAATCCGAGTTCGGGCATTGGATATTTGTAAATGTACAGTGGGTTGGGTTGGTAGAGCAGCTTTGGCTAAAACTAGGCCCACTTACAAATAAAGTCAAAAAATTAAATATTAAAGAAATTATTTGTACTATTGAGCTATTATTGATGCTATCCATGATATTCAAGATATTGATTTTTCTTTTTCTTTTCCTGTCCAGGGAAAACTGTTGTTGTGGAAACACAACAATTTAATTTTTCACTAAAGGTTATTTACTCCAGTATAGTTTGGATCTTAAATTGAGATAAAGTTCACACTTTTGAGGAAAACTGTAGCACATATAGCACATAATTATGCTCCTTGACCCTTCCTCTTAAGTTTCAACGCAGCACCACGCTCGTTTGGCCCTGAAATTCCCATAAGGGGGGTTTCAGAGCACAAATGTTGATTGCTAATGACTGTATAATTTTTTTTACCCTAGCTATTACGCTCCATGGTTGTGAAAATACGTTTAGAATTTTTGGGGTCGGCTCATATGAGTAGCGATTGCCTACCTATTTAGGCGTCACCTATATTTGTTTGATTTATTTCAGTGTTTTTGCTCTTTAGAGGTGTAATCTGAGCCCTTTCAGTGCGGGTGACCTACCCCTTCGGGTGCTGGTAATCAAGTACGTCAGTTACGGTTTATATTATTAACCGGCTTAATGGTTCAGTGGTAGAGCGTTGGACTATAAATCCGGAGGTCGGGTGCTGGGTTGAGGTGAATTTTTCATCTGTCGCAGAGATGGGAATTACCTTAGACCAGTCCGAATAAGGTTTTCCTGTAGTTTTCCTAAGGTAAATACCGGAGTAGTATAGAACAGCTTAAGACGTTCTGCAGAGCCCCACGTGGGAACATGAAGAGAATGGATCAAAAAGCATATGTGTAAATTTTCACAGCTTTACTCAAAAGCGCGAACTTGTTTCATAATCTACCAGGCTATTACTAAAGAAACTGTAATGTAACTATTCATGAAAAGGAAAACAAACTAGACAATAACGTTTAATTTAACGAATGCTATTAATATCCCTTAAAAACCTATCATTAAAATAAGTGTTTTGTGTAAATTTGCGGAAGTTTTTAGGAAAAATAGCGTATTTTATTTGGAGGAGAATTTGCTTTTAATATACGGCAAGCACTGGCTCTACTACTAAACACACGTATTGGAAAAGTGTTTTATATAAGTAAATTGTACGGTTTTGCTTGGTGGAAATTTCCCATATTACGGTCATACAAAAGGCTTTCCGAACCTTCAAAAAACAGTTAGCATAACACTCCTGTGGTAGTTGAAAATGTTGCTTGCTTTCAATCCATAAACATTGGAAGTTAACGCCCAAAAAAGGCTCCATAGGGCAACAACTCCCTAACAGATTCGTAGAAGAAAAGCTATCCGACGGAAAGACCCATTTTACAGTCCGCATCATTCTATACTTTCATGATGCATTGTATGAGACAGGAAAGCCGCACCTAACCTGTTTTATGCCAACATCCTCATCTACAAACATTTTTTATATATTTTATGTAAAATTAAGGGTTGTGGATTTTTAAGAGAAAATCGTCGTAAATCAAATGTGAGTGAAAGTAAAAAAAGTCTCAAGTAAAATTTGAAATTGAATGTTCTTAAAGATAACCATCTCTAGGAAACTTAAATCCGTTGGTATTGCATGTATTTTGTTGTTCATTGACATCAGTTGCAAAATTCCCAAACTTGGGTACAGTCGAAAATACTGATCTATTAAATTATTTGAGACAAGGAGAAGCAGTAGCAATTTTATAAAGTTGTGTAAAGTTGCATCGCCCTTACCTCGTCCTTATTTTACTTATTTAGTCTTCATTTTTCTTTTAGATCGTTTTTTACGCGTGTTAAATCGATTTTTAGCTTAAAAAATGGGCAAAAAATCTTATTATAGATCCAAATGTCAAAGTCAATTTTTACCTTGAGAGAAGCGAACATAACCTAGCAGGAATGAAAAGTTTTACCCGTTTCCATCTGAGTACCCTGGCTGAACTGACCAACCTAAACAAAACTTTGATACAAAAGGTTGTAGGTTAATTAAAATTGAGATACATTGTTCAGTCTCAATTTTCAGAAACTTGGGTTTTAAAATGACAATATATTGTATTGCAGCGGAATTATGTGACTGAAACATTGAATTAACATTAACCCTCAACATGTACGGCGATCATCTATATAAAAACACCAAAAATTTTCCAATTTTATGCCTCACGATGGCTCAGTTATTACCTACAGTAGTTATAAGGAACCTCTAGTGAAGTGTTTACACCTGGCCTACCCTAGCACAGCGTGTGAGTAATTTTCGAAAATGTCATAAAGTCACTGTTGTTTTTATCCAAGGACCTACCCTATAATACAAAAATCAGATAAACTTTCACAATGTCGCTTTCACTTCTCCTTAATTTTAATAAGTAGGTTACAGTAAGTCAACATTTACGATTTTAGAAATTTGAATAAAATCGAGAATAAAATTAGAATTTTAAAGCTAATCTGTATCCTTTATTAAAAGTTATTAAATTTATTAATTAAATTCGGTAATACTGATTCAGATTTCGCGATTTATATTAAGTCTTACGTTCAGATGTTTTCAAGAATAAATTAAGTCTACTTTGTGATTTTCCATCAGAAACTCTTATCAAAGTCATCATCATCGCGTACGTGAAAGAGATAATTAATTTTACTAACAATGAAACCTAACGCGGATGGTGGTGCATCATTGATTAGGACGGAAAATTTTTGGTAAACAGTAGCTGCAATGATTAAGTACCTAGTTACTAAAAATAATGTAATAACATATTTAGGGGTTGAGCGTTTATTAAATTGTGAAACTTAACTACTTACGTAGTCAACGGTTGTAACGTAATTAGTGGTTGCTACTTCCTATTTTGGTTACAAATTATGAATTTTACTAAAATCAAAGTTTAACGTGCAGCTCAAGTTTTTTAAAGTAGGTTAATTTAAATTTTATAACTTTTTTGGTTGAACTGACCGCCGGGTACAAAAAACGCACGAATTGCACCTGAGATTAGAGAAACAGAGGGAGAAAGATCTCTCTACCCACACAAAAGGAAATGACGGGTATGTATCCGCGAACCCCACTCTTCAAGAGAGTGCGATTAATAATGGTCGCCATTGAGAAAAAATTAGGGTTTTTCCCTTGTCTTGATAATACAAAAAGTCTGATACATTGGCTAAATTTGATAATAAGAATCCATAGAAATCAAACAGCCTGAAGGATCTGGAACACTCGACGAAACCGAACACAATAATCTAAAAATCAATTGAAAGATCTGAAACATAGTTCAAGAATAAAAAGTGTCTAAACAATAGGAAGATTTGAAGGATCATAGAAATCTTCGAAGAATCCAAGGAAAGTTAGGAAAACGACAGTGTGACCATTTGGCGCTTTCCGTTGTGATTGGTGGTTTATTTGAAAATTTTTGCAGGAATTTTTTTATGGTGGAAGTTTTCTCAAACTCTGGAGACAACAAGAAAACGAGCCTGTTAGTTTCGCGACAGTTGTAGAACGTGTACATTTGTTTACGTTAAATTCTCGGGCAGTCAGCCCTACTTGTTTACATAATATAATATTTAATTGTGAGAAAGTGTGAATTACACTTACGCTCGTCAAAAGAAACGGGAAATTACATTAAACATTAAAAATAATAGTATATAACAAACAATATAACAAACAAACTAAAAACAGACAGGTAAAAACAGTAAACAGTTTTGTTGAAGACGCAGTTTATCATTTTTTATAATAAATTTGTGCAGAAAGAAGTGCTGTAAGAAGTTTAACGCGTATTGTCTGATTACGGAAAAGGTTTTGTCTAGTTGCAAAAGCAAGCAGTTGCAGTACGGCGAGGACTTTCGCTAAGGAACTCTTCTTCTTTATATTAAAAGTCAAAAGACTCTACCGTCCGAACAGCCAGAGAAATTTTGTCATCTTATTCATCAAACCAGTTTTGTTTGTCATCTAATTCTGTGTTAGAACGCAGTGAAATTCAGAAGCTAACAGCGTTTGTGTGTGAGTCAAATACGCTTAGTATCGCAAAATTTGTACACTCAGATCATTTGGATGATTTAGACAAAATTGTCAGTAATTTTAAGATTTTTTATTTTAATTGTGGACCGCTTGCGTGCGGGGTAATATGTCCAAACAAGCTATGTAAGCTTTTCTTTCTTTCAAGAGTTTTGTTTTAATTTTTTCTTGTGTTTCGGAATACATTTTTGTCATTGCCAATCAGTTAATTGCGTGTTTAGGCGTATCCATTGTGTTTTCGTGCCCAAGAATTGTGTCCGCTGTTAATGAAATATTTTTTAAGTTAATTCTTTGGAATTTTCAGAAGTTGATTAACAGTACTGGGTCTCCCAAGTTATTAATTTAAAGTCAACATCGAAATCTTTGTTTGTGACGTGAGCCGAATGTCTACGAGGAAAATATTTACAATTCTAAATTTAAAGGTTTTTTTTAGCGATCTGGACAGGTGTTTTGTAGGTGGCGTAGTGGCCATTATCATTGTAGTATTTAAACAATGCCATTACTTATTGTAATTCATTTTGCATACCTTCATCTAAAATAAATAGCGTTGTTTGAAATTACAAATGCCTTAATTTTATGGTGCATTAAGGTCTAATGGAGAAATGTAGCGATTGCTGATGAATTTTTATGTAGAGCTGCTTTACCCAATTTTTATACATATCGTTAATTTAAATTAACTACGCCTGGTTTGGGTCCATAATTACGTTTAGTATGATTTACAGTTCATGGGAACTTAAATCGTTTCGCAGCAACAATTCTATTAAATTCTTTTTTATTATGTTAGTAGAGCAGTAAGTCTTAAATTGCGGTTGGAAATTACCTTCGACTATATTATTGCGTACATTTTTCTTTATTAATTTGATTAACGTTCACGTACGTACTATACGTGTACTTGAAGGGTAAATGGGAGCAGTTAATTAACTTACGTTAATTTCGCAGCTTGCGTTCGTGGATTTCTGGTTTTGCTTACCTGAAAAGATGAAAGATATTATTAAGAAATATTAACCTAATGGGATCTTGATGAGAATACCCTCATTCACCATCTTTTAGATTATTTCATTACCGCCACTACTAAAAATAAGTCAATTTCGTGTAATTGGGGTTCATATTTTTAAAGTTTCCTCTCAAAAATTTATGAAAGTTATCTCAATTGCGTGTCTATAACACAAAAATTTATCTTCATCTCCATCATGTCGATCACAGCGCATACTGATATTACTCATCAATTTCACTTAAATTTGATTACTCTCCACGCTTTACCCGCACAAAATCACCTATTGAAAATTGCAAAGTAACGTTTACGTATTCACAAAAAATCTATCAGATGAGAGCTGACAGACAGCCTCTGATAAATTAATCCTCTGTGATATTTCCAGTAACTTTTCATGAAACTTAGATGAGAATTTCTATGGTAGATGTAAACTTCTCCAGTAAAATCTACTCGAATAGAAAAATATAACAAGGTTACTTTACCTTCTTTTTCATTAAAAAAAAAGGCCACGTAAAATTTGATATGCGATCTTGAGCGACATAACAAATGCTTCGGTTTTCTCGTGGGAACGAAAACACCTTATCAAGTCAAAGAAAAACAGTAGCAACATCGTTGTAGATAGATAAAGTTTTTGTAAGCCAGCTTTGTTTGCAACTAGCAACTTAAAATGTTTTATGCTGAACGAAAACAGCCACTCGAAATTCGACTACTCCAAATTTCATGCCACCTTTTTTTTCCACCTTCAGACGTAATAGAATCGCATAATGTGACACATTTGAAATGATGAAATAATAAACACGAATCTCATACATCTTTCGAATGAAATTCATGTTATTGAATATTTTTACATTTCAAGCTCGCTCGAAAATACCATTTTTGCGAAGTATGAACATTATTTTTACATTAAATTCAAGATATTTTCATTGATAAATTCCTTCCCCGTGCTTGTTACATTCTTGTTGTCAGGGAGCAATTTGGGCACCAAATTAAAAATAACTATCAAGGTGTATATTGTTCTCTTAATATTTCACTTAATCTACCTACTTAGGATAAATTCGGCAAGGTTTCAGCAGGAGGTTCTACGTTTAGCATCGATTTATGAGTCACATTGAATCTAGTCACTGTCACGTTTCATTTGACTATTAGTCACTAGTGAGCTGAGCATCAACAAATAGAGCTGTCACTTTGTTTTCCTCCAGAAGCCAAACATTTATTATGGAACAAGGATTCAATTACCGTATTTGGGATTATAAGTGATCTTAACACTCGTAACGTAACGTAAATTCATAAAAACTTTCTGTTAAATACTAATCCTGTGTCCATACATTTAGCTTGGTAAACTTGATAACTTTGGTTGCAATTATTATGTTTAAAACGAAGTTTTCTTCGGACGGCTAACAGTAACGGCTGGTTAAAATAAAGTTTAAGGTTGCGTGATGTATTTGGATAATGTTGCGAAAAATAAAAATTTTAGTACAACGGCATACGGCAGAGAACTTAAAACAATTAATGGGTGCATTTACCGACAACAAAACCTATTCAAGAAATTTGGGCAAAATTGATATTAACACAGCGGAACATTGGCATTTTATTCCTGTGCGTAATTACGATCTTGAACATTATTTTTGCGAAATTGAAGCCGTTTTGCTTGGATTTGAGATTCATGCGAACTTTTCTTTCAACCAGCCTTGAATTCATCGCAAAGAAAACGTTATCAGGGTGGTGCAAAAAGTCATCTGTACTGTATCGAAGTGATCTGTTGCCATATGTCATATTCCTACAGGAATCGACCCGTGAGACTTACACGAAACAGATTTTTTTTAATTTATTAATAATCGAATCCAAACAAAGGATTTTGGCTATTTTGTTTCATTGATTGAAAAATTGCCTTTAATTTCCATTCCTTTGGTTGGATTAAAATGTACCTACCCGTAATTAATTATGAAGTAAAGACTAATTTTAGATAAGGATCAAATTTAGCATGGACACGTGATTATGAAATAGGTATTACATTTTTTGTATTTATTTTTTTGCACCAAACCAACATTTCACATCCAGGAACGTGAAATGAAAAATGGAAATCGCTTTTGGTTTAATTATATGATTCAATCAACTAAGTTTTCATGCGTATTTATTAGAGTTCAATCAAACCCGAACATTAGATTTTGAATTTCAGACTTTGAGAGAAAGTAAGTGACCAAACTATAAGGTGGTGTAACAGTTTTGTTTGCGATCACTGCAATACTTTGTTTGGCCGCACTTTAGTATTTAATTGTACTGCAGCACGCCTTTGCTTGTACACGTTAAGTGAAAATTGAACATGTGATATGGGTTGATTGATTGTTGCAGGTCAATTTTAGGGGTTAGAACACCTGAGCTCTTCCCAAATTATCATTCACTAAGCATTTTTAGTGCAGTGAGAATGGCGGTGTAAATGAATGAATGCATAAGAATACGAGGAAGGGGATGACCTGTGCAAGCTTCGGTGATCACCGGCTCCATGGAATCAGAGTGAATAAATATGCATTGTAAATCGTGTGTTTATTCGAACTCTTTATCGATCCAGATAAATGTCTCATGCTTAATTGTCATTAATTTTATACATCAATAATTTTAGGATCACAGCAATATCTATTTGATCTACTAAACATTTGAAGAACGAATGGACCATTTAAGGCACGTAATACGCTTGTTTCGATTTCTACAGGATTCAGCACTGAGTAGGACTATCTTTGTTATTATTATACATACAAATTCGGTTAAGTTTTGCAGTTTTTTATGCTGATGGATATTCCGATGCGATGGTTAGAAAAAAATAAATCGTTTCGTAGATAATTGGAAAAAAGTGAAAATCGTCATTTATAAACGTTCAAATATTTTAGCAACAAAGAGAGCTATGGAAAATAGTTTCTTATAAGAGGTGCAAAATTCGATGGGAGTAGAAATTATGTTTTCAAGATGGTGGTTTTCGAGATATTGGCATCAACTTCCTTATTTTAATTTTTGCATTTTTGCCTCGAAGTCTTATGGCAATAATTCCATGCCTGATTGTGATTGAAACCAAATTCGTTCGTTTATTGTCTCGCATAGTCGCCATCGACATGGCAATGGAATTATTGCCATAAGGAATTGTAAACTTCAAGGCAAAAATGCAAGGTTGATTCCCAAATCAAATACGAAGTGTTTAGTATCACTGGCTTTCAAATTTTTTTCTCCTTAAAGTGACGTAAAAATCCAATATGATGTCAATATCTCAAAAACCGCCATTTTGAAATTTTTTTTTAAATAAAAACGAAATTTTATTTGAAAATAAAAACGAAATCGATCAATTTCGGATTTTCTGGCATATCTTCGGAAGTAACCGGAATTTATTGGTTTTCTTTAAAGGATGATAAAATAGCTATATACTTAATTGCGTATCTTTTCTTTAACTTGGCCATTTTCTTATCTTCTATGGTACATCCATATCTTGGGCCCATTGGACAGTTAGTGGAAACGTATAAGGATACACTTAATTAAGAAAACCAATTTACTCAGATGAGCCCGAAGAAAATAAATAAGTTGAAAGTGGAGTCATAGGTTTGAAAAATGAACATCGAATTCCTCTTTAGAAGAAGGAATTGTAACTTGAGAAAAGTCGTTAACAAGCGAGAGTCATGGAGATTTGGAGGAAAAAATCATGCAAAACGAAATCCATATAGAAGAAATAAAACAGATCACCAAGAATAGAACGCCAACTAAAAAAAAGAGGTCGACCATAAAGCCGATGGCAATAGCGAGTTGAGAATGACATGCGGAAGACAGTAGATAGGAAGAAATTAAATCAGCTTCGAGAGTAACCCAGAAATTCCAAACCTCCCACACAGCTGTGATTGAACTTAATTAATCCTCCATATGAAAAGGAAAACAATATACAGAATTCAGTAAGGAACCGGCGAAAGTCTCATTAGTGAAGTTCATTTCCAAAAACTTTCGAATATGCCATTTTGCAATAACTCTTTTAGGCAGGACAGCAATAACTCTAACCCACAAGTGGTTCTCCTTGAGCATACGGTTTAGATTTATGTCGACCATTATCCCTGATGACGAAATCATTTTTAAATGCATTATTCATAAAAAGAAACGGATTTAAAATTGTTTTCAATCCTAAGTATATCATTTAGTAAATGAATCTGAGGTACATTTATAAGAAACGTGTTCCATATTTAATTCAAGCGCTTACCCTCACTACTAGCTGGACAGGCGCCAAAATCTTGTTTGATAATGTAACTATTTAATAACGGGGCGAATATTGTATAAAAAAGGATATGCGCTGTTTTTTGTAATGCGACCTTTCCTTTGGCATTATTAAATTTCATTCGGCCAAGATTGTATGTACAATGAGAATATTTATTAAACATTCACGGTGCAACAAAAACGCTTTCCTTTTGTTAACATTAGAAAACTACAATAAAGTGAGAATTGTCTTTGGATGGGAAATATCCGCATGGTTTTCCTAAGTAATTGATTCTGTTGAAAAAAGACATCAAAATATACGGAGGAAACTCGCGCTCCCAAAAGCAAGCTTTACAAAATTAAAATCAACAAAATCTGTTTTTCCCTTGAACATATTTTAAATTCAACTTCATAGATGCTTTTAGTTTACCAGCATTAAGTAGACGCCTTTAGCAGACTTTTTAAAATTAATGATATCTCAAAAAGTGATAAATAATACATGTTTGCTTTGCAACGAACTTAATCAATTTGCATCCGCTTTCGAGTGGGAGACCTTAATATTTTCAATAAATCAAACTGTCCTGTATTTACCTAGCTGGATGCATTATTTATACAAACGTAGACTTCTTTCAACCACTTATATAATTTGAAAGAGATTCACAAAACAAAACCCGAACGACTGCATTTCAATTAAGCCCTTTCATTACACCTGTTCCATTTGCAATTAAAGCTCCGCTAAAAACTGTCTAGGTAAAGATCTTTAAACTAAGTAGGACTGGTCAATAAAAATGTTGGCTGCATTCCAATTTTGTTCTAAGACAAAAGACTTCGTTCGGTTCACTTTATACTCCACAGAATACAAATTTGACTATTCCTATACGTAGAGTGAACCAATCGTATTTATTGTGTTCGGTAAGGTTGAAAGGTACATGTTGATGGGGAAACGGCAAAAAATCGTTAAAGGTCTGTTAAGTGGAAATACAATTTGCATTACGGAATTTGAAATTACTTCGGAGGTTTAGAGGCTTAGAACTTACAGGAGGTTCATCCTGTAGTTTGCATTCGACATAAACTTTTCATAGGGAAAAGCCTTTCATGTAAACACGTCCAAAGACAAGTTTGCTCGACTTGCCCGGGGGTTCACCTGCATTCTCCTACATATTGTATAATGCACACAGTGTGCAAAACGCTAAATGGCAGGTCGCGTATATGCGATGAATACCCGTTTTTATAATCAGGAAATTACGGAGAACCGAAGAAAAATGAGCGCGTATTTTCTTAAAAACCAATGTTAGTTGTAATATTTATGCCCCGTCCGATTTTAAAAGGGATATCAAATGAGTATAAAAAATATTAAAGCAACCCTTGCTTAACAACCCTATAAACATCAAAGCACGTTACACAAACTTTTCATTTATCTGACTTCGCATATTTAAAAGGATTCCGGGTGTCTAAGCGGGCAAAAAATTGGGACTACAAAAATTATGTACATGTCCAAAACGAACTTTGTAATAGGAGAATCAACGGACTAGCGTTATAGAATATTACACAACAACCTTTGTGCAATATACGTATCCTTTAATATTTTAATAAACCCCTAAAGCAGATCTAAAAAAGCGGCCGAACACCTCGGCGTGACCCTACGAGGTCATTGGATTTTGACCCATTTTCAATAGGCTTGTTACATGTGGTATATTGGTCAACTGTGCAAAAATTGAACTGAATCGGTTCAAGGGTCTGACAGTTATCGTGCTCTCGGACAGACGGACACCATCGATTCCCTTATAAAGTTTACATCGCTTTGGTCTGCTGCTTAATAATCTTTTGCTACAACCTCAATTTAACCGCAAACCTTTTTTCGTTTTTTTTTCAAGCCGAATGGAAAGCAATGTTTGAAGATTCTCGAGTTACGTAGATCACGTCCGGCATAGTGATAAATAATAACGTATTCTATTTAAGATTTTTCATATTAGACTGCAATGCTATCTCAATGGTTTTTGTAATACCTTCTCACTCTAAGATTCCCCTTCGCTTTATGATACCAAAAGGTTGGTTGATGATCCTGATAATACTGTAATGGGAGAGCGCGTTTAAGGTATGCAATTTTTTCATAAATTTTTTTAAAGGGAGTTTACATTGGATTTTAAAGGGGTTGGAATTGTATTTCGTTAGGGAAGCTAGTTGTTAGGCAGGGTAATTCTATGAGATAGTGGGTTTTTCCAAATGTCTAAATTTCCTTTTAAATCAATAATTTCCCAAACTGATTAAGCGCACTTTATGTCCGTGAGATGAAGGCAGGGTGTGTCATGGAGTTTTTCTTTCGTTTTGTAATGGCTTGATCAGATGGAAGCTCCAGGTTGACCCAAATTAACTCAAATTTCCATACAGCTAGTTTCTAAGGAAAAAGGAAACTTAATTAATGCGCGTTGAGCGGTCGTAGTGCTCACGTCAAAATTAAAAATAGAGCGGAACTGAGATCGGGATTCGCATTGAAGCGTTGGTAAAAGCTGGGTCAGGGAACCCGTATGGGGGAGTAACGAAAAAGAAAAACAGTTTATTTTTTTAATTTCTGTATTTATTTGCCATCAAGGTGGTCGTGAGTTTTTAAATTTCCAGGTAAAAAGCAAATCAGTGAACTAGCCGTGGATACATTTTGGGGAAAAAATTTAACTTTACCGTAAACAGTTTCAAGTCTACCTCCCCTGAAGTGTAACTTCACCAAATAATGAAAATAATTACCATCCCCTTTACTCACAATTTACAATCTCAAAAATAATTTAAATTCAGTGTAAAACTTTAGACTCCTCTGGGTAGGTCGACACGTGCATAAATTATATGCAATTCGATTTTTTCAAACTAGATAATTTTCCATTGCTATTTAAATCCCAAAAATTTAACTTTTCAACACCCTTAAAGAATCGGTTTATTTTGAATATTTTGTGTCTTGAGACTGGATCTCGTAAAATGAATGGCTTCTTTGATTTTCGAGTTCCAATACGATTACTCAATGAAGGTTAATTTCATTAAAAAGTGTTATCTGCGCACAAATCGATTACTGTAGAGAAGCAACGCGTATTCATCGTTTACGCTATTGTTCGCCCTTACACCTTCACTAAATATCCTTTTAACTTCAACATAGCCAAACTCATTTACTTTATACGTACCTACTTTTCGAATCTCTCGTAGTCACACACGAGTTTTTCTTGAAAATGGAATTCACTAAAACTGTGATCGTACGCGGATTTGCAAAATCCTGTTCTAATTTCCCTCTACGCGATTTGTCTTGCGAATCGATGCTAATTTTTTCTCTCGACTCAACGCGAATTTCCCCACGGCTTAATCTAAAGTTTTTACATAAAATAAAGGATATAAGGATAATAGTCTTTATTCTTCTCCTATAAACGTAATAATGCGATAACTTCGTATCGTGGCTTAACGCGCTCTGCCCCATGGATCTCTACCAACAACCTGATTCCCACTACTTCACTATTTCTTATTCACGCCCATTCCCATTTATGCTTTTGTACAGAATTTCTCCGTTAGCGGCATTACACTTGTCTAATTTCTTCTGCTATTGTTCGTTTATTTTTATCGTCTACTTTGATGTCCGCAAACGCGAAACGCTTTCTCTTGGGGTTCGTGGAATATAAAAAGTCACTCGGACGCATATCGGGTGAATATGGTGGATGTGGAAAAACAGCCATGCCGTTTCTTGCCATGAAACTGGTCACAGAGATGGAGGTATGAGCGGGGACATTGTCGTGGTGGAAAAACTAATCACAAGACTGCCGCATTTCGGACCTTTTTCGCCGCACACTGTTGTGTAACCTCTTAAAAATCTCCAAGTAGAAAACCTGGTTGAGCAGTAAGCAAGTTCACAGCCTCGCGCTGCTCATAAAACTTCTCTATGAAGAACGACCGACGGCTGGACAAAACAGTTGCAAGAAAATTCATTACGAGTAGACGCAACTTTTTAAATCAACGCCGAATGAACCACTAGCGGCAGAGTCGCGTACTACGAGAACAGCGCGCGCAACAGCGTCATTCTGGAAACTTTTTGGTACCCGTAGTATGTCAACTTCGCGTGGTTTGAAATACGGTTGAATGACCAAAAACCCACGCTGCAAAACAAGCTCGATAACCATGGCTTTACACCTTTACACGCATGTAATAAGTTAGGACTGTATCCAGAAACCTCTCGCTCACATACAACATCGAAACAATTTAGGAAATCCCGT
The DNA here is from genome assembly GCF_008802855.1 of Photinus pyralis. Classification (NCBI taxonomy): domain Eukaryota; kingdom Metazoa; phylum Arthropoda; class Insecta; order Coleoptera; family Lampyridae; genus Photinus; species Photinus pyralis. The sequence goes on along the minus strand of NW_022170738.1, from coordinate 23,862,413 downwards.
CAGTTCATGAGACCACTCTACGTATCTTGCATTATCCAATCTAAAAAACTGCACAACCCCAAAAAAATTCAACTTCTATCGCAAACCCATTCAGGGACAGATTTTAGGATTATCAAAAAAAAAACTGTATTTAATATTAAGATTTTCTTATTTTTACTTATCGCCGTCTGCGTACGGGGTACCATTTAAAAACCAACTTTGTAAACTTCTCTTTATTTCAGGAATATTGTTTTTGTTTCCATTTCATGTGCTTTGAAATTAATCGGAGTCTTCTAAATTATTAATTTCAGTCATTATTAGGATACTTCTTTGTAGCAGATTCCGGAAGTGTACAAGGAGAAATTATCAAAATTCTAAGTTTCAATTTTAATTTATTTTGCGCTAATTAGACATGTGTTTTGTTGGTGGTGTAGTTAACCGCTTACCATTGCACACAACAACATTATGAGTTGGTACGAAGAAAGTTGAAGTCGATATCTCCTCTAATTCAAGGGTTCAGTTCCTTTAACACTGAATTCCTTACAGTGGAGTATTATGCGAGGTTTTTCCACTGTTACAATTTGGGTCAAGTTGGCCTCTTTGTTTGGTTTCAAGGTTTCAATTCAATTCGTCCATTAGAAGAATGTTCTAAGCATCAAGCAGATGAAGTTGAACGAACTGAATGAAACAAAAAATTAATAAAGTTTAGTACGACTTTCTAGAACTGCCTTCACTTATCCCTAACGGTCCACTTAAGATGTAACAATATCGAGTTTCTTAAAGCGATTATACGGTGTGAGTATCGCATTTCAGCAATTATCCGTAACCAATATCCCAGAAGCGTGTATTTACTTTCAGTTTAAATTCTATTCTTTTTATTAAGGCTTTCAATCAATGTTTGTTCGATGCGGTTACAATTCCATATTTGTTTTTAAAGGGGATCAGTTTTTTCGTTACCAGTCCCTCGAGAACGTTTTTCATTAGAGTATGATAAAAAGAAAACCGTCCTGAATATGCAAAAACTCGCCAAATTTATTTCATTTGTGTTATGTTGTTTTTAACTATACTCTGTAGACATTTCAGATTCCACAACGAAATTGCTTTACTCGTTAACGTTTGTACCGTTACAATACGCGATTTATAAAAGCTATTACTAGAGTCTAAAGACAAATTTAAAATATTCAATTTGCATAAATTTAAACAGATCCAGCGAAATTATGTAACTGTTTGTTACAATACGCAGGTTGAACACCCTTGACCGTACTCATTAAAACTAATTTTTCACTGAAATGATTAATTTTTTTAAAATATTGTTTGACTGACGGCTAGCTAAAAAAAAACAAATTCTAATGCAAATAACTTAGGGAAACGGTGGCCCTTTCTTCTAATCCTGAAAAATGTGGAACTTTTGTTTGAACTAACTGCCTACAGACCATAAATTCAATTTTAAAGTGGATTAATTATATTGACAAATCGATCCAAATTCCACATTCTCATACATTTTCTTATTTAATTTTTTTAAGCTGTATACAGCGAGTACTGCTACGGAAAGCATAATTCCTATACCGTCGCCACGTTTCTTTTCTAGCTTACCCCTGTTAAACCCTCAATTTCGTATGATCCGGTTCTGTTCCATTCCGCCAATTCTGAAAGACCGATTCCTTCAAGCAGCTTACGCAACTTCCCTTAACCGATTGTTATTTTGCATACAAATCAAAAGATGACATTACCTTAATTATAGCGTTTTGTGAAATCGATGGTTTTCCGTATGGCACACAGCAGTACGACCTTTCTTGAAGCCTTCAATCTGAACAATAAACAATGAAACCTGGATCTCATGAAGGATACTGCTGAATTTCTCAGCTCAGGATTTTTTGTACTATTACCTCTTGTTATGGAATTGATCCGGCATTAAACAGAGTAGTCTTTATAGGTATAATCTATTAATAGCTCACTCCAAGGTTACACCGAAATTGATTTAATGGAATGGAAATGTTTAATTTAAACTATAACTTCTCACCCTTTTCTGAATGGGTCAACGAAACATCCGGTTAATTCACCTTCTTCCGATAACATTACCTACTGCGTTAAATATTCCTTTCGTAATGTTTATTTACTGAACAATTGCAAGAGGCGTCCCGTTTCCTCCGTACTGAATATTTGTGTGGTTTCATATAATTTTAAATATCGGGAGGATTTTGCAGTAACTTTAATTACGGGTTCCCTTACTTGATTCCCACAAGGTTCCCCGCGAATTAAAAATAAGCGTGATTTTCCAGTTGACGTTTAGTGCTAAAAAATTATTATTCCGAACCACGCACTTGATGCTTTGGTGGTCCCATTATCTCTTCTGGAGGGATCTCTTCTCCTTTTTAATTTTTTTAACACGCCCCCAAAATGGAGTTAACAGATTAAATCGCACGCCTTTACCATTAACCAATTGGCTTCGTTTCCTTACCCCAATCACCCGCGTGTAAGGCCATTAATCTGACCCACCGGCGTTTAAAAACTCCAAACTTATCGCTTCTTACGATGCTGCACGATATCACTATAAGTGATCTTAATTTAGCTGTTTTGATCACGTAAAAACATTAAGATTATGTTATTACCCGTCTGACTGGCGCCGATAATTTTTCCCGGGCAGTTTACTTGTCATGAAGCACCCGAGTGCCACTGACCCACAAAATATGGATCGCCATTTTTTAAAAAAAACCTTGACTGGAACCTGGCAAGAGATTTTTTATGACACCCATTGAAACTGACATTCAGTATCATTCAAATAGACCAAGACGTATCCCGAAGCGAATGTAAACAATATGAAATTTCATATAGTACTCAATGGTACAAGGCCTATTGTAATGGGGGTCCGTTTAGGGTTTATATTTTTTTAAGTTATTTCTTAAGTCGATCAGTTGTAATCTGGGCGTTAATTAACAGCTAGTATTTCGCGTGTAAAATAGAGAATTCGATGAAACAAACAATTTCATTGACGTCAAATGGAAAAAAAGGGCTCGGTCTTTCCAAACCCAGTGAGGTCTTACAACACCATTGTGTATCTGTATAGCATAAGGCAACAAATTCCAATCACTACATCTATAAGGGAGCATTCCGTTTCTTTGGGAGGAAGAGTGGAATCTTCCATAGCCATTAAGAAATTTAAAATACATTGTTATTTTCATTTATATCTTGATACGCCCTTCAATCTACTCATTATACCAGAATTAGATTCCACTGTAATCAAGGAAAACATGATTCCTAGAAATAATAAAATGATAACTTCACGAAAGTAGTGAAAGGTGACTGAATAAATGTACAAAAGATTAAAGCACATTTTTCAATTTAGTAAAGATCGCTTTCTTTATACCCCATGCCATTTTCGTAAAATCCGGTCCCCAAAATTCACGGTCAGTTTCATAAGGCATCGCTATTGGTCTGTGTAACATTTTATTATCTTGCTTTAATCCAATCGGAAAATGGCAACTGATGTCTGCAAATTCCAATAATAGTATTTATCAGGGTGATCCAACCAAGATTTCCAACTCTTAACACCTCATTTTCCGGCAGAAGCAATACTGGAGCCCAATAAGAAGATTTTGGGATTTATTCCAGCGCGTCAGGCTTAAGTAAGGTGGGTTGTCTACGTGTTGAAAAGTGTGCATTTCTATAATCTCATCATTTGAGAGCAAAAAGAGTGACCTTGACATTCTCAAGCGCGTTTTTTTTATTTCGAAGGATTCAAAAATAACAGCTGATTTCCACACGTCAAAGTAGAACAAATCGCCAACAAAGTTCAGTACGTTCAGCAGTTGAAGCATGTCAGTTTGACTTGATCATATCATACAGAAGGATACATCAAAAAGATACACATTACACAGTGCTAGTAGTCCTGATTATAAACAATTGGAAAGTCCCCTTTCTTGGCAATGTTTGTATCGTTGTAACGTTGACTTTTCATACAACATTGACGCGGTCCTAACCCGGAAGTTGTTCTCATCTTAACACTGGAATTCCTTTTCTTTATCTTGTTTCAATATGACATTTAAACTCAACCATTTTTCCTTAGAAGCCCATGAGGATCGCGATTTTTTTGACAGCCTCTAGAATCCTACCGAGATGAAATTAGTCTTTATCCTACGAATTACCAGGGCCTAAGACTTCCGGAAGGATACAATGCGCCATGGAAATTAAAAGACGCAGGAAAGAAATTTGTGCCCAGAACTTGTGACACTGGAAAGGGTGGTACAAAGATACTCACCGAAATCCAATTATTGCTCAAGGTGTAATAAAGATCTCGAAATAAATGCACGTTTGAAATTAAAAAAGTTTGTTTTCATTACTAAGCCTATAATATTTCCCCAACCTACGTACCTGATGATTGGCAGAAGAATCTGTCAACACGTTGCGTAGCTACTCGCCTAGCTTTGTGTCCCATCACTACGATTTCGCACAACAAAAAGCGCATGTAATATTTCTATTTCCCAAAATGACACTTTGGAAAGCTGAAACCGTAACCTCATCGCGTCCCGTTATCCTTTTCGCTATAAATACTAAAATTCGAAAATTTATAGATGCGGCTGTCATGGAGTTGACCGGATATGTAAATTTCAATAAATTTACGATGTATACGTACACATCGACCATATCCTATCAAAGACCTGTCGGAAAAGATACCTCTGCGTACACCACTAATTTACATTCAGAAAAATAGGACAATATCGTCCTTAAAAAACGGGCCCAGTCTTCCGTTGTTGCGATTTTGCGAAGTCCTTCCTTTACATAAAATAATGAAATTTAAATCATTCGAGACGCACTACGTGTATTGAAATTTGAAAGGGTGTGCGCGAATTACGTTTAGAAACTGTAAAGCAACCTCGAAAGAAAAACATGTAAATTTATGTCCGTATTTCTAGCTATAGAATTGCGAAATCTATCGTTTCAATATCGTGATGACTTTTAGATAAGGAAAGTCCGCAGAATTTTATAACCAATCCATCTTAACCAGAAAGATTTAAAAAGGGCATTCGTCATGTTAACCAAAAAGAGTTACGATCCTCATCTTATGGATATTGTCCCTGTTTTTTAAGTCAATCCCGACAGTTTAGCATAAAAAGGAAATAAATATTTATCAACCATTTTTATATATACATCGCCACGAATTGTTCAAAGAGTGTGTGTGCGATCAAAAGAACGCTGAAGAAAGTGACGTTGAATCTCTGGAAGTGACAAGCAAAATTATGACATTCCATAGAAATTTAGATTACTATAAAAATGGCATCCTTTAAATGCTAGAAAATTCACCGAAGTTAATCTTTAAGGTATAAAAGGACCAACTTTTAAATTAACTTAGCGTCAAATTTGAACCACTTGATCCCCTTTTTTTCTCATTTATTATCTAACACATTTAAAATTCCGTTTCCATTTTTCACTAAAATACACATTAATAATCCATCGACTGCACGAGAAAGCCAAGGTTATCGATCAGTATAATCCAGAGTCGTTGAGGAAGATTAAAAAGTTTAACATGGAGAGGAATATTTTTAGAATTCAGGGCTAAAGCAACTGGGGCAATAAGGTTACGGAAACACCTGAAAATAAATATAACGGCCAGTTGAGACAGTTTTCTCCTGTGAAAAATTGATTACCCTCTCACGGTTAGTTGTGCTTTTATGGTTGAAACTTTAGTAATAATTGATCGTTCTAACCTTCCCTTATGTCGCTCGATACCTAATATATTTACCTTCCAAAATCTTTTGTAATAAAAACTTATTGTATGAAGCATATTATTAAATAATCCGTTTAATACTGTTTTAGGATGGTCATCCAATATTTTACGTCCCATCATTTTATGTAAGTCGGTGTAGAGAGAGAGAGAGAGAGTCATGATTTATTAAGTGGCACATCTGCATGTACTTCATCATTAATATTTTCGTTTTTTTCCGCTTATTCCGGAACGAATTATCGCCAAAGTTGGCGAGGGTATAATGGGGTTAAGTTTGATGTCTATTCAAACTACGTAAACTCCGTTAATTAGTTCAAACCGTGTAAACCTACTTAGGGCATGCAATTCGTTGGTTAATTATATAAATTCATCGCGAATGTCTAATGCAACCATTAAATGCACTCTGCTGCACTTAACTTTACCAATCAAACATTCAAATAGATGTACGCGCGGTTTAAACGTGGTGACAATGGTTCTGGTTTTCAACTAAGAGCCAGATTGGTTTTTCGTATTCATATTACTTGATGGCGTTATTCGTTATTCCTGCAGCTTCAACACATATTGCATCATAGTTAACAGAGTGGCCCAACGAGAAGTATACAGAGGGCTTTTAGGGTATTAAATTTATAAATTTCGAAAAATCCTCGAACACGTCAATTTTGTATTCGAGGGGGACAACTTTTGGAATACAAATCACGAACCCAAGTCTTCACCCCTCTACGTAGGGAGCTTAACCCCTAAAATTTTAAGTGGAATCCTATGGTAAATGGCACATTATTTGAAAGCCAATTTAATCGTAATTACTAATCTGCTTTGCTTTTTAAAATCTATTGATTCGTTTCGGAGATATTCGCATTTTTCGCGTTTTTTGCCCCTGAATTAAGTCCTTTAGATTACTTCTTGTGGGGATATTTAAAGAATAAAGTTTATGCTACTCCGCCCGGAACATTACAAGGGTTGCGAGCACGTATAACCATAGTGAAAGAATAGAATACACTATGGTATAACTCAACCATTTCGAGCGATTACCCCTGAAATCTTGCAACATGTACGGCAGCGTTTTGAAGCAAATCTTTATTATTGCATGGAAGCAGGCGGAAGGCAATTCGAGCATTTATTGAAATAAATGTTGTCTGTTTAAAGTTATTTGTTATTTTTTGCACAATTTAAACCTTTTTTAATACAAGGTGACTTAGATCGTATTTGTTTTGGTTTTTTTAGAAAAAACCATTTCAAACGCGAATATCTCCGAAACGAATCAATAGAATTTAAAAAGCAAAGCAGATTAGTAATCACGATTAAATTGGCTTTCAAATAATGTGGCATTTGCCATAGGATTCCATTTAAAATTTTAGGGGTTAAGCTCCCTAGGTAGAGGGGTGAAGTTGGGTTCGTGATTTGTATTCCAAAAGTTGTCCCCCTCGAATACAAAATTGACGTGTTCGAGGATTTTTCGAAATTTATAAATTTAATACCCTAAAAGCCCTCTGTATACTTCTCGTTGGGCCACTCTGTATAGAAAAGTTTCACATTAGTGTTCAGTAATTATCCGAGCCTCAAGTTCAATCTTTGCACTACCTCTCTTAATAAGAACGAACACTGTTACAATAACGTTTCAAGAAAACCATTTTTGATACGTTACGTACTTGGTGCAATCAGGTGTTACCCATATTTTTGATATTTATGAAATGTCCTTGTTAACAGATCTTGAAACTATGCTTAGTTTCTTTAGAATCATTTCTACAGTTTAGTGCTATCCAAGCTTTAGTTATTTATTTATTTATGTATTTATTGATTTATTTATTTATTTATTTATTTATTATTATTTCCCAACAGACAAGACATCCATTTACACGACCAATTAATGTTAAAAGATTAAGAGGCCCTTGAGATCCCAAAAGGGTAAGGGAATTGAGAGGATAGCACATAAACAATAATATATATTGAATAGTCGCAATCGATGGCACTTTAATACAACAATAATAAATGGTATAAAAAGGTATAAGGTATAAAACCTGAATTTAAAAAACAAACCGTTACATACCTATAGTTCGAGAACGACGTTTTGGTACATAAAAACATAAAATTGATAATACTGAACTACAATCTATATTGTTACTTACTAAATCATACAGAAATGTAATTATGTTGACTCTTAAAAGAATATTGTCATGATGATTGCAGTATATTCGGTCTGATTTAATTGTGAAACTTTTCTTTAAATTATTTCCAAGTGAATTCTTTAATAATTATAAAAGGGGAACCACATAATATTCTATTTTTGAGCGAACTAAGGTAAAGTATAATAATATTAAAGAAAAAAATATTTAGTGGTACGAATTCCAAATCCTAGTAGTCATTGTTTGGCTGCAAATATTGGGAATATCAGTATTGAGAATATGTATACGACACCTAAATCAGAAACAGTAGACCAATTAACATCATTGATGCCATATTGGAAAAACCTTTTCTCCAGGATACTCCTCATCCATTTCTCTCCTCTTCCCCCTCTCCCAGTACATCACTCCTGCTGCCCCTAGCGCCTGCCACTTCCTTGCATTCGCATAGAATGTGGTCTGTTTTTTTCTTCTTGTTGCCTCAACTTCTCCTTCCCTCGCTCCTTATTTGCACACCTTAATATTTTTTCTTCCCTCGCATTTTGGAAACCACTACCTTATTAGTTCATTGTAAATACTCTTTCCTCGTGAACTCTCTATCTTCATCCTGTCATTGTACTTGTGCACACTTTTTGTCAATTCATCTTCCAACCTTCCCCCTATTTTTATCTCCCTTTCGACCTCAACCCGTCCGTAGCCATTTCTTTCATAGCATTTTTCCTCTGATCTTCACACATTCTTTTGTGTCCATCCTCGTCGCAAAGCATTCGCTTCTAATAACTCACTTTCTCTTTCACTTTTTTCCTTAAATCTTACCGCACTGCCCCGGGCGCTATCCTTATCTCCTCCATTTTTGATTCCTCCCTTACTATATAATTTGGTGCCCTTCTGTTTAGCTCTAATACTGGTTTACAATTTTTTCATCCCATGCCTCTTATTCTGAAGTCATTCTTGAAACTCCCCTCTTCTATGCACCACAGCTATCTCATCGCCTTTTCCTTAGTTCCTTATTTACGCATTTGCCCCATTTTTTCTTTACATTTGGTTCCCTAAGTATTTAACTTCTCTCTCAATTCTTTCATCCCTCCATTGTATCTCCTTTTTCCTTCCCCCCCTTTCCCAAATCTCATCATCTTCGAGTTTTCTGCATACTCTATTCCCTTCCTTTCCCAATACCTCTCCATTCTTCCTATCGTTTCCTTTATATGTTCTACCTCTGTTACCATTGTCACTGGGTCGGTCGTGCGCGTATGTAAGGGGCATATCTTCTTTCTTCCCACTACGATCCCTCCACGTGAACCCTGTCTTAAAATTTTTTCCATGTCCCTTATGTAGAGGTTAAATAAGGATGTGCTAAGTAGGCACCCCTGTCTTACATGTTCTAAACACTTCTGACTTCTTCCCTTGTATTCTTGCCCACAATCTTATCTATCCATATATTCCTTGATTCTGTCCTTTAGCTTCTTGTCTATTTTCCCATCTTCCATCATTTTCTATACTTTTTCTCTGTCAAACGCTGCCTTTAAACCCATGAAAACTCTATCACCTATCCGCCCGTTTTTCCAATTCTTCCAACAATCTGTGTAGGTCCTCTTCTCCTCTATTTCTCTTTCTAGTCTTTCATTCAGTACCATTGCATTGATTCTACTCGTATATACAGTCGTCATTAATGTAATCTCCCTATAATTTTCCATACAGCCATTATCACCTATTTTAAAGATCGGCATTACTACCCCTCTTTCAATTCTTCAGGTAGGCCCATACTTTCCATATCTGCTTTACAAACTTCCACCTCTTTTCCTTGACTCTATATATGGTGAAAATCGAATCCTCACTTTTTATTTCATTTCTCCCGGTCGCTTTCCCTATGTTCAGTCCTATTAATTTCTGCTCAATCGCTTCCCTTGTCATCTCATCTCCTTCATTCTTTTCTCTTCCTGACTTCTATCGCCCCCTCCTTCTCCTGATTTCATGGTAGTACCTTAATAAAACACTTTGCTTAAGATAAATCCGCGAATGCACACTCCCACGTAAGGTACTGTAATTGCTGGCCACGGTGTTAGCTATTTTCTTTTGGCGCGCAGGCGGCGGCGATATTAAATGAGGAAACGACGAGACCTGGAGTACCTCTTCTGGACGATGACGCTTAGGCGCTGCTGGAAGCGGTAACAGTGGAACCGGTACTGGGAAACGTTATAAGATCTTTCTAAGAAAGTTCCTTTGATGCTTTTTCTCGTTCTTTGTAGTTTCTGACGAAAGTAAGTAAGTAAGGCCGATCCGGGACCACTTTGACTGTGAGTTCTGCGCATGTGCCAACTCCAAGCGCGGTTGTTGTCTAAAATCACTGAAGGTCATTTTGGTTGTTGTGTAAAGTAACTAGGGTTGTTGTCTAAACTCAATGTTACCGAAGGTCATCGTGGTTGTTATCTAAACTAACGAGGTTGCTATCGAAACTCACTGAAGGTCATCGTTGTTGTCTAAACTCAATTGGATCGTGGTTGTTGTCTGAACTAAAAAAACACTAAAGGGTAAACGCTAGGGTTCTTGCTTGAACTAACGAAATGCCACAAATTTATATCACGTCTCGATTCCGTGCGTTGTCCTCAAAGCTTGTAGATCTCAATGCCACTGAAGGTCAAACGTAGACGCGAGTTCTGTGCGCTGTCTTCAAGGCCGATTGCATTACTCACGACATCTAGCGTTCAAGGTCGATTTCTTAAAAATCGATCATATGACTTCATGGAATTCTATCTCCTGTATTAGATGTGAATCACCGTGTAGAAATCACTGCAGATTTCGAGGTTACACTTTGGAAATATTATGGGAGCTGCATTAGCGTTCTCATTCAGTCCAACAGTGCTTTCAAAACACGGAATATTCTGTAAAGCATTAAAAAACGTAAAGGATATGGAAGTGGGGGAAAATTGAAAATTGAATGCAGGTTTAGTGTTTCAGCTCTCAAAAAGCGGTTCCTCTCTGTACATCTTGTAGTACTCGTAGTAGAGCAATTTCCGCCACCCGCAGATTGTTCTATTAGAGAACTGGAAATGGAAAATTTTCAACGGCGAATACAGAAAAAGGCTGGAGCATTGGATATTACGCATGTGCGATCATTTTTTAGTTTTGGTTTACAATTTTGTTCAAATAAAGATTGTGCACACCAAGTTTCTTGTAATTCCTCACACTTCTGTGGCTCTACCAAGATCCATTTTTCAGAAACCAAATTTTATTGAGATCAGAATTTTTTTCCTTCCTCCCTCTAGGGACCCGCCATCTTGGGATGAAAACTTTTAGCAAAACTGAGACTGAGAAAAAAGCATAAAAGGAAAAACACTAAAGTACTCATCAAAAGTAATCATTTTAAATTTATTGGGTAACCCGTAAACATTCTAGGGTCATGTCATATATGTGCAAGTATCGGACATTGGCTTTCTTTTAGGAAAATTATTGGTGAATCTTTAATTTGGGATTATTTATCGTAGTTTTGACTCTTAATGAAGTCAGTAGAAAGGCCGTAGGGAAATGGTTCTTTAGATTCTACAAGATTTACCAATTCGTTCATTTTACTCGACAGTAGTCTAATTGATCGTTATGATATCTACAATTATTTGACAGGTCTCGACAATTGTCACGTTTATAGGGTAGGGTGTATTGTACTATGCGATCAAAAATGAGTTGCTGTCGAGTCGCCTTTGGACTTTTTGTTTACATGGAAAGTCGTATTTAACTTGAACTTCCAAAGGCGACTCGACAGCAACTCATTTTTGATCGCCCGTTATATGTAGGCGGAAAGGTGTGTTCTTTTTATTTTTTAGTAAAATACCTTCATCCGAGCATAAAGTAATTGCATAAAACATTTATTTGATTTTATCAGTAGGTTTTTGCGACTAATTGTGTAGAAATAATTCTACATGTGTACAAGGATGCAAGCAATTCGTGAGGAAAAATAATACACGTAGATACTTAATGAATACTATAGAAAGTCTAAGAGAAGAGAAAATTAATTTAACACTTTCAAAGGAGATTTATTTATTTTTAGAACTTCACGTTCAATCCAAAATAGCAAATTACGTTCATCATTAAGAAAATAAACAGAACGTTCTTGTTTTGAAAGGACATCTCCTTGCACAAAATTGCGCCATCTCTTCAATCTTTGTTGCCGTTTTAATTAACCTTTTTTAAATTTGTTAGAATTCAGGAGAGGTAAGTCAAAGGATAAAGTATACAGCTTCTAAAATTAAAATTACTTCTTATAAGAAAATGCCAAAGTTACTTCGTCATGTTCTGTTGACATGTGACAATGTCGTTCAGATTCTCCTTTAATCTCTGCCAAGTACTTAGTTTGGTGGTTTAAAATGACTGTATATAATATCGGTGCATTTATTCAGAAATCAATAAAGCCGGGGCGTAGTCGCACACTGGGCGCAATGTTAACAGTTGTATTTGCATACGAAAGTACACGTTGCTTGTTGACAAAGTGCTCAGGTTCATCTTGTCAGCGTTACACCCAATCCGAAGTTAAAATTTATAAGACATACTCGTATATCCTATTGCCGTCCATTATCTTAAGCATCGACGATTTGATTATGGTCCGTTTATTCTAAGACGCACTTCTAGTAATTGGATGGAAATTTACGGCCATTGCCAAGATTTTGCCAGATTTCTACTGCAGTCGCGGTAATATAAAATGAGAATATAACCACCGGGTTTTCTTTCAAATGATCATTTTCTCGAATCTTTTGAGAAAATTGAACGAATGAACCTATTACCCGACAACTATTTCGTGCATAGTATATATTATGTACCTAGTTCATGTAATTAGTCCAGGTTTCTCAGTTGACTTACGACTTACTACTTGTAATGAATGTATCAAACTTCCTAATGGCGATTGGAATAGCTCGTGATGTAATGAAACACAAAGCCTTGTTTTATAAGTATGGTAATTTTATATCATATTCCCATCTGAAATACTCTTACGCTTCAAGTTGTTTTCCTTTTCGAAAAAATCTACACAGATAAAATGTTGAGTATTGACAATCAAAGAACTTCTATAAGAGCGACTTATAACTTTGTTTCTTTTAGTTACTCCCATATTACATAACTTTATCTGACATTTCCAGAATCCATCTGTTTGTTTTTGCAGCTAGGCCAACGAATCCTCGACTTTCAAGTGGGCTTGACGTAATTCCCGCTATACTAGCGTTTGTTTAATAATGGCATTATTGTATCAACTTACGTTACAACTTCCTACTTTTTGTGGATTCGTTTCTTCGACCAACGATATGATTAGATTCATAAAAATTAAAACAAGAGCTATTGGTTTTTACGAAACCGTTGCTTCTGCGATGCCTATGAAAATATACGAGGCGAATTCTCTTGTCCCTATTCTACTTCGAATTTGTTCTTTAATTTAATCACCTACCTTTTGCGTTCTTCTATGTTGAATATTAAAACGAATTTATTGCGAAATGAAAATGTAACTTTTAAATCGTAAGGAACGCTATGGGTAGGAACGTGGACTTCAAAATGATGCATCAGCATGACCGACATCATTTGTTGTGTGAAATACTGTTTAATTATATTGATAATGGTTAAAAGGAGATGAGGAATTAAGATCAAATTTGAGCCATAGTTTTCCGACTCTACATTTTATGTACATGGTGGTTCAAATTCGTTGCTCACCACTGGGACCCTTGTGAAACATCTTTGAAAATAACTGAGACATCACCGAAAAACAGAAAATGTCATTTTCCCTAGCTTAAACGTTTGGAAATAAACGGTTCCCGGTAGCACCTTCTATATGGGCACTTTTTTTCGGAGAATTACGCTAGATGTAGAAGCTCCAGGCTACTACTTTCTTATTTCTTATGGACGCCATATTGGATTCTTACGGAGTCAGATAGAAATTTGACCCAAAATTGGTATTTTTTAAATGCAACATCCTGTATATCTTAACTTCAATTTTTTACATTCTTTTTTCCGATTACATGGATGCATCATAACCTATATTTTTTTAATATAATTAAATATTATATTATACCATTTATCGATGTGCTCCATGTTTTGATTTTAATGATGGTATGTAAATAAAATTCAGACTCAAAATGATTTTATTATATTATATTATTTTATTATGTTATTTTATAGTATTTTATATACATTATATGATACATTTATTTGTATAATAAAATAATTTTGAGTCTGAATCTTATTTACATATTATATATTATATCATATTTTTCAAAATTTTGAAATGACATATTTCTACGGTGAACGAATTTTATTTATTATTTATTTATTTATTGGTATGGACTCTCCTAGTTAACATCGATATAATAAACAAAACATAATCTCAATCGATATAAACGGTAAAAAATAAGGTTTTTATTGATTTACATGGATAAAATTTAAAAAAAATATAGGTTGTGTTTATACTTTTGCCGATTATTAACAATCCTCGAGATTGTATTGTATTTCTTTCTGTCTGCCCGTCTGTCAGTCTATCCGTCTGCCTAGCGGTCTGCACGATAACTTTTGTATTTGCGAAATCCAACTTTTTTATTGGTTAAATTACTTAACTGAAATTTTGAATGTAGGCCTTAGATGTAGACCTTGAATAAAAGTAAAACTAGTGCAGGAGTCAAAAAATATGTTGTGCGCATACGCCTTCCGATTTTTTTATTTGGTAAAGTATTTAAATTAATTGTTGTATCTAAACATCTCGAATAAAAGTGAAACCAATACCAAATCAAATAAGTTGTTTTGCGCATGCACAATCCGATACGACTAAAAACACGTGAAACAAGTATTGCGCATGCCCAGACCCATCACCCACAATCGTTATTTGTAAACCAATCCTTCTGAAATTTTAGGTTAGGATTCTTCTTATAAAATGAAATTAACGTAGCACGTCAAAAATGGATTACATTATGGATTATGGATTAAGAAACAAAAAAGGAGAAATCTACGAAAAATACATACCATTTTGCAAAGAAATATATATTTTATCCTTTGGTACAAGAAATTGTCCAGTGTATTGTCTAATTCTTGGAAGTAGAGATTGATTTGGAACCGTTATGGTAGACTTTTATCAAAAATTTAAGATTGATCGGACAAAATTAAATCAAATTTCGGAAATTTCGAAATTTTAATAAAAACATTAATACAATTTATCAACATGTCGATACCTAAATTCTATTAAAAAAATATGCCGAATACTTGTTTCCTAACAGAAACAAAATCGCGCTTTCACAAGAGTGTCTTCAGAAAATGGTAAATGTAGGGAAAAAGTTTCCCACGAGACTTAATTATTTTCCTAAGCAAATAAAAGTATAAAAGTATTCAATAAAAAGTGTAAGATTCAATTTGAAAAAATTAAGATGCCCTACACTAGGCTTTTAAGGGGCAATTATATGAAAATGTGCATAACATCATTAAATGGGCCCCACCATATAAGTCATTTCTTATATCCCCGCTAGTGTACACAATAATCGATTGTCTCAAGATAAGTGGGACACCCTGTACATAAATTAATTAAGTGACATTCAAAGTATATAGGATTACGAAACTGGTAGGCTCAAAGTACTCATAAATGAAATGACCGCTATACCTCAGTTCGTCAGGGACAGTTAAACCCTAATAAATCATCCCCTGAAGCTGATATATTTTCTCGCGCATTTAATTGACCAGTGACGCATCTTGAAACTATTGACATACAAAATACAGAGCGACCCTAGGACCCATTGACTTAAAAAGCAATAAAACTAGAAAATATTGGAATAACCAGCCAACAAAGCGAACCACCCCGTATAACTTATAATATTTAACCCCTCAAACCGCCAAATCCTACAGAAATTCGCCTCTAAACCTTTAATTTCGGGAACCGCCATTAAAATTATTCCAACCACTAAAATCTTATAGCAACTTACGCGTCTACACCTAATATATGCAAAAAGTAAACAAATTTAAACGCGTGTCGAGTCGAGTCGCGTTTTGCAGTTCAAGTACGATTTCCCATGTAAACAAAAATTCCATAGGTAACTCGACAGCAACTCATTTTTTATCGCATACTACTTGAACCACTAAAGAGGGTAGCGGGTATCCAGGTATTGTGCGCGAACGGGAAAAAATAATTGCATACCTACCGTCTAATTAATTTAAACAATGCCAAAATATTGAACATCCCAATTTAACAGATGGAAATCAACCACTATTTAGATGGTCAATCGTGTTATCAGAATTTCATTTCAAAATTTCACAGACAATGAAAATTGCGTGATAATCCAGATTATCTCAGTAGAGCCATTTAGGTAAATTAGACCCGCAAAATTCCAATTATTCAAACTACGAATCTTTTTACAAATTAAGTAAATTGAAACCTTTATATTGGCAATTTATTTAAAAGCCCATATGATTTTTCATTGGCTCATGGGTTTGTAACCTAGGCGCCATAAAAGATTAGTCATCGACGATAAAGAACGAAGGTGAATGTGATCTTTCCGGGAAATATGAGGTGTTTTTTTCTAGAATGTTCGGAAGCCCTCGAGAACACTGGAATTTTGGTAAATAATCAAATCGAATTGCGTTTCAGGGCCAATTTCAATAGTTCGCGCTGTTATAAATTGTGTATAGGTGAGTGAAATAATATTTGAACACATTTTAACATAAAACAATTCATTTCAAGACATAAATTTTTTGATAATTAATTGTAAATAAATAAATCACGTAATTAAATTTACGTTGCAGTATTTTATCGATGCGTAGGACAACCTAGATTTGTAGATGCTTGGTAATTAGCAGTAGGTACATCAATAGCACAAATAGCTTTCTTTAATTACTTAACATATTCGAAACGTGTTTCTAGTTAACAAAGCCATTTTCAATTCGTTTATTGGAGTATCGCTCTCCACGACGGATGGTGGTAACGTTAATTAATGCCCATTAACTTGACACATTTTAATTGCGTCATAGAATTTGAGGAAGGTTCATAGACTGGTGAAAGTGTATACTCGATGCTATTGAAAGGGCGCTTGATTGATTAATATTGGTAACGCATCAAATTCCGGCACTCGTTTAAATAAGTTTTCTTGGCATTTCGGCACGTTCATACACACTCGTCCCTTTTTCAAATAAAACAATCGCCCTAAGTCGAATTCATTAACATAAAATCGACTACGTTAATCAATTATATTTTATTTTCGAGCATCGCCCATTCTATAAAATTTAGGCGACCGGAAACATTCCCGAAAACAGCTTGAGGCCAGCGAGGAGATATTTAAAATTGTGTTCGCTGAAAAATATACACGTTAAACGTGCCCTGCATGTGAATGGCGTAAACCATCCTAATCGATGGATAACAGAATTGAACGTATCTTATCATTATTCCCAGTATAATACCACCGTAAAGGCAGTTTTGCACTAGCTCGGAATACTGTTTGCATACGAAATATCGCAAACAAAACTCGCGAGAAATCCGAAACATGTTGACCAAAAAAAGAACTTTCCACTGGATATAGATGAAACACACTTAATGCCGTTCGGTTTATTTAATAAACCCCAATTTCGGACACTTTTAGCTTTTCGTAGTTTCGTGTTGTCGTCTTGAATTATTTCAGGTTGTGAGGAAAATTTATTACCAGTCTAGATGTTTCAGATTCTCCGACATCCTAACATTGTTATTAAACTGAAGGTTCCTCATTTTATCTACTTCAATATTTAGTTTGTTTTACTGTTTCCTTTGCTACCTTGATATTTCTCATGATGAGGGGGGCGACATCTACATACGAAATAATGTCTGTCCTTACCGATACTATAGACCTTTTAGGTACACCCCTTAAGAAAGGATGCTACTATCAAGTAAAGTGTAATGTTAGGCAATATAGAACTATAGACGAATTGCTAGGTTAAAAAAAAGGAAATGTGTTGAAAAGAGGAATAAGTACGTATTTGTGGATAAACCCGTTTACAACATTGATAGTAACATAATAACATCAATTTAACAGCAACATATTGAATGGTGATGGTAATTACACGGTCAACGATATTTTTTGATTTTGATTTCTTTAATTTGTGGTATTATTAATGTTCTGAGTCTCCTCACATTGTTATGTAACTTGTGCCATTCTTATATATTGCCGTTTTATATCTTAAAAGCCAGAGTGTTATATGTCAGATGTTATGTACCGATAAGTCAATTGCGCCAACCTATTATTCTTCTAACTACAATCTCCCTATATGATACTTATATAATACTACAACATTAATGGTACCTAACAAAAACTTACACTTATGTATACTTACTTTATGAATTTGGCAGATCAGACTCCCATTACACCTTAACGAATGAAATAACATACAGAGTGTCAATTTTAAAACTTGCAGTCGACCATATTTTTCAAACTAAAGAAGATATTGAAAATCGCGAAAAACCGTTTCGGGGGTGTCGAGGGGGAACCAGAATGACGTTATGAGTGACAACCCCCCTCACCCCCCTCAACCCCCCAGTCCCCCTCTTCAAAAATCCTAAATGATAACCCCATACTTGTGACACATTCTTGGAAAGCTACTGCTTTCCAGTGGTATCAATCATTAACAAAAAAAATAAAAATTAAGCCATACCTATGTTCAAGATTTGGTCGCTAAATTCGAAGAAACGGGATCTGTTATCAATAAAAAAAGAAAGCAACCAAGATTGCTTAATGAAACAGCTCAGATTTAAGTTCTTGGCCAATTTGCCATAAATCCTTCAATGTCAACATTTATTTTTTTTGTTAATTATTAAATTTTTGTTAAATTGTCTTTAATCAATATTGACTTTATTCATACCACTGGAAAGCATTTCTCAGTTGCTTTCCAACTATATGTCACAAGTGTGGGAGTGCCATTTAGGATTTTTGAAGAAGGGGGGCTGGGGAGGTTAAGGGGGGTGGGGGGTTGTCACTCATAACGTCATTCTGGTTGTGAACTATTTGTGTATCTCCTTTTCTATAGGTGTACCCCAATCTAAAATATTGGATTCAGAGATTACATTTTTGTACCTTATGCATGTTGCAATGGAAATGAGATTATATAAACTAAAGGATCACAAATTCACAATTAAAAGTAAAACGGTGCAAAACAACATACCTCTTGATGGAAACGCACGTGCAGGTGATTGAAAATCCATAGAACTTAGAATAAAGCCAGTGTGCCCACGTTTTTTTATGAAATCAGTGAGTAAATAACTATTTAGACACCTCTTGGTCCAAATACACGTGGTCATCCAAAATGCGTCAAATTCACTTCCGGTGCATCGAAAGAATACGTCTGAATGTTTTCCCAACGAAAACGGCGTACGTACAAACAAAAATATATACAGGGTGTAGCACCTAAGATCCCTCGGATCATAACTCCTCTACCATATAAGATATCGAAAAAAGTCTTAGAACAGAATTGTACACAATTACCGCCGGCATGTTTCTAAAATATTTTTGATCACCAGGGGCGTGCTGTATTCCAGTGGCCTATCAAACTTGCATTTTTTTAAATGGAACACTCCATATTTTATTACTGATTAGGAGAGTACTTGAAAAGTACTTATTTTTTATGTAACATGGTATACCCTTAACTAACGATTTCGCTGTTATAACCTTTTTTCCTCAAAATTTGACAGTTTTTCGAACTTTTTTTTGAGAGAAACTAAATCGCGCAAACGGCTAATTTTTGGATTGTGGCACAGATTGAGACCTCTTCTACAATCCACAATTTTTTTAGGTATTTTATCGAAAAAATAAAATTTTTGATTGACCTTCACTAAATGTCATATTTTTTAAAAATTTCAAATGGCACCCCCCTAAACAAATTATATCTCTGGGTAGCCAAAACTACAAATTTTCCACTGATATAAACAAAACCACACATTCCATAACAAAATTTCAGAGAAAAACCAAGTCGGACCGCCAATTTGTAAAAAAACGTTCTTTTCCGAACTCAAGTGTGCCATGATAAAACAAAAGATGTTCAATTATGATTGTATGATTGTTTTTTAATCAACGTTGCAAAAATGTTCCAAACTTAAGCAGGAATGGTTGATATAATGTTTATTCTTAGGGACGTTAAATTGTTTACTGGCGTAACAAATGTACGCTGGGAGATATCCTGTTTATTAATTTATTTATTTTATTTACTATCCCGCTCTTGTTCTGGTACTCAACAGGCTTGCGCCCAATTACAAACTAACCCGTTTTAAGATCATTAAAAGTCGTTCGGGATTGGTTGAAAAAAATGTACCAACCAATAGAAAATTAAAACATTGCGATTTTAATTTATCATTTTTTGATTTTAGATTAAGTTATTAAAGATTATAGTAGGGGGCATTCGTCGTCTGACATCCAGAGTAATAATTACGTTTATATATAATTGAATAATCTAATTTAAAGGTGTTAAATTATTAATAATTATATATAAATAATAAATATAAATATAACTAGAAGAACAAAATTTGCGTCGTAATTACGGCAAAAAATTAGTAGTTCCGGCGATTCTGTAAACAATTCTGGATAGGTCAAACTTGAGACCATTTTCCCAGTAGGGCATGATGTGCTGGCAGAAACCGGTTGAGTGCTGCGAAATAATTCCTTTGTGTTTCTTTCATAGATAACATCAAAAACAAAGTATCTCAAAAACTAGTGGACGTTAAAGCTTTGACAGTAAATTGGTTGCTGCTTTGTTTGGATTAAGTACATGAAGCTTTTAGAGTATCTATTCATTCAGGTACCACCAATTTATAAATCCGATAGGTAAACTCGGTGGCAGTTTGGAAACGTACCGAGGGACGTACAACCTAGATAAAATTGCTACGTATAATGCTAACGTATGATGCAGGTACAACGTTTACACAGCTTTGTGTTACCTACATGAGCTGCATTGGAAAATGCAAACAAGCTTTGTTCAATTCCATTACTTTTTTTCCAAGTTTGAAATCACGTTATACTATTGACCGGTGCAGAGCAGTAATTAAAACCGTTAATTAAATATCTAGCTCCAATTAATCAGCTAAAATTGTACGAACCAACTTCGCATGAAGAGGCGTATAATAAGTACTTTAGTGAAATAATTTTAATTATTGCATACGATCGATTGGTCCTGCAGTATACTAGTAGGTATGCCAATTATGATAATATTAAAGAAACCGTGCAGTGTCTATTGCGAGACTATTTATTTTCAAGTCAGAGTAAATTTCCCGGTAGGATTATGATAAAATTGCAAAGAGATGCAGTTCCCGGCAATAAAACTCTATTTCGAGCAATCCCTATATACCTAGAAACAAATTTCGAAGAACAATAGCGGACGTGAAATTAGCAATCATTCAACGCTTTACAGTTGAATCGCGTGTGGAAACAGCCCACTTGTTACATAGATATATCCGCTCATTTTCTATTTTGTTTCATTTTTCAAGCCCGATATTCATACATTAATAGAAGCGTCACCGCCCAATTATTCTGGAGTAAATTGCTTGAAATGTAACGTGGGGACTATTCTTCTACAAGAAACAAATTCAGAATATGCAATTACTTTTTAGAAATACCTAATAAGCACATCTTGCGACTATCTTAATTTTCTTTCATGAGACAGTATATCACATAGTACTTCTTTCAGTTTACTGTCGATGCTAAATTTGAAATTAATTATTGGTTTATTTTCTACAGGGAAGAGGTTTTACCTTCCCAATTTCGATGGTATAAAAATATCGTTAAAATAATTTGATTTTTCAGTTCACCTTATGCAAGCGAAATCTCGTACCATAAATTGGATTCAAATTTTAGTACCATGAAATAATAAAACCCAATTAAGAAAAGAAATGGAGCACGTCTTGTACACTTGTGAATTGAACAGAATATATTGTTACTATCTATGCCAAAATAGCCTCATTTTATAATGCTTATATAGTAAGAAAATTTGATACAATAATAAAGTAGGTACGTGCACTCGAAACAAATAAATTAATTCTAATCCTTTTTTGTTAATTATTTTGCAGGAGTTATATTGTTAATTGTAATATATACTTTTCGGAAAACAAGTTTAGTATTTTTGTTTAAAGTGCATAGTATACTCAGTACAGTGTAACGGTCCATTCAATTGTTTTGATCTTCTCTATCATGTAAATATATTCTGGTCTGAACAACGTCATGTTCCGTCTAAACACCAAAAACAATGAGGGGGCATCCTGTATATGGGAGTTTTAAATTTTTTAAAGATAAATCTGGGGAAGTATTTCCGTATAGGCATAAGATTGGTTTATTTTACTTGAATTTGTTATTTCAGTGTTGATTTTTCCTTTTAGAATTGTTTGTAATTGTGTATTATTTTCTTGTTTAAATTTTATCAATTTTGTAAATTGTTATGTATTTAAATGTAAAACGTGAAATTGCGTGTTTAAATCTTTATCACACTTTATTATCAGTGAAAATTTAATTGACGGCCGTATATTATTGTTGTTAAGAGATAATGTGTTTCGAAGAATTGCGAGTGGTTTCGGTGTAAGTGGGGATGCGTTCCTTCGAAGCGGGCGTTAGGTAACGTAAATTTTTTGATTTGTACACAAAATAACGATCGGTTCTCTTTAAGAAATTGCGAAAAATGTCATTCTTAAAGAAATAGATCTCTGTAGATTGGCAGAATGTAGTATGTTGGGACTCATCTGGAACGAATTTTGGGAGTTTTCATTCTTTTGAAATTGTATTGTCAATTAAATGAGAATATTCCTAGCTGTAAGGTGTTTATTTTTGTAAATATTCTCATATTGTTATTGTTATTGAAGGTTAAATAGGGGTGTTAAAAATGAAACGTATCCACGTTATAAAGTTTACATTTACATTTGTTCACCATAAACGTATAAAGTTATATTTATGTTCAAATCGCATTTTGCTCATTAAAACAATTTAATGCAACCTAGCAAATGAACAATACCTATTCGTTGATTATTTTCCTTCTACTACCTTCCAAAACGATACGTTTCATCAAAACATTCAGTGTGAAAACTAAGTATTTGGTTATCTGTAGACAAACAAGGTACCTCTCACTTAAATTTTTAAGGAAATGGAACAAAATCTATAACATCCTAAATCACTAGTAATGAACTCGACGTCGATGTTGCAACTTCCGTTAAACACGATCAAATTTGCTAATATAGCAAACATAAAGTTTCTAGAGAAATCACGGAACATTCTCGAAGTCGGCATATCACATTTCATCGAAAGAAAGGCCGTCGTATCCGCTTTCGTTTATTATCGCTGATGGCTATAATCTTTTGTCGACTTTATGGCGGCTGGTGGCGTCCCGATATCTCTCTGGATTTCTAGAATATTCGCTACAACATGTTCTTATACGTGATATTGGACAACGTCCACCAATGTTTACTGGACTATATAATAATTTATAGGAATGTTGTGCCTGCAGTATTTAATTGTGTTATATTATTAATTAGGGGTGAATAGTGTATTTCCGATTGGAATCAACGATTCTTATAAAGAGCACTTGCATGATTAATAAAGACGATTCACTGTATCAGTTATCCTTAACGTTATTTTATTGATCGCCGAATTTATGATGTATATTTTATAAACGAAATCGATTCGTTTCCTACTAGCTCATGGTTTCCTCGTTTTAAATAACGCAGTTGTAGTTCCCTGGTAGAAATCGCCGTTATTTATTATAATCGGTACTTCTAATTCGATTACATTGAAAATTGAATTGTAGAAGTCGATTTTGGAGTAGATATTTTTCGGATTGTCAATAAAAGCAAAGTGCCGAAAGTTAAAAATCTATATTTAATGTACGTAATCGACTTAGGAATGGTTAGCTAAACTCGAAAATCGTATTTGTACACGTAAACACGGTTTAAATCATTTTCAGAATTTGAACTATTTTATTGGGATGCCTCACATTCACACTGTAAATACGAAATCTACGGTGTCAGTAATAAATGACGTTAAATGAGTTACGATATTTTACAACCGCAAAACTGATTCCCTTCCTTCCGTATGCATCAATTTTAATGTCCCGCAATTATTTATCCGGCGCGGTACCGCTTAAACCATTAAAATATAAAGATCTTTTTATTAGTAGTTCAGTTTTAATGGTAACTATTTGTTTCGAAAAATTATGGCGTTCGCGATAGTGCAAGAGTAATTGTTATTAGGGGTAACGTTGACAAATTACAATTTTATGAGAACAGTTTATGTAATATGTACCGCACATTTCGCATCGGGGCCGTTTCGTAGACCTTACAATTTAGAGTTTATGGAGTTAGGTAAGTTTAAAGTCAACGATGTAATATTTCAAAATTACTTTTATTCGCCGGTGAGACCCCAAATGGCGTGTGAGCGGTTTCTCTCGTCGTATTTTTAGAGTTTCTAAACTAAAAAGTAAATCCGCGCGAAATAATCTTGCATTTTGTTCAAAAAAGATGCGTTATAAAGTTTCAACGTCAACACATTGTCATACGAGGGGCGACTGGAATTTTGAGCAAAAACTTTTTTGTATGTACCTAGTTTGTAAGTCAACATTTAATTTGTGCTCCGTAGAACGTCGGATATCTCGAGTAAATTTGCATTTATCTTCAAAAGGAACTTGTTTTCCGGCGACACAAGATATTCTGCAGAAGATTCATTAATAAATTATTTCACCAACAGGCATGATTAATGAAACCAGATGCCATAATTCCGACAGAAGAACTTCCTAGCTCAAACCAGATATTTAAAAAAACTTTTTTGACAGTCTCACATCCCTCATACCTAATGTGCACTGATAAAATTTGAACAAAACCAAAATAACCGTTTTTTAACCTTCAAATATTTTTTTTGTAATTAAGCTACATAATTTGTGTAAGTTGTACACAAAAAAAGAAAGTCTTTTGAATAATTTGATACAAATTTTGCTTTGCTATTTGAAAAAAAAATTCGGTGCCGTTGCAGCGCTCCAACATGTTCAAAAATACGGCCCACGTTGGGCGCCAAATAAATAATTCTGTGTGACGTTATACCACCCAACATCACGTACCTAGCTAGCTCTTCTTAGGCAATTGTTTCATTTTTCATTTTAAAATTTTAACACTGATAGGTAACCAGTTGCACTGCTTATCTCGCACGTGGCATTGTTTATCGCAAAACCAATTAATTTTTGTCCGATACCAACTTTTTACCAACACTTGACCTGACCAGAAGTTGATACGAAATTTCATAGTGCCAAAACAATACTTCTTCAAATGTAAGCTCGCTTTTTCTCTTCCCCAATGAACCTTACACTGAAAAACAGGATAGGTGTAACGATTTATTTTCATCATTTCAAAGGATTATTATTGTTCATGGTTTATTATCTGTTGAAAGATCCCCGTAGTAGATTAATAGATGAATCCTCTTATTTTTAGAATTTGACAATGCTATTTTTCGGCGCATTTTCTTGATTTGTCGGTTTTCATATTCCTCTTTCTGTGGTAAACCGTATCGCCTTACACTTCGTTTAAACAAACAGCTGAAGCATGAGTTAGAACGCATAGAATTTTAATTGCCATCATATCATCCATATACATTGATCTCTGGCGATTGGATTGATAATTTGGGGATTCCAAAGTAATTAAATGGACGGAACCTATACACTCGTGAGGATATAAATTTGCGTTCCTCCCTTTCTTATCGTTTCGACTGATATTTGTATAACACAATTTCCATCGACAATTGCTGCTTCATCTACAATTATCCATCTTATTTAAGAGATATGTCAATTTTAGATTATCAAGGATTTCTTTTAGGGTTTTAATTTTTGGTACTAGTTTAAGGACCAGGCAATATATTGATGATTTAAATTCGGTTCGGTTGCAAAAGTAAATTTACGGCAAATCTCAAAAAAAGATCCTATTTCATAGTGCTTTTCTATTTATCTAACGTCCATTTCGGGTAGGGACAAACTGGATTTCCCGCTCCGTCCGCTTGTACCTTCGATACATTCAAACAAATTAATTTTTTTAATTAAATACGCCTTTCCCCAACCTTGGAAAAATACGGGGCCGATGTTAATATTCAAGTCAATTAGGAGCGGTTTTTTTTAAACAAGGCCCAGCTGAATCGAACGGGTTTCTGCAACTCAATTATTTAGCTACTGTTAATTTCACTCACTTAATTGGCTGTATTCAAATTTACAGAAATTAATATAATCATTGTTAATTGGCTGATTAGTCAGGCTGATAACGGCGTAAACCTATACATGGCCTTGCAGTTCCAGTGCGCGTTTTAATTTACCATAGGAAACAAAACCTGCTAGAATGCTGAATTTCTGAAATTCTAAAATAATTTGTTCTCCCCTTCTAAATGAGCTTTCGGACAAAACAAAACCTGAAATATCTGGAAGAGAACGGTTGCAAACGGCGGCGGGTGGGTTAATCGCAATCACGGTGGCGGCTGAAACATAACTCTAGAAATTAAATCAATGTCCTCGATACTTTCGGCACGATTCTTACGTAACGAAGCCCCTCTTTATACCGGGCGTTCATACACAGAGTGGTTACCAATACTGGGTGCTTCGTTACAATGCTTATCATCTGGTAATCTATAAGATGCTGTACCGAGGATGAACCTAGACTTTTCGAAGAGCAGCGATAGAAATAGTCACAGGTAAGATGGAAATTCTAGTCATACATACAAACCATAACAATTCAACCCAATCTTCGTAGAATATAGATTTATATTTTAATAATGTGAACAGTAAAAGTAAATGAAGGCAATGCGGTAAAGTTCATTTAACAAAAAAAACGCTCTTGTTGTTGTTTTCTTCCACCTTACGTGTTGAAATGTATTAAATTAAGAAATTCCCATATCTTTTGACTGAAATATAAAACCCCCTTCTACCTCTTTTACAGGAAATTGAGTTGGTCCTATTAGTGTAATGTCTTTCAAAGCCCATGTTCTTGCTACAATTATCCAGAAAATAAAGTCAAAACCCATTGTGCCAAAGGCCCAATTTTAATATGGGTGGTAAGTGGTAAATGATAAATTTTATTGGCCTATCTAAACGAACCATTCCTTTCACTATTGGTAAAAAGCGACCTGTTAGAAAACAATATACAAAGGATGCGGTTGTTGGGGTTGGTGACCACTTTTCTCTCAGCTCCCCAGCAGAAGTATTTTCGAGAGGGAATAAAACAAATTTCATAATTAGAGCGAAGGCGTTCTTTATTTCTTGAATGACTGCACGACTTGATTCTCTCACCTTTCAAATTAAATTCAAACGTCGAAATTCATGGACGAAATAAAAGA
>NW_022170738.1:23488450-23835212 GCF_008802855.1 Photinus pyralis | reverse complement strand
AATGAAATACCTGAACAAGATGCCACGAAGAAAGGAAGAACGATCAGTCAAAGGTCCCCTCAGAGCGTGGTTTCTAAGAGGACGAATAGCATGGGTTGTCTACTAAAAAACTGATACATAACGAGCAACACAGTACAAAGGAGACGACACTGGCAATGAATAAAGGTAACGAGATGGAACAAATAAATCTATGGAAATTCGGAACATGGAATATACGAAGCATAAACGGAAAAGAGGAAGAGTTGATGAGAGAATTTAAACAAGAGAAACTAGATATTATAGCAATATGCGAAACAAAGAAGAAAGGACGAGGAGCCATTGAGATGGATGAGGGAGATGTACTCCTATATAGCGGCGTATGCGAGGAAACGAGAGCAAGAGGGGGGGTAGCATGTATAGTAAGTGCACGGCATGCAAATAAACTAATCCAATGGGAATTTATTAATGAAAGGATGCTAAAACTACAAATAAAATTACATCAAAAGGACCACACAACAATATTAATAGCATATGGACCAAATGAAGACGAAAGCGAAGGTAAAAAGGATGAATTCTGGGAAGCACTCTCGGAAAATACGGAAAATATTGCAGAGAGGCTTATAATCATGGGAGATCTGAACAGCAGAGTGGGAAAAAAGATGGAGGGAACACCAGATGTAATCGGCCCTTATGGCGAAGTACACCGAAATAAAAATGGAGATAGATTAATTAACTTTTGCGTAGAAAATAACCTAATAATAGCAAACACATACTACAAACACAAAGACATACACATGTACACAAGAGAGGCGCAAACTAGGGGAGAGAAGTCAATAATAGACTATGTGCTAATAAAAAGAGAATATAGGCACGAAGTAATAGACGTGAGAGTGAAAAGGGGCCCAGACATCTATAGCGACCACTATCTAGTAGAGGCAAAGCTACGAGTCAGAAACCAGATGCAAATAAAGCAAAAACATAGACCACATCCGCAACAGGTACATGAGAAGATAAGAACGTATAAATTAATGGATAAAGAAACTGGAAACATATATACAGAAAAAATAGAAAAACATTTACTAGAAACTAGGCATGAGTGGCGAAACATGGACCTAAAACATATATGGAAATATTTTAAAGAGATAATACTATCGACAGCAGAGGAAACATGTGGATCAATAAGGATAAGAAAAAATAAAAAACAAACAAGCTGGTGGAATCAATCTATACGAGAAGAGGTAAGGAGCAAGAAAGAAAAGTGGAAACAATATCTGATACGAAAGACGGAGGAAAGCTATAGCAAATACAAGCAACAACGAGTAAAAGTAAAAAACATGATAATAGAGGCAAAACGACAAGCCTGGATGGAGTTCGGTAATAAAATGGAAAAAGACAGTAAAACCAACCAAAAACTCTTCTATAGGGTATTAAAAAGTATGAAGAAACCTAGGGAATACAAAACCATGCACTTAAAGGACAAAAACCACAAAATAATCACAGACCAGGGAGAAGTAATGGAAAGATGGAGGGAATACTTCCAAGAACTACTTAGCAATAACAGACAACAAGACACTACAAATAAACATGTAAGAAATGAGGCAGTAATAGAAGAAGAGGCGGATGCCATAACAATGGAAGAGGTTATACAGAGAGTAAAAGCGCAGAAAAAAGGGAAAGCAGCAGGACATGACAAGATAGCACCGGAAATGATACAAAAATTAGGAAAAAACGGAATAGAAATGCTCACCACAATTTTAAATAAAGCTTGGCAAAGAGGAGAAGTGCCAGAGGATTGGAGAATAGGAGTGATAATCCCGATACACAAAAAAGGAGACACAAAGGATTGCTCAAACTACAGAGGCATAACCATCTTAAGTAACGTCGCAAAAATATATGAAGGGGTCCTAGAGAACAGATTGAAGCAGCAAATCGAACACCAACTAGACAATGCACAAAGCGGTTTTAGAAAAGGCAGAGGTATACAAGATCATATATTCACCATCAAACAGATAATGGAAAAAATTATGGAATACAACAAACAAATATGCTTAGCATTCGTGGACCTGGAAAAAGCTTTCGATAGAGTTCCGCAAAGATTAGTGTGGGAAAGTTTAGAAAGAAGAGGAGTTAATGCAAAGTTAAGAAGGGGAATAAGAAGCCTGTATACAGAGAATAGGAATTATGTACGTAAAAACAACACACAATCAAAAACTTTTAACGTGGAAGACGGTCTGCGACAAGGAGGCGTGCTTAGCCCAACACTATTTATAATAATAATGGATGACGTTATTAAAGAGGTGCGTAAAACAGTAAAGAAAGTGCAGGTAGGGTATAATAAACTACAACCGGTAGAAATAAGTGAATGTGTGTTCGCGGACGATTTAATGATATGCGCGAAAAGTGAACGGGACTTGCAAATGAACTTAGGGGCATGGAAAGAAGAACTGGAGAAGAGGAACATGAGAATCAATTGTAACAAAACGAAAGTCATGGTAATTGGAAAGGAGAACAGAAGCATGGACATAGAAATTGGGTCAGACAAAATTGAACAGGTGGACGTATATAAATACCTGGGAGTACTGATACATAGAGACGGCAGCATGGATGCAGAAGTGCAGGACAGAATTAGCAGTGCAGCAAGATTATATCACGCGCTAAGGAACAAATTCATCTCAAAAAGGGAAGTCAGTGACAAAACTAAAATGACAGTGTATAAAACAATATATCGGCCAATACTAACATTCGGGAGTGAAACGTGGAACATAACAAGCGCAATAAAAAGTAAAGTGCAAGTAATGGAGATGAAGTTTTTAAGAAGGATAAAAGGAATAACAAGATACGACAGAATAAGGAATGACACAATCAGAGAGGAACTAGGAGTGGAAACGGTAATCCAGACAATAGAAACACAGCAACTAAGATGGTTCGGTCACTTAAACCGGATGGACGACAACATTCCAGTCAAACGTATATGGGAAGCCAAAGGCCAGGGCAGAAGGGGAAGGGGACGACCTAAGAGAACGTGGAACCAACAAGTGGAAGCAGTTTTGGATACAAGAGGAAAAACATGGATGGAGGCAAAAACGCTGTCCAGGAACAAGACACTGTGGAAAATGCTTTTGAAAGAAAGGTATCCCCAACCACAGGAATAGATCTAACTTTACAATGTATCAAATAAGTATTGTAATTATGAACACCTCACACTCCAGGGTAAGAGGTTTTTTGATTATATATATATATATAAAAAATTTGTTTTACAAGCTATGCTGATCTGGTGGGATAGAATCAACCCTTCAAGGTATATTGTAAAAATGATGTATGTGTAAAGATCTCGAGCGTTCGGTATTCAGTTGTACTTATCGGATTTTTACATTTACTAATCGTAATATGAGAGGGCTACAATTAAACCAAATATGTACTGCACAAACCAATGTGAAAGATAATAAATGCCCTGAAAGTGCAAGGGAAATTTATAAACGTTTGGATTATTCCCAAAATGGCCTAGTGTGAGGCTCCTATGTTGACGACTTGCACTGACAAACACCTTTTAACTCGTGCCTTTTAACTTTAAAGGTCGTTTACAACGTCATCCAAGAAGAATCACTGATCAGTAAGTAACCAGCCAGCTGATATGTGAATAGATCTTCTAGTAAACTTGGGATCTCTTGCCCCGCTCCTCTTACCCTTGACTCCTTCCAGACAGATCGATAACCTTTTCCATCTCAAAGGAGGATGCTTGTCTACGGGGAAACTTCAAAAATAAAATTATCAACTGGTTTAAAAATAAAGATTCTTTACGTTTTAATTTACTATCTTGAAATGATTTAGAGACTCCTTCATTCATTTGAAAAGATAACGTAATTGATTTGGTATAATAAATTGAAATCTACGGTACCCCTTAAATACCAATTCTTTTGAATCAAATAGAAATATCATTTACCGTACCTTCTAATTTGTTCAGTCCTAATTTGATGTTGGATTGATCTAAATGGATTTCACTATGATGAATACTTGGAACATGGATCTCATTAGTTGGTATATGGAAATTTTCAAGTTGAAATGTTTTACGTTTCCATTTCCGAGTTCATTAGGTGATAAACTGTGTGGTTTTTAAAGTGGTCTCAGTTTTCCACAGGCCACAAGTACTAACACGTAGCTTTAAAAGATAAATTATATCAAAGTTCACAAGTAGTATACTTGATCTTGATGGTCGTTTAGATTGTTATGAGTCATCAATATATTACTTTCTGCGCTAAATTTCGTAATTGTTTAATTCCGCCAGTAGTTACCGTAAAATACCCAGAATATTGCTTTGCACTTTGCACTCAAAAATTCGCAATTGTTTATATTTTACTGGTTTTTCGACGTAAAACATCGCGATTGATTATGAATTATTAATTAAAAAGTCAGGACCGTACTTAAAACCATTCGCTCTCGTAACACAACAACAAAAAATCCTGCCAAATAACGACATCTTGCATGACCTGTACTGTACTGACCTGTAATGGATTATTCATGGTAGACGAATACAATGCGCCCCAACAAAAATTTGTATACTACGACAATGCAGGAGTACTTCCGAGCTCTTGGGAATTCTCTGGGTCTGAGACCTTGGATCAAGATTGTATTATTGCATGGGAGTTGGTGGTTTCGAGGAATATTTCGCTATTTTTGGCTTTTATTAATTTTAAACTTTAAAGCCCGATTTCTCGGTTACTAATAGATCGATATTAAAAGACTGAAAACGGTTGTAATTAATGAAAACCCGAGTGAAAACCCCTTCCAAATTATGTGCCATTTAACCATTCGTCTCATTTAAAAATTTGTGCGAGGTTGCAACCCTTAGCACATAACTATTTTTGCATTGGGCCCTTCCGATATAAAAATCGACTGCTTTTTGGATTTTTCCCATGGAGTACACATTTTCGTGGGGACACCGTGTATAGTGCTATATTGAATAGTCCAATTAGACCGATTTGGCAGTTAAATTCTAGCTATTATGTGAATCATTAATTTAGTCATCTTCAGAATGTGTCCCTGCGACACCGCGATCGGTGTGTTTACCCCATTCTCCACGTGTAGCGGAAGAAGGTACATTTCAAATGCAAGATTATTAAATTGACATTTAGCGAAACTAATTAAGTAGACTCAGTAGTGTGCTGACACTGATTATGTAGGTAATACGTTTACTCGCAGAAACCAAATTTACTCAAGCGATTGGGTTCAATCAAACCGTTTAAAATAAGGACCGATTGGTCCGATCGATTTCCAATTTACCCTTAAAGTGAAAACGAACCGAGGCACGTGTTAAGGCAAACAATTAATATTCGTTTGTTCTTTTTCTTGGTGGGTGGATACGTGAAATTGAGTCGCTTATTTATAGTTAAACATGCCGTTTAGCAACTTGCCAGCAAGCGAGAAACTACGTATTTTAATTTAGGAAACGTCCGATTCACTTTGTTACGTTTTTAGATGGTAGAAGAAATAACAAAAGGAAGATAATCATAGCGCTTTAAGTGAAACAATAACGGGTAGCGAACTCTCTGCGGATTCACATATGAAAACAATGGAATAGAATGCGATTGCTAAATAGCGATATGTAGCAGCAATCCTTTACAAAGCCATTCTCTGCACATTGCCTCTCGAAACAATCCTTGAATTACAGAGTTAAAACAACACGGATTGTGTTTTTAAGAAATTGCAACGATACGGTATATTTGGAATGGCGCACTGATGCGGCAGTCATTTAATTTTTGGACACGCAACCGCAGTCATCAGAACAGAGAAATGATATAGTCAGTTTCATTAGTCTATTAGATTACCTCCCTTTTGTTTGTAAAGCATTACGTAGAATGAAACATTTTCTGTAGAAAACATGAGATGCGCTATAATTCAAAGGCATCGTGGTCATTTGTTATGTCTGTTGAAAGATAATATAGATTACGTGCAAGGACTTCAGATAATATAGTAATGGATATTAAGAGGAGTTAAAGGCGATATCCTAAATGCCATTAAATCCGACCAAAATTAGGTTATAGCGCAAATTTCGCTCGCAAAGTAAATAAAGCATTTATTCTTAATTATTATCGTTAGGGGTATTGTTAGAAAGCAAATATAGGGTTAACAGTGTCATTACGTAATATTATTAGTTCATACATCAACTCACGGTTTATAGGTATTTTATAAACGTGATCCAAATTACCACTATTATTAGGGCTTATTTCCGTGGGGGGATGCTGAACCAGAGATTTTGTCAACCAAAGTGCTTATAGTAAAATCACCACATCATTAATTATACCCACTGGGATACTGAAAATTGATATCCACGAAGGAGGAAGAAAATTCACGTAGCCTTTGAATATTATTACCGTTCAAATGACCACGTGAATGAAGAGTTAGTTTAAAAATAATAATTTTCGTAGCTATAACGATCGATGCCCCCTCCCTTATTCAACTGAAACTAAAAACAACGCCTCTACCAACATTTTTGAAAATTTAAATGCTGTTCATTAAATGAAGTTGAAATGTATAACGCAAAATAAAACCTGCCACTGAATTTCTGTTTGACGTGCCCTTATACTCTCTTATCCATTTGCTTATAAGTACTCGTATTTAGCATTACTGTCATGATTTTTTCAACTTTGTTTTTTGCCTTTGACGCTGCATGCCATTTCTCATTACTTTAATATCACTATGTATTCTTCACTATCCTTATTAATCGTACTTTTCCTTCCTAATAATCTCGAGTCATAGTGAATAAGGATTAAGTATGTCAAAAGGAGTTGTGTGTTTAAGAGGTTCAAAACAAATACTTAAATTAATGAATATAAATGGGACCTTTGGAGGTATAGCACTAAACAATATACTATGCGATCAAAAATGAGTCATCTCTAGAAATATTGTTTTGATGGGAAATCGTACTTAACTTGAACTTCCAAAGTCGACTTGACCGTCACTCATTTTTGGTCGCCCATTATTTTGAGACTTCGTCGTATTTGGAAGAAAATGGCTGGTGTGCTTCCCTCTATCGCCCAATTTCTTTTATTCTCTCAATTATAGTTAAGGCTTATTTCATTTAAACATTCACATGACAACCTGATAAAAGACAAATCATGACATTCCATAGAAATTATAACAATATTAAAAGGGCAACCGCATCGACAAACTCGCATAATATAATCATAAACAAAGTATAATCGATATAGGATCCCAGAGGTGACGTAATTGCATCGGCTTAGCAAAAGATTGGCACGAAAACTAATAATCGGACAGTACATGTCAAGGATCAATTAAACGAATCGAGTAGCAATATTGACACGGTAGCCCTTTCCTAAGACACATAAAACAAGTACATATAAATATATCTCTGGCGTATGTCAGGATAAGCACAAGGCAAGATTTGATATCGAAATCAAAAATATAGCTCATACTCGAAACAAATCATCGTGATAAATGTAAATATTGATTATTACCCGGTTCAAATAAATATTACAAGGAGCATTTCGTTACATTACAACAACAAAAAAACAATCTTGACCTAACGCAACCCTCCTCCACATGAAGCACCCTGCAAAGAAATAGCAACATAATGGACCTACAAAGGGCAAGTAATTCAATTAGAAATAAACAATGCTCCAAACGGTAGCAACAGGAACATGAGAATGAATTACGATTTAATTCAGTACACTCGTTAATCTAAATATAAATAAAAACACGTAAATCTGGAAATGAAAGTGAAGTGACTTTGCCTGACATAAAAATACTCGCAATAAAAAAAATGAGTCAAATTCTTGACAGAAAAGCTTCCTAGCTCACCTCAGACCAAAAAGCGCTCTTCACCGTTTGACGTCTTCGCACGCTTTTTAGCGCATTTCAAAATAAAAAAAAATGCGCTATTGTGGCCACTTTGTCCGTCCGTCCATCCGTCCGCTCGTTTTGAGACGCTACTAGTTTTTTATCTTAAGAGCTATTGTTCTACTTTTTTCGCTATTTGGTTCGTTATGGTGTCCAGTCTTGCACTAAGGAAGGAATTTTTTCTGTACCGCTTACAAAAAAGTTATTGTAAAAAAAACAAAAACCCGTTTTTTACATGTTCCATAATTTTACACTTTTGCCGTTTATTAACGATCCTAGAGATCGTTTATAATTTTGCATTGCTGTCTGTCGTCTGCCTGTTGGTCTGTCCGTCTGTTCCTTTGTCTGTCTGTCCCTCTATCTGTCCGTGTGAACGATAACTTTGTTTAGAAATGTCCGATCGCTCTAACATCTCCGTTAGTTATGAACTGAATTGCATGAAATTCAATATGGGCATAGCTTTAGCCATATAATACGCAATGCCAAACCGAATTGCAAACTTTTTTAATTATAAAAGTATTTAAATGAAATTTTATACATAGCCACTTGGAATAAAAGCAAATTTAACGCCAATTTCAAAATTTGGTTTTGCGCATGCGCAGTGTCAACTTTCTTATTTATGGAGGGATTTAAATGAAATTTGATACATAGCCACTTGGAACAATAGAAAATCTAACGTTAGCTTCAAAATTTAGGTTTGCGCATGCGCAGTTCCAACTTTCTTATTTAGAAAAGCATTGAAATGAAATTCTTCTTATAAACTGAAATTGAAGTAGGACATCAAAATGGATTGCACATTATGCAACGCTATCTTTCATATTATTGTGGCCGGATTTTTACAATTTTAACAAAAGTTGCATCTTACAAATAGGAAATGAATGCAAGTTGAAATGCGCTTTATGTAAATCGTTTACGATTACTTTTTAACTTGTTTTACTTTTGTTTGTGTTTATTACTAATACTTATTACCAATCATTCATTTATTATCTAGTCAGTAAACACAAAGCTCCTTATTCAATTCAATCGGCACGTAAGAATAAGAATGACATTTTACAGGCACTACACCCTCATTAAGTTGTCAATGACCTTCTTTTTTGTTGGCAGTCTGGTGCAGATGTTATTATAGATGGGTCAGGTTGTACTTTTATTTGCGGTATATTAACTCAGATTTCAGTGTTTAAATCTGTCATATTAATTAATCATTATAAAAACTGCAGTATATACATGTACACAGATATTTAAAATAGGCATCTAAGTTTTTATTTAATTTGGGATCCATCTTGTGAACTCTAAATGGGGTTTCAAACTTCTTCCAAATTTAATGAACATACCTTCCCCATGAAATTTATTGTGGTTGAAAATTGTAAATGCGACTAGTTTCGCCGATAAGGCATCTTCAGGCGTTAATTTTACTACAATTACAAAACTTAATGACTAGTAAGGGTTATCACAGCTACTTACAATGAGTTGTTTAAATTATGAAACGATTGGTGTGAATACACGTTTTTGACAGGTGTTGAATTAAATGGAGAACCTAGAAGTTGTACGTTACAGTTGGAAGCCACATTTTCCGATACTTACAATATTCGGAATCAACATAATCTTAGCCCTACGGGCACATAAAATTAAGACAAACTAATTAATGCGGTGAAGCCAAAGTTGCGAAAAACACAATTTCAGAGTCGGTTAAGCCGAAACTGAAACAATTTAAAAACCTGAAACAATCATATTATAAATTATGTGTAAAAATCTTAATTAAACTTACGGAATTGAAGGGGAGGTGAATTTAAAGTTACTAAATTACATTTTAAAAAAGAAAAATTTTTTAAAGACTAGAGCACGTTGACGACATGACAAAACTCCTTTCGGACTTCGACTCCCCAGATAACGTTTGTGAATTCCTTATCAATAGCCTTGATTTTTTCTATTTCGTTAACAATTTGTGTTGTATTGCTGTGTGCACTGATCCGTAGGCCAGAAAGACCGTACACAAGACACCACTTAACCTAGCTAGCTCTTTAATTTTTTAATTTTCTTCCCGGAATAAATCCTCACCCCAGCACAAAGGGATAATGGGACTCTAAACTTTTCTTGTCCTCTTAAATATCGGTACAAACGGTATCTTTAATCACAGTTCACTAATAACTTAGATTTTAAAAATGTTTACGACTGACACATCACACTGATGAAATCGTCCAAAACGTAGAATCTTCTCTCCAATCAGTCGAAGACGCTGACATAAAAAAATGTTTCTCCCACTGCTAACAAAAATTGGAAGACGCCGCCACACACACTTCGCCGACAGACACCTCTAACCGCCGCAACTACGACGGACAAATTAACGATGACCCACTGTCCGGTTTACAACGCTGAGACTGAATCCAGATAGAAAATAGTTCGGCGTTGTACTTGCCACGAACAACCGTAGAAAAACTAGCCACAAACTCGGATTCCGGCTTCAGAAACGAAACTTCAAAAATCTACACTACCGCGTTGAAAAAACTTTCTTAAAATTTGCCCGAAACCTCGGAGCTAGCTGTGACGAAACACTAATTTTAAACGAACGTACGTCGGCGCAGGTACTGGCATAAAACCGCACTTCGGCCTCGAATGTGGAAAAAAGCGACGTTTTTCACGTTTACGACCTATTTAAGGCGAAACCTCTCTTATGTTCCAAAAATCCTGGTAGCCAATGGGACTCCCTAGCAATAGATAATTTTTACCTTAGAAACCGTCCGCGATTTTTAAATCAGAGGTAAAGCAATTTTTCATTTCCTTATCAGGCATTGGAAGATAACCCAACTCAAATTGCTTGGTACTACGCTAAATTTATTTACAGTATATACAATTCTGCAAAGCGCGTTGAAGATCGAACGGTGGAGTTCTTCGAGCGGCAGCGCTGCTGATCAGGATCGCGGCTGTTACTGGCTACAGGTAGGCTGGATTAGAAGATCGAAATTGAGGCGGTGGGCTCGAAAGCGAATGAATTGTGCTCACCTGGGGCCGGTATTTAAATAGTCGGACTTGCACGCTAGTTGCTGACCGCGCTGGCCAATCATGATAATATAATAATAATAATATTTATTTTTCATGCTACTACGCAAAAGCGCTTACATTCGTCAAAAAATATATAGTAGAGATTACAAACAACGTATATCAACTAACAACAAGCAAATAAATAAATAAACAAATTACTAATGTGTTTCTAGTATGCATTTTTAGTGTTAACGTAGCGTCGATATGTAGTCCGAGAAACTTAACGGATTCGGGGTTATTATAGGTGTGTCTCTTTAATGTGGACAAGAGTTCCACTGTTTTTGTACGATTCAGAATTAAATCATTTGCAGTACACCATTCGGTTGTAAGAGAGAGTAGTACATCTCGTATGGGCAAGACATCCTCCAAAGTTTCTCGGTTTACCAAGAGCGTTGAGTCATCACTGCGTAGAGAATACAGTCCGCATACGGTTTTATATAAGGAAAGTCATTAAAATTTATTATAAACAGCAGTGGACCTAATATTGACCCCTGCGGTACTCCTCTTTTAATGCGTAATTTATCAGAGATCACTCCGTTAGTAATCACATGTTGGAATCTATCAGAGAGATACGATTCTATTACTTTTAAGCTATTTACGTCAAAATTATATATTTCTTTAAGTTGACGCATTAGTATATGATGTGAGACACTATCAAACGCCTTTGATAGGTCCAGGAAAATCGCTAATGAGTATTTTCCCTCTTCAAAGCAAGTAAGAGTATTATTTATAAACTTATAAATTTTATAAATCTCTTGTGCTTGTTTGGTTTCTGAAACCGTATAGTTCCATATGCAACAGCTCATTAGTTTCAAAGTACTCACCAATTTGATTGTATAAAATTCTTTCAAATATTTTAGAAAAGACAGGCAGTATGGATATGGGCCGATAGTTTGTGAGGTCATTCGTATTGCCTGATTTAAAAACTGGTATAACTAATGCCACCTTTAGTTGGTCTGGAAAGTGCCCTGATAATATTGTAAGATTAATTAATTTGGTCAATGGTAGGACCAATTTATTAATATTACCTTTGACAACAATAAAGGATGTTCCATATATGTCTTTAGTTGACGTTATTGCGTAGTCTACGGCTCGCTGTTGCGCGGTCGCCACCCACATGTCACACTGATTTATCCTGTTCATCTTATGGTAGAATTCAGGCAATGGTTTAAAATCTTGCAACCGTGCTTACCATTCTAGTATAGCATTATTAAAACCGTCAATAATATAAGTAGTCAATGTACTTAAATTTAACTTATTTCTCAGTAGCATCGTTGATTGATAAATATATTATCAATCAACGGTAGCATGGTAATAGGTACTTCTACTTCGAGAATTTTTCACTCCGTTTTCAAATCCGGGATTCAAATTTTCTCATCAAGAGAACTTTATCCTTCCTCACTTGAAACAGTGATTGTAATTCTTATTTAGAATCATTAAATAATAATCAAATACTTGAAAATGTTTGTTAAAGATGAACGAACTCAATCTATCCACAACATTACCATACCATCTTTTTTGCATCCACAAAGTATAAACATAAAAATGCAATCTACCAACCTTAAACAAATGGCGAGTAACTTATAAATTTGCTACTATACTACATATTATACGTAATATTTAGTTTCTTGAAATTTGAGAAAAATGTCGCAGCTGCTATACATTGAACTTACATTGTACAAAGTGCAACATAGGTCTTTTTTTGGTAACATTTCTTAGTTCATTGTTGTTTGTTACTTACTTTATCCGGATTGGCTAAGCCATACGTCCTTTTGCTTTTTGCGAGAAAGTCTGTAATGTAATGTGATTGTGAACATTGTAAAAGATGATAAAAGGCCTTCTGAATTCCGCAAGCTTGCAAACGTGAGGGCTAATGCGAAATCCGAAATATATTGTCCGAAAGTCGAGTTACTTGCATTAGAAATATTACGTAATAAAAAATTGCTTATACGTCTTTGCATAGGAAAACACACAGAGAGAGTACCGAGGGATTTTTAAAAACCAATGCGCTAAACGAATAATTTATATCTTACACAGAGAGCTTTCGCTTTGTTTTTTATTCAAACATTGTGGCGTAGATTATCATTTTGATTTATGTCCTAGTATATTATACGCAGCCGGTATTTTTGATAGTATAAGCTTGTTTTTTCGATTTACTTCGAAGAATTCTCTAAATGTTATTAGAAGACGCGATTTACATAATCCCGCTAAAGCACAAGGATCCAAATGAAATGTGAAGTCAAAGGTAATTGCTAGGACAAGGTAGTTGCATTTGTCATTCGCATCGAGTGGATACGTCATTTTCCCATTTTCCATGTCTAGGTTCGAAGGAAAAAACCAGCCACCCTAACGTTTTGTAATAAAAGCAACCAGTCCAATGAAATTGCGACAAGGTTTTTGAAAATGTTGAATTAAAGTTACAGAAAGATTTAGAAATGGGCTTCACGGAATGCAATGTAATTTCGTGTAACTTCATTAAGCGACGCGGCACCGTTCGCCAAACGCAAAAAATTAAATATAGTACATTTCGTTAATGAATACAAAAATTAAATTAAATGCCAGGAGCGAAATTAGACGTGATCAAATAAATAGTGTCCCAAGAAAATTAAAACTATACTTGGGTACGCATTTACAAAATGTATCTAATAATTTGTTTTGTTCGCATTTCTGCCCTTTAATTGTTATTTAATGGCCTAGCAAGGTACACGATGCAAACGAAAGGGTAGTCTGAAATTCCATTTCGTGATTATTAATTTCAGCTTAAACTTTTCTGGTCGATCAAATGGGCTAGGAACTAGGGAAGCCAAGGCCGCCACTGGAATTTACGACGAATACACTCTCCGCAAAACAGTTACCAGAAATTACACACAATTCATCATATATGTGAACATTCGAACGGTTTGTTAACTGTAATTTTTATTGCAATGTAAGTGTTCTGCTGGTCTTCTCCACCTACTATCCAGTGGAAGATCTTCTTTTTATTCTAGCATCTACGCATCACATTTGATGATTTCCAGACACCATGCCTTTTTATAACCGACAAATCAGCTCCTGCGTTGACTGATAAGGGCACTGATTAGCAATTCAAACTTATCGGTAAACTCCTTTTAGCATTTCATAAGAGAACGGTAGGTACTTTATCGACAGGAGTGGTTAATGATCGTTACACAAAAGATACATGCAAAAACTACAATGCAAAAGTTAGACCTAATTCCTACTAATTCTATCTTAAGTACTCCATTAATAAATGGGTTTCGGATTGCGATATAAGTAAAACAAAATTGGGTAATTTAAATTAAACATGGCATAACCTAAAAAGAAGCGTGATAACAAACAGGAATCCTCTGAAAATAACTTTACCTTAACAGCACACTGCCATCTACTCATTCGCGTAAAGCCGCTTAGATAATTAATTTAAACAATTTTAGAATAATGACTCCTAAGTTACCATAAATACAATAAAAATAAAAGCTCTATGAATCCACGAGGAAATACTCAACTCATAATGGGAAGTTGTAAGTTGCTGAAGGTAATGATGACATTGTTAATGTCGTAAATACATTTTCTTGGACCAGTGGTCTCCACCTCCCCAATTGGTCTAGTGGGTAAAGAAATACGTCCCCTGGAATGACGCTATTTGCTTAACTCTTCCCATAATAGTTGTACATCGTACCTTGTACAGTGGCTCTGAAAGATCGTATTCGTGATAAACTAGAGATATACAAGGTGTTCACTTCAAAACTTCCCACCTCCAATGGCTCAATATCTGTATATGTTTTAAAGAAATCCTAAAAGACGTGTACCTACCCTCCTTCACCCTTTGTCCTCCGGAGGTACCTCTTTAAAAATTTTAAATGAGAAACGTATCGAGTAATACCTCATTTGAAAGGTCTTTTTTCACCGGACTTTTTTACATTTCTAATAAATGTTTTTATTCTGAAATTTGATTACAATTCTAAATATTACAAAAAATCGATTTAATAAATGCTGATAATGTTTACCAAACAATGATAAATCGTTATTCAAATTCGCGGTGCATATTTTCAAAAACATTTAACCTAATTGCTTTGAAATTCGTTGACAAAGCTCTTATAAATTTTAAGCTGATGGGCTTTAAATGTACCCATACAAAGCAGTTTATGTGAGAGTTTTATGGTGTTTTCTTACGCAATAAATAAATAAAAAAATAAATTTGTTTCAAAACGAAAATGTATGGTGAGATAAGTGGTAGAGGACTAAATTTCCCACAAAGTCCACGACTGTATACATAACTTTTTGGCGCAAATGATAGAGCATGTACCTAATTATTCTTTTAAAGAAATTAAATCTTAATGACCTTAATCACCTCTTAATGTCCTTTTCCATCATTTTTTTTCGACAATTAAGTTATGATCGAGTTTGACACGCAAATGTTATTGGAGACCACCACTTCCTTCTGAAGAGGTTGGCCATTTAAGTACCGCACTAGTATAGAAGCAGATCACGAGTAGAGTGAGGTCGTTCAGGCATTAATTCCTTCATCCCTTTATAATTCAGCAAAATTAACGAAACCGCCTTCCATTCCTTAGATAGGTATACCATTATCTATTTATACTGTTAATTATTAAACGGCGAATGACATTGAAAACCTCTTTATTTTCACTGGATACTAATAAACCAAATTCGTCCATGAAACAGCTTCAAAGCTGACCTTAAAGTCCTGCTCCATAGTATTGCTTGAGCCTAGACTTGATCCTTCATTACATGCAACTGAATGATATAAGAAAATAGATAAATCACTAAAAGTAAATGTACATTCATGCACACGGGCCGACGGAAAAGAGAACAATGAACGGATTCCCAATGACGGGATATTTCAAGCAATATTATATCAATTATCAATTATATAGAAGTGTAATCACTAAATTGCAGTAAATTATCAAAGTTCTATGGCGTTTTACCATTGTAGCGAGTTTCCCACACATCCAGCAGGCGCCACCAAGTCGATAAGAGATTAGCTACCGGCGATAAGGAATGAAAGCATTCTTTCCTACGCCTTCTAGGCTATTCGAGAACGTTCCATGTGCTATATAAGCAACAAAAGCGTGTTGGAGTTCTAATATCGATACCGAAGTGATTATTAGTGATGTTCGCACGCATATGCTATATAAATCTACATGATATAAATTTGTGTACAAGACTGTTATAAAATCATTAATATTAATTGTAAATAAATA
Source organism: Photinus pyralis (assembly GCF_008802855.1). Classification (NCBI taxonomy): domain Eukaryota; kingdom Metazoa; phylum Arthropoda; class Insecta; order Coleoptera; family Lampyridae; genus Photinus; species Photinus pyralis. Next base: position 23,819,127 of record NW_022170738.1, on the reverse strand, counting down.
AATCACGTAATTAAATTTACGTTAAATATAGTATATTAAGTATGGAGAACGGTAAGGGATTTTTACCGTTCGAAGACAATTGTTTGGAGGAGGAGCGAAGCGACGACTCCAATTATTGTCTGAGAACGGTAACCCTTAACGTTCGACGTGCTTATAACATTTTTTGCGCGATCGAAATTAAATTTATGCAACCAATATAAATATGCACTAAGAAATTAACGAGCAGAATAAATCGAAATGATCGAAGTGGTATGGTGTATATCACTAGGTAACCAGTTTATTTGTCAAAATTGAAGTTAATAATTTCATAAAAATGTGCATGTGTCTGATGTAGTTTACTAGCTTTGAACTTCCTTTATGACTTTATGAGCGTCTTGCTATAGGAAACAACAGCACAAATTGTACGTTTAATGTACCTAACAATAATTAAAGATTAAATGTAATGTAAGACTGTTGATTTTTAAAAAGGCGTCGGTAAGTATTTTTGCTGTTCTGTTTTTAGATCGGTAAGTAATTTTGACGTCGTCGTAATCATAGCAACTGGTAAATTCTACCTACTGTCATGGAAACACCCATGGTAAATAGTCAGAAATGACCGATCGCGCAAAAAATAATGAACTTTGAGTTGAAAAAAATGATTTTTTCCAGTAGTTACTTACTAGAAATGCCAACGTATGTAACTCAACAGATGCCACGCTTCCATATGATTTAGTAGCAAAACTTGATGTTCTGGGAATTTTAATACTAGAAAAAAGGTTACATATCTGATATTTGTAATAAAATTTAGATTTTAGTAACGATTTCCAAAGTGATTCATTTAGTGAACACTAAAAATATCGTTAAGCTGATTTGCACTGCGATGATACCACTAAGTTGCAACTCATCGGTAAACTACATCTACAAATGTTTGACAACGTTTCCGTAGGACTTGAGTATGACTCAGTTGTTCATGAAGGAAAATTGTAAAAGCCTAGGTAAAAGCTCCATAAATATAGTTATGGACTTTCGGGCGAGAAAAATCAAATTTCCCTCAAAAGTTATGCCCGTAAATAAAATTCATGCGCACTTTATTATATATTCCAAAGGTAGCTTCCTGTCCAATTGCAATAAGGATTTATTAGGGTGTAAATACTTCAACAAGGTGTTCCCTTCTGTAATATTATTTCGAGATTTTATTATCTCAAAAAGGAAAAACGCTTTTTTTACGTATCGTTACGGAATCGTATCTTATGTAAATCAGGGATGAAACTTTACCATTAAACATACATTTATATTTATGAAATCATATTTAATCCGGATTACCGAATCCGAGTTTGCTGTCCTCCCTTATTGGTCTACTCCTATTAACTTTGATGCACATAACAAAACTGAAATAGGTTTTCGTATTTTGGACGGACGTGGCATTGCATTTAACTTGTATAATGGGAGATCCAATTCTAATAAACTTTCCATTTCCTTTCTGTCTCGACCTATTGTGCTTGATGTTCCGGAAACGTCTTCACGTATTACTATTCCCTGTGTTGTAAGGCGCAAAAATTTTTATTATGGGACGTATAAGAAAAGATTTGCGCAATTACCATTACGTTCACTATTGTGATATCACGTAAGTTGTAAATGTCTAAGCGATTCTCCAATTTAGAACTTCAAAGATGAACGTTTCACTTGTTTGTTAAAGAAACTTTGCGTAATAACTTCTAAAGTAGGTAATTGCGTGTATCTAAAATTAGAAACGTTCACAGAACTGATGTTTTCCTTCGGAAAAGGGTGTGAGGGTGCCGTATCACTCTCAACCTTCAATATGCGCAAGTGTTTTTTGCGTATTAATACGGTTTTCTTGTCGGTTTCGTTGACAACTTCTCAGTCGCTTTTTTCCAAGTAAAAGCTACAATTCCCATGCGTTTTGCTTCTTCACAACTTGTTTCAGTTACATGTATCTGACAATCCACCTCTTTAAGTATGTAACTAAACGTCATTTCGATAGAAATGAACAAGAGCGGTTAGAAATATTTCATACAAAACGATCAACATCGCTACTACTGGAAAACGGATTAGAGAAATGTTGACATTTTAGTGTTGAAAACACACTTTTCTTTAATATTGAGAACTAAATCTGAAAGATATCCAGATTCATGTTTTCGCGCCCCTTCTTAGGCGGCATAATTTTGGGTTGAGATTTTGAAAAAAATTAGAATGTAGAATGGGTTCACAAAAAAACTAAGAGAAAGTCGTTAGTTCCATCCCACTATACTATGAAACCGTTGCTGGGAAGAAAGTCAAAGAGACACAAACATTGGGACGTTTTTTAAGTCTCCTATTTATGTCACTTAAATGGCTCTCCAACCTTCTATGTTACACCCTGTCCATACAGACCATTTCAAAATGCTGGATACAATGTTATAACTGTGTTGATTGATTAACGGATGCAATAGTATACTACAAACGTTAACGAAGGATGTTTCCTTTTTAACGGTCGTCCCAAAGGTACTCCCCCTCTCTCACTTTGCCTTAAAGAACACTAACTCTGGTTCAGTAGCTCTCTGAACCAAATTATCCTAAATCCACAACCCACTCTTTTCAGTTATTATTCCACCTTTTTTGGTTTATCATTTTGCCAGTCTACGATGGACTTCAAATTTTTGAAGGAATTTGCATAGGTATGCTAAATCCACGACGCGTCGGTTACTCTTATCTTTCTCTTTTGGTTAGCGGGTAGGCTGACGGATCCGCCCTGTAAGACAACTGGCAAACGTTCACTTCAACTTCAACAAACGAGATTGTTCCCATCAATGCTCCTATTCAGAATAAGTTTATTCTCACTGGAAAATCCGGTTCAGTAACCAGAGTATAGACTATATACTCAACAACCCCCATCATTTGTTGACCGTATCAAATTAACAAAATCGAAATCTCCAGAGCCACCAATCTACCACGACAATTTTTTTTATTCTCCCGTTCCTTTGAATCACCCTGATTTGTCCTAAGCGATTTGCAAAGATTGTTGTGCAAGTTAAAACAGAGTAACTTTATCGGTTTTTATTTATTTTATTCCCGCCAAAGGAAGGCCCTATGACGAGAAATAGGCCTACCAAATTTTATTTAAATCGGTTTTTGAATAATTGATAAAAAACCGATTAAAAAAAAAACTTTTACACCCTGTATCTAGAAAACGAAGCAAGTTATGACATACACTATGAAAAAAATCCGTATAGTCATATATTTGGATTCAGTTATGTTTAATTAGGGATATTTTAATACAGTTTCGAATTCCGCATGAAATCATTTGAGCATCGTGAAAACTGCAACGTAGCATATTAATATTGGGCGTATTAAGAAATGATTGAGTACCTTAGCTTTTATTTGATTCGTATGAATTATGAAAACGAATTAATCATTAGAGATGGCCGTTTACGTTAATAATAAGCCATTCTGTAGACGTTCTTTAATGAATACGTAATAGAGGAGTTTAGTTTTGTGGAAAAATGTTGAGAATCCATGGTTAAGCACCCAGCGAGACCAGTGTATGCGTGATCCCAGTGAAAATTAAAATTTATCGTTTCGCGATTGGTCATTAGTGCAACTAGTTCCACGTACTTCGCGTGTAAACTATGAAAAGTGTAACCGTACATTTGAAAATTAAATTCGGGTCAGCAACCACAAAGGAACAACCAAGTAGTGCGTCGGTGTAGAATTCATCAAGGGCGAATGTAGGTGTCTTTAAGGCATAATAGAGAAAGTCCAGCTTAAAAAATTCGAGGGTGAACTAATAAATTAAACGTAAGCTCCAGCTCCGCGAGTTTTGCAGTAGAATATATTAATATAAGGGGATTGAGAGCTAAATAGCAATAAATATTACACCATATGGGGAATTATTGTGCAACCAGAGGAAGTTGAAACCTCATTGTGAAATTCGCACGTTTTCAACGCATAAATTTGAGTCGTGTTCGGTCAAGGTCAGATTAATTAAACGCGCTTGGTTATTTTTCGAGAGAACTTAATTTTAATCGAATAGTTTTATTTTTACAGGAAAGTTTTGTTACAACGGAAAAAACTCGAGATTAAAATCGTAAAATCGCGACAGCCGGAGTGATTTTACCTTATGATTTTGATCGAAATGTTTTCCAGGAGGTAAGTGAGTTACAATGATAACCGTGTATTAGGGGTTAAATATCTATAAGAAAAATAATCATAATTTTTTAATATTTGTACCTGTGATATCTAAGCAAATTTGGAGCCGTTTGCTTAGCAAGCATTTTTCTCATTTATGTACCCATAAAAATTGAAATCTCCAAATTCATGTGTCTATCATACGACTATGTATAAGGTACATTCAGTAAAAATCGTGGACACGAACTTGATCTACTTGTTTTGAAACTTATATTGGTAATTACAAACTTAAAAAAAATGGTGAAGGAAATGTAAATTCACTATGTTAATTTTTTCAATATATGCGAAATTTTACGATCGTTTGCTGTTTAATTTTGCCAGCAATTTTCAGAAAATCAAACTTTTAAGTCCATTTTCAGAGAAATCTCGGGAGGAAGAAATTTGTTATGTAACCGTAAATTTAGTTCAGAAGCTAGCCAAAATTTACAAAAAATTCCAATTACATTTTTGACATTTTTTTGGGAATTTGATACGTCTTCAAAGTGCAAAATTATACTAATTCTCCTCGAACATGTTTTCCTACAATTTCTTCACGGTGTTCTTCATTTACTTTTCAATTTTGCATTAGAACCTAGCACACGTGTATTTTTTCCTCCAGTTGACAAAAAAATAATCCGGTGTGATTATTTTTGATCCAAGTATTAAGGCATGTCGGTGGCTCCATTGTGGATGTGTTTAAACCCAGATTTCATAGTAGTGTCAAAGGCACTAACGAATTAGGACCGATTTTAAAAAATCAACCGTAAAAATAAAGGATTTCGAAAGACCTTTCAAACAAGCTATTACTCGATACCACTTTTAAGGAAATGATCCTGGGTGGGGGGCAGAGGGTGAGAGGGGGTGAAGTAGTTTTTGGTTAAAAATTTTTCCTCCTTGACAAGTCTTTTGACGTGTCTCGGCGTTTTTTCCATTAATCAGTGGTTTTTGATAAATCCGTGGTGGGAAGTTTTCAAATGAACAGCCTGTATGCTAATTGGTGGAGTGCAACTATGATTTTTCATAAGTTTGCATTTCCAACAATTATTATATGTAGATATGTAGGTACAATCAAAGACGAAATGATGAGTTTGTTGCCGATATGAGGGAAATTTAACCTTCTACCACCTAGTGCTAAAGTGGATGGCTTTAATAAATCAGGAAGGTAAGGAAAATGTGGCACGCGGCAGGAAACACAATCGTCTCCATATGTACGTTACATACCAAGTCACGACTTATGCTATGCCGTATGTCACACTTCAATAGATTTTCATTTCAAACAGCTTACGGAAAACTCATTGTTTCCTATATCTGTGTCACGCAATATCTGCAAAAGCGTAAGATTTGTACTCAAACGGGGAGTAGTTCCGTATATACGATATTTCTGGCATAGTAATATCCATAAAAGATCGTCACCATTTTTTATAAATCCAGTGGCGTCACAATTGACTATCCGCATCTGACTTGCGTTTAATAATTCACCAGTAACTTTTCTGCGTGCATTTCGAATGTTCCGGCTAATAAGTCGCCCTACCAGAACATAAATTTGCAGTTGGAAATTTCATTTAGGGTTTGGCAAGAAACAACGGTCATGGGTGTGGCGCTACTGATCTCGGTCGGGCGAAAACACTTGCGGAAATTCTAGTGCACAAAGGCGGTGAATATAAGTTGGTTTTTATTCCGATGAGATGTGACCATTTGTCACGCTCAGTTTGAGTGTAAACTGAATCGTTTCAGCACCATCTGTAACCCGTGCGCGAGCTGAGAACGTCAAAACGCATTTTTCAACTTCTGGGCGCTTCACGCGCAAGAGTAAATTGATTATTACATCCTAGCGAGGTTGCATAACCTAAAGGGCAGTGCGTCAGTTCAAAGGATCCAACAATCTGACTTTGCGATCTAAACCTCCTAGTCTTGCCTTTTGTCAGTTATTGATAACAGATAAAGGGGAGGAAGCCATTGTTACTTCCGTTTAAATGTTTGCAAGCAGAACAACGGGCGGACAAATATTTGATTTACGAGTGTGTTCGTTTTTCAATTTTGAGTTATTATGGTCAATATCGAGAGCTGCGCCGTTAAAAAAATCGAAACCTTTCAGTTGTATAAACTTTCCTTATATATCGCCACTAAGTTTATCTGGGTTGACAAATTGAATTTTAATTAATGACAACTAAAGCTCTCCGCGAGGTTTTACTTAAACCAGTGCAAAGCGGATGAAGGAAAAGATGTTTTTAGAATACTCCTTCCTGTTTAATTAAAATCAATGTTTTTATGGACTACTTAATTGACTGTACGTCAGCTTGATTAATTTCTATCGGTCGGTTTATATCTTCATAATTTTTCAACCAATAAAGTTGACTAAACAACTCTTCCATCAGCAAAAATATCCCCCTGTTGAAGCTTTCTATAAAACCAAGTTATTTTGGCCTTTTCACTTCAGAGTGTTATTTTTATGTTACTTGCACTCTAATATTAATTTTTCTTTCCTACACATTTTCAGATTGCGCTTCCAACGTGTTGAAAATGTCTGTCCAACCCTTAATTAAATTATGGTACATTTCTCTTGGCGCAATTGTCTTCATATTTTGCATAAATAGCAGTTGGGAAGTGATGCTTTACAATTAATGAAAAACATTCCTCCCGATCGCACAATGTTCCTAAATCAAGGTTTTCGTAAAGTAGATCAAACGGCGATGAAAATATGACAAATGGCTACAAAAAACTTCGCTGCAGATTCTATTATTCGTCTAGTAACGTGTTCTTGAAGTAGCACGCAGAAATAGCCGGTCCTAGTTGCAGAGCTCCAAAGTCAAACATTTAAGGTATCAAATAGAGGATAGTACTTTTGGGAAAATTCAGGTTTTTATTAGTCAAGCTGCATCGCGATGTGCACGTTCAAATGTGAACCTTACAAGTTGTGCTCCGTATCATTCGCAGTATACTAGAATATCAGAAGCATAATCTTATGGGCGATTTTCTAATCCGGTATTTCATTTACAAGGAAAGGAAACGCGCATTTGCTCCCCTAACTGTAAACTTTAAGGCGATTTCTATATGGTTATGAGCTTTTTCTTATCTATGTGCAAATTTATTCTACCTGTTGTTAAAATGTTAGAGTTTCGCAGATGTGCTCCTTTTGGTGGATATAAACGGAAAAGTGTTTTTCAATATAAGCCGAAAACAGTTGGCTTTATGTTGATTTTATCCCTCTGTATAATATTATGAAATGGCTAAGCTGTTCCTTGTTTAAATTTCTTCACAGTTGTATATTCGAAGGTAACAGAAATGCGTGATAATGTGAAACGTTACCTACCAGGGTTTAATATTGCTGTGTGTAAGAATCCCAGGCCAAAAAGGACTGTACACAAAACACTAGCTAACTCTTAAATGATAACCTTCCTAGGTGCGGATCTTCACCTCGACACAAACAAAAGATTTAATTCTGACCTTAGATTTCTGATTCACGGCAGACAGTGGCAAAATCAAAATCCTTAAATTCCAAACGGTCTGTTACTAAATTCTGACTAACACTTACAATGAACTTTGGACGAAAATCAGTAAAATTAATCGTAATTGAGCATAAAACTTCTCTGTCCGCCGTAAAAAGGGTCCGAATGAACACATAACTTTCGTATTATTACGCAAACAAACTTTATTTTACAAATACACAATAGTAAAACAATCTTTACAATCCTGTTAACGTGGAAATGGACCACAAGATCTAATTAAAATTCCACATGAGTGTTCAGAGTAAAATTACAATAAATAACCAAGCAAAACTTAAAGTCACTTACAGTTTTCGAGTCAAAATGTCCAAATAAAATTCGTACACACAAATCCTAGCACAAATCACTGATCAAACCGACGATAACCAGAAACACCTCATGACACGTGGTTTTACCAACCCTTTCTCCGAAACTGTACTTATCAAAACCTTGAACTCACTGTACACGCTCCAAACAAATTCACTCAAAAAACTGGCACATAGGCCTTCTTCGAAAACAGCACAATCGAAAAACAAACCGGCCTTCAGCTTGACAGCTTGTCAAACCGTAGTCGGCCACGAACTGGGCAAAATTCAACCCCTTTTTTCTCTTCTAAAGAGTGGCACTCAAAACTGGCAAAAAGGTTTCTATAAACCGACCGTAACACAGCCTCGAAAAATTTTATGCAAAAAAATACTACTTCGAACGGACAGCAGTTCGGGCTCCTTAACTAACCAAAGGCGTCTTCTTCCCGACTCTTCCCGTATTTAAATGGAAACCCCTCATTTAAATTTCTTAAAACTTTATTAACTAATAAAAACTGCATGGAAATGACAATAAACAGACATCTACACTAATTTTTAGAATTTTCCTTATCTAAATCAACATTTCCATCTAAGAATACAATTGTTTCTTAATGATAACAATTGTCACGTTATCTCTAGAACAATTACCTTTATCCTTCTCAAATTACCGAAAATATTAATAAATGATATCGAAACTGTTACATTCGCATTAATGAGCACCTTGATAACATATAAAAGTGAAGTACAAAAATTCCCTAATCTAACAATTCCAAGAAATACTCATTTATGAAGAAAATAAACAAATAAGACTTTGACTATACGCTCGATTCTCAAAAATTGTTTTGTGTTAAAATGTTATTAGACCCACGACATTTAATTAGAAAAAAATTTAATGAACATAATAAAACAATTAGACACCCGAATTCAGCCCAAATGTCTCAAAACATGCTACAACGTCCCAACTGGCATTGTTTACACAGCAACATATTACTCAAATTAGGCTTTTCGAAGCAAAAAGTCAAATACGTGGGAGGTAATGGACAATCATGTTTGTCTGCGGGAGAAATTACCGTCTTAATATTTAATAGTAAGGGTAAAATTTATAAATATTTTAGTGTTGCACTATTAGCTATGGACTTCTGGATCGCAATAGACATTGTACCGGATTTAAAAAGAAATGAATGGAATTGTGATGAACCATTGAAGTTTTTGGGATTGAGTCAAGACACTTTAACAATAGACCAAAAATCTCAGTTGGAAGATTTACTTGAGGTCAACTTTAAAGTATTGGGAGAAGGGTTGTGGTCTTTGGAACTAGTGGAACATGAAATCGTTTTGTTGCTTGATACTAGTCCAATAAAACAGTGGTACTATGCCATTTTGTCATTTAAACAAAGGATCATCGTTGCGGAGGTAACGAAGGTGCTTAATTGGAGGGTAATTGATCCTTCAATAATTTCTTGGTCGTCTCCCGTTTTATTAGTCCCACAGTCAGGAGACAAAAAGTATCGTTTTTGTATGGATTTTAGAGCCCTAAATCAAGTTACCAAAAAAGACGCGCGCCCACTACCATATGTCATCGCAATTTTAGATAGGCTTCAAAGTGCAACATTTTTGAAAATCTGCTTATTGGTAAATTTCCATCAAGGAATCTAGTAGGGAATCTACCGCATTTACTGTTCCCGGTAGCGGGGTTTATCATTTTAAACTCTTACGTAGTCTAATAAATTAATGGGAATTTTTTTGTGTACTGGGATATTCAGTATGGATTTTGTAAATATAATCTCTTCAATGACAAAATGCTGTTCGGAAAACTGTCCATTATTTAATTAAATTTACACGCATATGCCCGTCCTATTTAAAGCCTGTGAAAAATGTCTTTCTTTGTATTCATGTACCCATGTCCAATATTATTTGTCCTCGTTACGAGCTTTTTTTTTCATCAATAGAGCAAACTTTAAATCACTCACGGTCTTAAAATAAGTCCACAGTAATTCCAAAATATTCTACGCTGAAATGACTCCTCTCTTTGAATAGAATGGCTCTTTTCCACTCGGTCTCTAAGATCGTCCAACCGGGCAGATTATGATCTCAAAATTACCTGACTCGCGATCCGATTCCTTGTCATATTTTGGAGACCGGTTTTGACTAGCGTTCGTTTCATCTTTACAATTTGTGGGCATGCATATCGATATAAGTTATCACTACAAAGTTAATTTTACCGGCACGTAACGTATCCCTAATAACTGTTTGTTATTAACCAGACGACACTTGAAATTCCTCTGCGTTTCCAGAACTGATAAAACATTTGAATCGCTTATCTCGCGAGTGACATTTTTTGCTGAAAAAACCAATTAATTCTTGTCCGATAACAACACCTAACCATATAGATATTAATTCAATTAATTATCAATGAAATGTTCCCTTTTTAAATTTATCATACGAACTAAAAACAGCAAATGGAACTAAATGAAACAAACAATTACCGACTAAAATTACAATAAAAAATTTTTCTAGTTTTGTCTATTTGAAAAAAAATCTACCCAGATCTTATGAATTAACTTAAATTATGTTACATACAGGCTGTCCCGATTGCTATTTCCGATATTCCGGATTTATAATGACGATTACTGTTTTTTGTTACATTGCCTAAGTGATTGAGTGAGATTTAAAGGTTTCAACTCCACTAGGTACTTGAAACCTAATCATGGCAAAACCAGTTGATTAGATACTGTGAAGTTTTCAGAATCTTATTTTCTCGTATGAACTTCGTTCAAGAATATATTTATGAAATAGCTAGAAATACTTAAGCCGTCGTCAACAAAATTTAATATTCCCTTCCAACCCTGAATTTAATTGGAATTCCGATAAACTACTATAAGTTCATGCGGAAAGTTGCCAAACGAACATATTTACGTTATAGCTAAAGTTTAAAGGAGGGACTAATTCAAAAACCGAATCAACTGAAATGAATATTCATATAAGCAAGACTGCAGTGATCTTACTTTAAAATGAATCGTTGCAAATCGTAGGATGAGGAGAATCTCCGCTGCCCCAATTTACGCTTTTAAAGGCGGAAAATAATTATCTCACATCTTTTTTAAAGAAGAAAACAACGAGGACGGTTATTAGAAAAGTCGCCATTATTAAAATTTCTGGAGAGCACGAGTATAAAAGTCAAATAATTAGATTTGCATCGCGATCCCGAAAATTACATTTTGTACTTTCCTTCTTCTCTTCGGCGGGGCGGCTTAGTTCTGAGAAGGCAATTGCGCGATTCGCGTTTTTTCGTGAAGTGGCAGAATTTATTAATTTTCAACTTGAAAGTCAAGAAAATGAAATAATCCATTGCTTCCGTTCGAAACATTATTAGGTATTTAAAAATAAACAAGATTAGCCGAGCGAGCGCAAAAACCCTCTTATACACATTTGCATTCATTCGAATTTCGAGGGCTTCGAGATTCGCCTTCGAAGGACTAAAGAAAAATTAATTGCATATTTATGCACCTCTCAGCTAAGTAGGAAGCCAACAAAATGTTTCTCGCTTTAAAACAATTTTAATGGTACATTAAGCAAATCTAACTAAGACTCTTTGTTATTGCAATCATATCGTTCGTTTTCATATTTAATCCTGTATTTAATGGTCCTTTTAACGCTTTTATCGCAAATCAATATGTCGTCATTTCTGTTTGGGGATTTTATTTGATTGTAAAACCCAGTCTTGACCTTTAGCATGGGGAAGCGTGAATTTGGCAGTCGCGATTGAACGATGGGGATAAATAGTCCACAATAAATTTGAAAAAGGAAGAAGTTTTCATTAATGGAGTTCGCAAAATTTGAGGCATGTTATTTTATGGAGTTTGAATCTTTTACAACTTCATTCATACGATCTCTCCAAAAAAGTTGTCACCGATAAAGAAAACAACTACAACGTCCATGCTTCGGTATTTAGCATTTAGTGCGTGTATTTTTTAAGTATGTACTTATGGCTTTTGTACAATAAAAGTGATAGTGTTTGTTGATTTGCTGTATCTCTATCATCTTCTAAAAGTTCCAAAAAATTAACTACACCTTTTATTAAGATCTGAAACAAACCTTGGGCGCCAATAGAAGAAATCTTACATGAAAACTGTCCGGGTCGCACAATGATTTATTCCAAAACACAATGAAACAAATTAAAACAAGATCCCTGCAAGAAATAAAAGCTTGTTATGAAGTTTTACATTTTTCTGGTTCAATGTGAAATTATGGGTATACAAAAAGAACCACGTAGTAATATTTATTGTATTTCTCGTAATCTATCGCTAACTGAATAAACATTACTTCGTAGTTCTTTTCTGTACAGGTACCCATAATCTTACAAAGCTTGTTTGGCCAACTTACCCCACACACAAGCGGTCGACAAATAAAATAAGAAATCTTTAAATTACTTACAGTTTTCTTAATTAATGACCCAATTAATCCGCTCGTACAAGATTTACGATGTAAAGCGCACTAAACTCACACAAACAAGGCTGAACGCCTTAGAAATTTCATGCAGTCGACCGAGCATGAGACGTCTGCCTTCCAACAGCCACACCTTGGTTCGTACCCTATCTTGCATGAGCAAAATACCACGTTCAATCATTAATTAAATAGTGTTTTTGTTCAATGGTTCAATATAGTCAGGTGCGGCATATGTGTCCCAAATGGTTTTTTTGTTGAAAATTTAATGAGCTTTCATTTTCTAGATATAAGCGGTTATGAAAGAGTTGAGTTGATAGTTTTCGAGATGAGAAAAAACATAAAACCTGGACCTAAAAATCAAAAAAATAATTTAGCTAAATTTCAAAACATGTTTTTTAATTTTTATTTGGCGATTTTGGTAGTAGGCTCACGCAGCTATAACCCATAATCTCCTTTTTTTATGAAATTTCGTATAAATCGCCATTCACAACGCCAACGGAAGGCGCCAAACGACCCCAACTCTCCAATTAAAAACGTCCAATTCCTCGAAACACTTGCGTTATCTTTTAACAACGATAAAACACGTGCGTTAATTAATTTTCGCCTGATAAAGAAACATAATTTATTTAGAATGAAATATTCTCATATACTGCTGTCCTGTTATTACTTTCGGGGTTTTGACCGAAATAACGTCGCTGTTGATTACACAAAAGGATATTCCTCAACAATTGAGGTATTAAAATTTAATCAGGCAAGGAACGCATTAGAAATGTTCACAAATAGTTTCTACAATGTAACTATGCAAGTAAGACCTTCTTACGGTTCCTAAAAAAATCATTGGGAAATGCAAGAACATCTTCCCTTTAAAATTCAAGCGCAAATGATTCGCTGCGAATCGTTCCCGGTGAATCGGTAGTTTGCGAATCTTGCCTCGTAGAATCGTACTCTGAGAGAAATAATTTTCTCCCGGTTAAACGTTTCCGGCGAATTTAGTACAATAAATTGAATAAACTTTCTGCTTTAATCGAGATGAAAAATAATAAAAAAGTAGTATATCACCGAATATCGTAGAACTTTTGGATTTTCGGCAATATATTCATGCTATCGTGTCACTCCTGCATCGCTAAGTCTAATAGCTACCGATCTGTCAAGTCACACACAATGTCTCTTTGTGGAAGTTGATAATTTACGAATTTCCTTCAAATGTCTCCTTTTATAAATCGATCGAGATCTCGACAACGAAATACCGCACTCTTGAGGTTTTCAGCATTAGGTTCGTATTGTAGTTATTCCTGCATCTATTACTCTGAAAACTGAATTTAGCTCAAGGGGATGTTTTTATAAATCGATCGAGATCTAGGTAACGGAATGTCGTCGATTCTTCGGCGTTGCAGCATTAGATATGTACAATTAAGTTATTTCTTGTGTCATTTTGCCTAAAAGCGACTGATCTTCCACATGAGACATGCACTTAATTCTAGTGATGGCATGTCAAATACTTTCCTTATCTTGATTTTAGTATTTTCAGAAGTAACCCCCTTTAGAAATTTGTTGGGAAATGCAAACAACGTGACTATTTGAGCTTGATTATTTGCGAACATGGCTGATATTTTTCCACAGCTCGATTTACCAAAGAAATGACTTAAATTAAGATGATAATGCGACATAATCAAGTGAAAAATAACCATACAATGCTATATGCGGTAATATTACATACTACAAAACCGCTATCATATTGTGTAATTACGTGCAGAACCGATAACTTGGACTTCGTTTTAAGATATTCCGAAATATTGACTTCCATATGAAGAACGTCGCGATCGATTTCAGAAAAGTGCCTAAAACCACATTTTACTTCTTGACAAATTCCTCTTTGGACACTTTCTTGCGCGATAGCGCGTTACGCGCTAAAACAAACAAGAAACATTTGCGGATTTCTCTGAAATATAAATTAAAACCTTAGGAACGTAAAAAGTGTACGCCGTAAACGGTTTTCGACCCTTTCACGTTAAAGGGCGAGTCGTAATATATAATGCCACATTATTTTCTGTGGAGTCAATACGAAAATTAACTGAAAGCGAAAACAGAAACACTTTTTGCGCACTAACTTGTGCTGAAAAGGCAACAGCCGCAGAAATTTGCACCGCAACGTTCATAAAACAGACAAAATTTATGTCCTACATTTGCAGATATTAAGGAAAATGAGAAAGTGGTAAAAACAGGAAAAGTTTTTGGAGTTGTTAAGCAGTGCTCGCATTAATCACTATTTAATGCGTTATCAGAGAATGTGGGCCATTTGGGGTTGTTCGTCTAGAAACCATAATTCAAAATCATTAAACTAGTTAGAACGAATCTTTGACCCATAACATTAGATTTTATCACACTACTGTGACAAATAAAGGGGGCAATTACGGACTGAATGCTTTGTCAGAGGGGACGCGAGACACAACGTTCTCGTTACCCGGCGCTTGTTTGACGTAAAAAAGAAAACATTCACGAAATTAGGTTATAATTAAAAGTTTGGGGCGCATCTGAAGCTGCACAGCAATTACAACGTATATTATTTCTCATTTCCCTTACTCTGCCGTTAAATGGATCCGTCGAAATGCGGTTCATATATTTTTGTGAGCAATTACCTCGCATCTCACATTTGTCGAAAAATTTTACACTTTATTTAAACTAAAAGTTTCAATATATATGCTCAGGTAAGGCGATTTTTTCGATGCGTCTCCGCCTGTGATACATGTCCATAAGTAGATAGCGAGGGTGTTAAGAACGTTTTAGAAAGAAACTTTTGAAAACTCTGAAGATATTTGGACAGAAAAAGTTTTAGGGAGAAGAGGGCAAAAAGTGCACGATTTTAAGCAAAGTTTGATGTTAAACTGAGATTAATTGTAATCGAATTTAATCACATAAAAAATTACTTTCTTTATCTCGGTGGAACTTTTACGATTAATACTGGAAAGTTGACACGATATTTTGAAGAAAAATTAAAGCATAAGGACACTATAATTTCAGATTGTTTTGACCAATAAGATCTACTGTGTACGGGCATATTGTGAACATAAAGGTGCCGCCGCGGCAAATACGATCGGGAGAGTAATTTGTCCTGGAATGTTACCTCACTAATCGTCTAATACTAATTGCATACTGAATATGATCTTAACCTAGTAATGAAGTAAACATTTATTTTGTATGTCTCTCCAAATGAATAAATATGAACAAATTCCTTTTAAGTGTAGCTAACGTTACACAATCGCAAGGTTTTGCATTTTAGTCTACTCAGGGTAACTGACAATGTGAAATTATTACGAGGGCAATCTGTGTATCGCTCAAGTCGTAAAGCAAGTAATAACGACTTTACCACAGCTATCGTGATAACACCTATAATTCAAGAGGTAGGGTAATAAGTAATAACTAACGCTTTTATGTTTGCATATTTGAAATTTAAGACAGAATTAATATCGTAAGATTAAATGCGAGACCTAAAATAATTTGATTTATGCCGCAAAAGGCAGAAATAAATTCTAGAACGTGGAAATATGTTTGATAAGTACAAAGTTTAAGTAACGTAAAAGGTATGAAACTCAACTCGGCGTTTTAACATCGTCTCCAAGAGAAATTGCCAATTCAGCTTAATGAGGTTTGCAACTGCCGCAAAAACTCTTCGATAAACTTTTTTTAGGTTTTCCGACATCTTCATGGCCTCAGTATTCCTTACACTTCTCAAAATGAAAAACCAGTATTTCGTAAATTTGTCTACCTACCTACCCCTACATTTTCCGGAAGTACTAGAAAATATTCGGGATCCATTGAGAAATTGAAACTGTTTTTTTTTCCAGTGGTCTCCTTGTAGGTAATAAATACAAAAGTTGCCATTATATTGACGAGATAAAAAATAGATCTAATTTACACGTCCTATTTACGATCATTATCATGAATTCCAGTAAAATATCCCAAATTGGTACCCACTTTCTTTTCTAATTATTCCGATTTTAAATAAAATTACGGCAAAAAATTTGTTTACACAAAGAATACGTTCGTTATGATTAACCAAAAGTGAACCCATCCTTATTGAACTAAAAACAGCCATTTTAACTGAAAAAGGTCAACAGGTAGTAATAGATAAATAGGTAATAATAGATAAATCTATATAATGCAGCTTCAATACGGTTTCAATTAGCCGTTTAAAAATACCTATTTGATGTCTTTATAGAGTTGTTGATTTTTTGAACAAATATATTTTACGTAAATTTTCTTAAAGAATCAACCTCTAATTTTATACAAATAAAAATTTGAACTCTATGACTGCCAAAATGGAATCTCTTTTAAAATAACTACTTTTTACCACGTACTTGACGAAACTGTAACTCAAAAACGAATGGCTTCCAAATCTCCTCCGGATTAATCCCCACCTATTTTTTCTGATTAATTGAGGCCCCAAAATTTCGTTTCATTAATTCAATAGGCCATTTTTTTATTAGGAATTACTATGAATCGTTTAACATCCATCAACTACGTTAGCTCTAGTCATAACTCACAATCCCACGATATCACTCATCCTTTCGTAATGCTTATTCCACGACCGCAAATGGATTTTTGTGCACCCGAGCACTGATGCTGCTTCCTCCTTAGATCGTACAGTACATGGATTGCTAACTGCAACTTAGGTAGGGGTAGGTATGTGAGTTTCAGCGTAAAACCCTAGGTAAAATCGGTGGTAAAACGGGCGAAGTTGTCCGATGAGACACGATATGAGATGTCAATTAAGTAATCGCCTAGAAATCTGGAACTATTCTCATTTATGGACCTTAAATGAAGAGTAGGTACTTAAAACGTCCCGTAGCACGTGGTTGCTATTGAAACTGCTTTTTACGCCATCGAGTGGCGTTCACATGAGTTTAGTTTACCCTGAGACATACCCACGACTACAATGTCCCCTATCTGTGATCAACAATTTTGTATGGAAAGCGGAGGGTTCATGGCAGTCAATGTACTGTATGGTTTAGGGTTTCCTCTTAGTTTTGATGCTATGAAACGGCGCGCACTCGATTTTGATTTAACTCGCGACACTTCCATACTGATAATTTGCGCGGTTTTTTTCTAATTCGTGGAGCATCCCTTCGATTTGGAACAGACTAGTGGCGTTGGCGCTTATTTTAATTACGTGTTCTTTTACTTGAGCTCCACCAAGACTCAAAGGAGAATTAAATGAACCTGGTTTTCCGGCTCACGGTTTCTTGCCTAGTGGTCCAAGAACGGGGTCTCTCTCCATCCCTACTTTTTCAAGTTCACAAAAACTGCCTACAAAATGGTGCTGACAGCATAAAGCGACCAAAAATAATTTTTACCAAATTGACTGAGTCTACATAGTTTGTTCCCGAGTTTGTTCCCGCCCATATAAAAATTTTCAATCCAAACCGATTAGATTTCAAGACCAATAGTCCAGTCAAATTAGCTTAGTAGTATAAACTGGATGTTGTAATTTCACTCAACGAAACCAAGCGTATCCTATGTAAAAAATACTCTGAATCGGAAAATCATACCTAGTCCCCCTGGCCGGAAACGCCCGGAACATATTGTTATTAACAAAAAACGAAGAAAAAATGTCGTGTTTTTTCGCATTTGACTTCGAATATCTCGTTAACTACTGCTCTGAGGGAAAGAATGAATAGAAATGAACTTGTTTACAATAAAAGTTCCTATATGATACAGTTGGTCCCGAACGCTCATTTTCAATTGTGATTGTTTTTATGGAAAAATGTGAAAAATTAATCTCTAATATTAACAGTTTGTTATTACCAAGTAAAATTCATCCGCTCTTTTTGAAAATCCGTATTTAGTAACTTCTTTTGATAACAAAACAAAATGACAAACCCGATCACCGTAGGTTTCATAGTAATTGATTAATTAAATAAACAAGTAAAAAAAGGGATGCTTTGTCTTTTAAACTGGGGGACTACAAGAGCGTTCCCAATTTTTTTATACATAGTTTAACCCTAAAACAATCTTTTCCAATAATTATAATAATAAATCGTCTTTATTGAACATGTTCTCTGGCGAAGTCTAGCTCAAGGCTATTCTATTTAACCAGAAAGCATGGAAATAAGTACACAAATTAAATATGCACAACACAAGATAATCAAATGATAATAGAATTAAAAACAAAAAACAAAAAAAAACATTATACATATCTGCAAGAACTATCCCAAATTATGATTATGATTGAGGAGATATGCCTTTAAATGTTTTTTAAAATTATTTCTGCGATATTCCGTGATGTATGAGGGAAGAGAGTTATAAAGTTTCACAGAATTATAACTAAAGCTTCTTTGAAACATAGCTGTTCGATGATGGGGTACCGTGAGTTTATTATTAAAACGTACGTTAACACGATGTCGACGTGATGCAGGTATCAGTCTTTCAGCAAGTACGTTGGCAGCCAAATTCGAGGTAAGAAGGGAATTGGTGAGATTGATAATATGAAATTTACACCTATTTTCCATATTCAACCATGACAACTCATTTATGTAGTTTGACACATGGTCATAACGATTTAGGTTGTAAATAAAGCGACAGCACCAATTTTGAATTTTTTGTATACGGTGTAAATCGATACGATCTAAACATGGGCCATAAACGGAGCAACCATAATTAAAATGAGACAAAACAAGGGTTTCAGATAACATTTTTTTTTATTAAATGATAGTATGTTGCGATTATAATATAAAAATTTTAAAGATGAGTAAGCATTTTTTATTAAATGAGACACATGTAACTTAAATCGAAAGGAAGAATCAAGTATAATACCTAGGTTCTTGGCGGAATGTTGCAAAGTTAGTGGGGTACAAATTATGTTAAAGTTTAAATTAGAGGATGCAAGAAGTTTTTGTTTACCGAACAATATTAATTTAGATTTATCTGCATTTAGCAATAAATTGTGTTTAGACGAAAGCCGACATAGATGAGCAAGATCACTATTAATGCTCTCACAGGCCAATATTCGTTCAGCATAGCTAAAAGATTTGTAAAGTTGAGTATCATCCGCGTAAGCCTGCAATTTACAGAAGTTACACGCGCGGTGTACATAGTAAATAGAAGCGGACCTATAATTGACCCTTGAGGCACTCCAGACAAGATAGAGTACCTACCAGATAATTTATTGTTAGATTTCACCGTGAGATGTCTGTCTGTTAGGAAAGAATGGATCAAATTGACAGAGTATTCTTCCAATCCATAATATCTAAGTTTAGCGCAGATTAACTTATGATTAATGGTATCAAAGGCCTTTGAATAATCCAACAAAACCAGTGCAGTAATTTGATCTCTATCTGTAGCAGTTAATATATCATCGGTTAACACCGTTAGGGCATTTACCGAGCTAATACCTTTCCGAAATCCATATTGGTTCGGTGGCAGAACATTATTATTGTCAAAAAAAACACTGTAACTGCTTCTGAAGGATTCTCTCAAAGACCTTTGATATACTCGGTAATATACTAATGATACGCAGGTCCGATAAACAATTAGGCTTTGAAACTTTAGATAGAGGAATTCCTATCGCTTTTTTCCAAGCTCCAGGAAAATTATCCCGATGATTCTTGCAAATCGACGGACTGTAGAATTTTTTTTCGGAATTCGAAGAATTTTCTTAGTTAATAAATGGAACTCCCGGAATATAACAAAAAATATATCTGTATAATAGGCTTATGGAAAGCTCTCGGAAAGACGTACATTAAAAAAAAATACGTCCCAATCCGATTAATAGTTCACGAGAAATCAGCTTTTGACCTTGAAGCCAGTTTTCAAAACAACCAAAAATGATTTTGCAAATCGGGTCGTACCGATCGATTCCTTAAAGCGTGAACTTTTTTAAGCTTATATTTCACCAAAATGACTGATTTTTATTAATTCGAGTGCCAAGAGCCGATTATAGAGTTAACTTTCTTGTTATATATCGGAAGCTACTTTATTTGTTACTTAACTAAAAAAATTCCACAGTCCGTTGATTTGCAAAAATTATCGGGACAAGATTGTTTTAGGGTTAAACTATGTATAAAAAAATTGGGAACGCTCTTGTGGTCCCCCAGTTTGAAAGACAAAGCATCCCTTTTTTTACTTGTTTATTTAATTAATCGATTACTATGAAACCTACGGTGATCGGGTTTGTTATATTGTTTTGTAATCAAAAGAAGTTACTAAATACGGATTTTCAAAAAGATCGGATGAATTTTACGTGGTAATAACAGACTATTAATTTTAGAGATTAATTTTTTACATTTTGACATAAAAAAACATCTGTTGAAAATGAGCGTTCGGGACCAACTGTTTCTTATAGATATTAGAAGTCAAATGCGAAAAAACACGACATTTTCTCATTTTTTCTTCGTTTTTTGTTAATAACAATATATTCCGGCCGTTTCCGGCCAGGAGGACTATGGTTTTCGGATTCAGCGGATTTTTTTACATAGGATACGCTTGGTTTCGTTGAGTGAAATTACAACATCCAGTTTATACTACTAAGCTAATTTGACTGGACTATTGGTCTTGAAATCTAATCGGTTTGGATTGAAAATTTTTATATGGGCGGGAACAAACTCGGGAACAAACTATGTAGACTCAGTCAATTTGGTAAAAATTAACTTTGGTCGCTTTATGCTGTCAGCACCGTTTTGTAGGCAGTTTTTGTGAACTTGAAAAAGTAGGGATGGAGAGAGACCCCGTTCTTGGACCACTAGGCAAGAAAGCCGGAAAACCAGGTTCATTTAATTCTCCTTTGAGTCTTGGTGGAACTCAAGTAAAAGAACACGTAATTAAAATAAGCGCCAACGCCACTAGTCCGCGAATTAGAAAAATACCGCGCAAATTATCAGTATGGAAGTGTCGCGAGTTAAATCAAAATCGAGTGCGCGCCGTTTCATAGCATCAAAACTAAGAGGAAACCCTAAACCATACAGTACATTGACTGCCATGAACCCTCCGCTTTCCATACAAAATTGTTGATCACAGATAGGGGACATTGTAGTCGTGGGTATGTCTCAGGGTAAGTGAACGCCACTCGATGGCGTAAAAAGCAGTTTCAATAGCAACCAAGTGCTACGGGACGTTTTAAATACCTACTCTTCATTTAAGGTCCATAAATGAGAATAGTTCCAGATTTCTAGGCGATTACTTAATTGACATCTCATATCGTGTCTCATCGAACAACTTCGCCCGTTTTACCACCGATTTTACCTAGGGTTTTACGCTGAAACTCACATACCTACCCCTACCTAAGTTGCAGTTAGCAATCCATGTACTGTACGATCTAAGGAGGAAGCAGCATCAGTGCTCGGGTGCACAAAAATCCATTTGCGGTCGTGGAATAAGCATTACGAAAGGATGAGTGATATCGTGGGATTGTGAGTTATGACTAGAGCTAACGTAGTTGATGGATGTTAAACGATTCATAGTAATTCCTAATAAAAAAATGGCCTATTGAATTAATGAAACGAAATTTTGGGGCCTCAATTAATCAGAAAAAATAGGTGGGGATTAATCCGGAGGAGATTTGGAAGCCATTCGTTTTTGAGTTACAGTTTCGTCAAGTACGTGGTAAAAAGTAGTTATTTTAAAAGAGATTCCATTTTGGCAGTCATAGAGTTCAAATTTTTATTTGTATAAAATTAGAGGTTGATTCTTTAAGAAAATTTACGTAAAATATATTTGTTCAAAAAATCAATAACTCTATAAAGACATCTAATAAGTATTTTTAAACGGCTATTTGAAACCGTATTGAAGCTGCATTATATAGATTTATCTATTATTACCTATTTATCTATTACTACGTGTTGACCTTTTTCAGTTAAAATGGCTGTTTTTAGTTCAATAAGGATGGGTTCACTTTTGGTTAATCATAACGAACGTATTCTTTGTGTAAACAAATTTTTTGCCGTAATTTTATTTAAAATCGGAATAATTAGAAAAGAAAGTGGGTACCAATTTGGGATATTTTACTGGAATTCATGATAATGATCGTAAATAGGACGTGTAAATTAGATCTATTTTTTATCTCGTCAATATAATGGCAACTTTTGTATTTATTACCTACAAGGAGACCACTGGAAAAAAAAACAGTTTCAATTTCTCAATGGATCCCGAATATTTTCTAGTACTTCCGGAAAATGTAGGGGTAGGTAGGTAGACAAATTTACGAAATACTGGTTTTTCATTTTGAGAAGTGTAAGGAATACTGAGGCCATGAAGATGTCGGAAAACCTAAAAAAAGTTTATCGAAGAGTTTTTGCGGCAGTTGCAAACCTCATTAAGCTGAATTGGCAATTTCTCTTGGAGACGATGTTAAAACGCCGAGTTGAGTTTCATACCTTTTACGTTACTTAAACTTTGTACTTATCAAACATATTTCCACGTTCTAGAATTTATTTCTGCCTTTTGCGGCATAAATCAAATTATTTTAGGTCTCGCATTTAATCTTACGATATTAATTCTGTCTTAAATTTCAAATATGCAAACATAAAAGCGTTAGTTATTACTTATTACCCTACCTCTTGAATTATAGGTGTTATCACGATAGCTGTGGTAAAGTCGTTATTACTTGCTTTACGACTTGAGCGATACACAGATTGCCCTCGTAATAATTTCACATTGTCAGTTACCCTGAGTAGACTAAAATGCAAAACCTTGCGATTGTGTAACGTTAGCTACACTTAAAAGGAATTTGTTCATATTTATTCATTTGGAGAGACATACAAAATAAATGTTTACTTCATTACTAGGTTAAGATCATATTCAGTATGCAATTAGTATTAGACGATTAGTGAGGTAACATTCCAGGACAAATTACTCTCCCGATCGTATTTGCCGCGGCGGCACCTTTATGTTCACAATATGCCCGTACACAGTAGATCTTATTGGTCAAAACAATCTGAAATTATAGTGTCCTTATGCTTTAATTTTTCTTCAAAATATCGTGTCAACTTTCCAGTATTAATCGTAAAAGTTCCACCGAGATAAAGAAAGTAATTTTTTATGTGATTAAATTCGATTACAATTAATCTCAGTTTAACATCAAACTTTGCTTAAAATCGTGCACTTTTTGCCCTCTTCTCCCTAAAACTTTTTCTGTCCAAATATCTTCAGAGTTTTCAAAAGTTTCTTTCTAAAACGTTCTTAACACCCTCGCTATCTACTTATGGACATGTATCACAGGCGGAGACGCATCGAAAAAATCGCCTTACCTGAGCACATACAGGGTGACAATTTGAAAACTTACCACCCCCCATATCTTAGTAAATAAACGAGATATTAAAAAAAATCAAAATCCGTTTCGGTAATTTGGAGGGGGAATCACAATGACATAGTTGGCGACGCACCCCCTCCAACCCCCTGCGCCCCAGCCACCCCAACTTTTAAATCTTAAATAGTGACCCCCCATGTGTGATACGTTGTTGGAAAGCTCTGAAAAAATGCTTTCCAACCATACCAAATAGCATTACATTTAGGTTAGTAATTATCGTGCAAATCAAAAAATAAACTAATATGATACATTTGAAATCTGTCGTATTTAAAACGCAACCGGCGAACATAGACGAACTAAGACAGAGAATAATTCAAGAATGTCGAAATATTGCAAAACCAACATTTGAAAAGGTTCGACAAGAGTTTGAGAATAGATTATAACTGGCGATCAAAAATGAGTTGCTGTCAAGTCGGCATTGGAAGTTCAAGTTAAATACGATTTTCCATGTTTATTTTTTGACCTAAATGTAATGCTATTTGGTATGGTTGGAAAGCATTTTTTCAGAGCTTTCCAACGACGTATCACACATGGGGGGTCACTATTTAAGATTTAAAAGTTAGGGTGGCTGGGGCGCAGGGGGTTGGAGGGGGTGCGTCGCCAACTATGTCATTGTGATTCCCCCTCCGAATTACCGAAACGGATTTTGATTTTTTTAAATATCTAGTTTATTTACTAAGATATGAGGGGTGGTAAGTTTTCAAATTGTCACCCTGTATATTGAAACTTTTCGTTTAAATAAAGTGTAAAATTTTTCGACAAATGTGAGATGCGAGGTAATTGCTCACAAAAATATATGAACCGCATTTCGACGGATCCATTTAACGGCAGAGTAAGGGAAATGAGAAATAATATACGTTGTAATTGCTGTGCAGCTTCAGATGCGCCCCAAACTTTTAATTATAACCTAATTTCGTGAATGTTTTCTTTTTTAATGTGAAAAAACACGACATTTTACCATTTTTTCTTCGTTTTTTGTTTATAACAATATGTTCCGGGCGTTTCCGGCCAGGGGGACTATGATTTTCGGATTCAGCGAATTTTTTTACATAGGATGCGCTTGGTGTCGTTGAGTGAAGTGACAACATCCAGCCCAAACCGTAATTTGACTGAACTACAATGAGTTCCTCACCAGGAGTAATTATTCTGACTCAGCCGTTTTGGTCAGGTAAAAGGTATTAAGATTGCGCTATCGCTCGTCAGACTGGCGCTGGTCAGTTTTCCGAGGAAATTAACCGGACACGACACCGGTAGCCATTGACAAAAATTTGAAACTAACAAGATTTTGAAATAAGCAACTTTTTAATGGAACCACCCACTTCCACCTAAAACTGAGCTACTCTAACGAAAAAGATTTACAAAACCTTGTCGTACGTATACAATTTCTGCAGGCGCTAATTATCAGGGTGCGAAACTTTTGGGTGATAATCGTTTTTGGTTCGGAAGGAAGGATCACTTCGAAAATTGGTTTGAAAGAATACATAAGTGTATTTATTTTATAGCATAAATGTTAAATTGACATTTTAACAGGTTTAAATGGTTAGGCTAAGCCGTTCTTTAACCGTAAGGATAGATAAAGTGATCACTTTAACCGAGACTTTAACCGTAAGGGTAGATAAAGTGAAACAAATGATGCATTCTAATGACATCTGTCATTCTTATTTCAAATGCATGATATAAAATGACGTTCAGAACATATGACAATTCTGTTTCTATGGAAACGATCGCGACGGCAGAACCTAAGCTTGCTATTGTTGACGTCTCTAAATTAAATTCAGAATTGTCAGAAGGTATGGCTTCTGCTATAGAATAAAGTTTTGTATTATACACGACCATAAAGGGAAACTAACTATCTCGTGAATTGACATCTTTCACTCAATGGGTAAAATACCCCTTTATCGTCTTGTATAATAAATAACTATTAGTCAAACGCAAATACTTAAAAAACCATGCTCGCATTACTATAATAGAATATTATATAAAGAGTATAATTATAATAAAACGACGACCAAACACTATTGATTCTATTACCGCCATTTCAAACATTACTTTTATCTACATCTGCCTTGTAACGACCTTATTATTCTACTCATTAGACACGATTTGAGTGGAATAATGACCCTCATTACACAAAAAATTACAGTGCTTAAAGTAATTTTCTTGCGAAAACTGACACTTTGTTTATGACCGATTTAGGGGGTTGCCATAAACAAAAAAAAATTCCTTGCTCTTTGATTTGTAATTTGGAATAAATTGTGTTTTTAAATTGGATTGTTCTCCGTTTTGAGCAGTTGTAAATAAAGTTTTGTATCTCATTCGTGGGCATATTACAGTAACTCGTATGATTACAGATGACTCGGTCTACAACCTCGTCATCTTTGGAATAGTGGAAAGTAAAACGCACCAAATGTAATGAAACAGCAGACAGCAAAAAATATGAGAGCGTTTTGCTATCGGCGACATCTGTCGACAAATGGCCGAAATACGTAATTTTCACCAGTATTTGATGAAACGATGATTCGAAGGACTAGTACGAAAACATTTTTGCTCATCGCCAGAAAATAGAGTAGACAATCAACGTAATGACCTTACTCTAGCGGAATTTGTACAAATAAAGAAGTAGTTAAGATAATGTGTGGTATTTTATTGCAAGTAATCCATTATACAATTACTAACAGGATTTCGGGAAGCCACAGAAGCATGCAACTTTTTATTAATTAGTCGAGTCGATTCCGCCGGAAAATTTACACCTCGCGTATTCACGAGTATCTAAATCGGTAATTAATCATTTAACCTCTTTCGTTTTGTTTGGCTCTTTGTAAAGCTAAGATCGATTTGTACATTTCTATACATTCCCCATTAAATGAAACATAAAGCCCTCAGACGACGGTGCATTGTTTTAGACTTAGCGGTATTCGTCCCACTTTTCATTTATATAAAATCCGCTTTTTGGATTACTTGAAAATTTCCTGGCAAAATCCATGGAATACGTTCTTGTAATTAATTTAAAGTAATAAGTAATGCAGAAATCTGTCGATTTATCGCTGTGTAGGTACTTGGAAACCTGTCCGTTCTAATACTCTCCTTTCTGTTGCAGGTAAGGGAATTACGCGACTTGTATGGAATTCGAAAAGCCCATGGGAAGGTAACACATATTTTTACTCATTTAACACGCTTGGGACGTTGCTACGTTCTTTGAAATGTTTGGCAGAATTTCCGTAAAGGTGAATGAGAGTAATCGAGGACGATAGAATTGGAATCCGTTCGATGTGAAGTTATAAGTTTTAATAACGGATTTGATAGAAGCAGACACAATTCTTCAGTATTACGGAACTTGAGAAACAGAATTGGAAAGATACAAATAAATTTTGAAATAAAATCGATAGCACGCCTCATTTTTCTTCATGTACCGACTAGAATTTATATTTAAAGTGGAAATAGGTAGTCACGGGAGATGCAGTTGATGTGTGCGGTGGAAACATTACGAACGAACTTCAATGCCAGCAAAGTTTAAAATTATTTACATTTTTTATTAACGTGGAGACACGTAGTGGAAAACGTAATCTTTGATAATAAGGTGTCATAGACCCATCACCGTTGACAAAGCTACGCGCCATTAGAAGGATCGGGATGAGAGAATCCAGGTCTTTGTACCGTCTAATTGTTTAATATCGATTCGATTCGTCTTTGTCCCATTATTCAGCAGCTCTACCAGATTAATACAAAATGTAATAATAGGAAGTTCAAATATAGACTCCGAAGCCAACTTCCTATACACAAACAACTAATACTTGCAACTATAAAATAAACAGTAGTTTTATTTACG
Organism: Photinus pyralis; assembly: GCF_008802855.1. Taxonomy (NCBI): domain Eukaryota; kingdom Metazoa; phylum Arthropoda; class Insecta; order Coleoptera; family Lampyridae; genus Photinus; species Photinus pyralis. Next base: position 23,791,629 of record NW_022170738.1, on the reverse strand, counting down.
AGTATCTGATTTACCTTCTAAGCGCTGTATACGCTTCGGAATTTCGGATAGAGTTTCTAGCAAAGTGTAAAGTTCCTATAGGACCTAATTTACATATCAGATAACATGCAGATTAAAGCAAGTGCCCCTATAACACAATACTCTCATTATCAACGCCAAATGTTAACGGTATTATATAGGTGACTCCAGAGATTTGTTATATAACTAAATTTTAAGCCTTGGCGTAACGTCGCGACAGACCGACAGTTACTACCTACATTATTATTATGGACATAAACCCATAATTTAGCTCTGTTACATACAAAGCTCTGTTTCATTGTGAAAATGTTTTGGGGTTTTGTTTTGCATTTTCACTTTAAACTTATTTCGTTGACAGTAATGTTTAATCTTTGCAGCGTGTTGAATTCGAACGTACCTATTCAGGTTAAATTGCATACAGGATGGTTGCAGACGAGGAATATATCGAAAATTGGCACAAGACAGTGGACTATATGTATGGCTCTTGATTAATTATATCTAGGCACGTCCATTAGTTCAAAACCGATGAGCCACGTTACGCGCAACAAAAACTATTTATCATTAAACAAATCTAAACACGAACGCATGTAGTACCCTTTCAGGTTTTCACACAATCTTCCCTTTGACACTGCTTTATTCGAACCACTTCGTATTGATTCTTAAAAGTAAACGACAACAACGTGGAATGAAAATCTAGGCGCCATCAAACAAGACATGAAAACAAATAAACAGACTAGCATTGTATACTAATCATCAAGAAAAGGGGAATATTGCGGGAGTTTGAGTTAATAAAGAAGGGGTTGAGGTAACACCTGCGAAGATGAATTGTTCTCTACTTGTTCGGGTAGTAGTTGGCTCTTTCTAGCATGAACGTAGAACTGTTGATAAAGGCCTATGATCTGATGACAACTGTCAATAAATGCCAAATACGACGCACGTACGAACAAAAACACAACGAAAATATACCTGTCAGGTTTGAAAAATTTTATTTAAATTTCTAAAAGATAAAAAGCGGAAAATTGACGCCTGTTATGTAACAATTTTTGCACAGTTAGACAGTCTAAAGCTTCACTTTAGGCGGCAATTTTGTAATAGCCCCTAGAATGGCCCCTCTCTTTTCTCAGATTCGTGGTATGGTTCGATGTTATTCCTCTTGAAAACTTCGTCTTTTTCTCTCTGCGTTTTTAGTACGCTTGGACCTACCTTTGGTACATACTAGGCTAGCTCAGATAAAAATTGGTTAAACAAAGAAAGAATTCAGTTAATTTTTCTTTCGTTGATCATCTGTTTAATAATTAGATATTCTAACATTTGGAATAATGCTCACTCAAACTTATTAGCAGAATATTTAGAAATTTAAATACTCAAACATATTAGGATATATTATTATTAAATACTTAAATCAAACAAATTTTTACATTCACCCTAGAAATGATGTCTTTTTTCTAGCTAACAAAATTGAGATCTCTGAAAACAATGTAACGAGTGATTCTAAATAAACACATTCAAATAATTAAATAACGTTCATTACGACATACGATACTATACGCAGTTTAGTGTAATTTACCGATAGCTCGCACAAAACGAAAGTAACAAACAAATCGAGTTGCAATCGTGTGTCATCGGTGCATCTTCTGATTCTAATTCAGAATTCACGTAGTATTTATGGGGATTCTGGAGAGTCCACCCAATGCTCAGGTTTCGTGACGAGCATCCAAGGGCTTTTTATAAACGAAACGAGCGAGTAAGAAGAAATAATGAAGCTGCATAAGGCCATTAACAAATGGAAAGTTTTCAATTTATGGTGAAAGGCAGTGGTTAATATTGGTACACTCGGTCAAGTAATTTGGGCAATTTATTCGGCATATACGCTCTCTGCTTTAATTCCGTAGCACCGTTTTACGATTGCGGCCATCAGTAATTTATAGAAACGACGGTTGACTTATTTACAGTGCTGTTGTTATCACTTTAATTGATACTTGTAGGTAAACACGTCGCACTATCTACAATTTTGACTTAATTTAACCCTCGACGAAATGGACCGCGTAAACTCTTTTACACGCTAAAATAAACGTAGACAGCTCTGAACTGAATCTCTGCGAGTCAGCCCTCTAATGAATCTCCCCGCACTGTATTCATACCGTCGTACTCACTATTGCATGGTGCATGGTAAGAATAACTGTGTGTGTCTTTCGATCTTGTTGAATATTACGTGATAAGTTAACACGTTAACAATACAATATGATTTTTACCACCCGCACGTTAGTAAGGGAGGTATTGCATTGGGGTAAAAAATGACCCCTCAGATTTTTTACGGAAATCCACGTTTTGAAGTACCAAAAATCCGAATCATAAAAGAAATAAAAGAGCAGAATCGCGCATGCGAAGGTGTGCGGGTGGTATCTGGGCTAGCCACAGCAAACTTTTGAAGAATATAATTCGATCACGAGTTGTTTGGCTATCGTATTTCAAAATTGGCTTGGTTTTTTCGTGGAAATTACTTTTACGGAAAAAACGGGTTTGGTGGTGATGACTATAATTAATTGCCAGCAGCTCGTGAAATTTTACACCGGCTTATGTCATGCTATCTTTATATCGTACACGTTCCTATTTGTTTGATTAACAAGTTTAAATTCTCGTTGATTTTCCGGTAGATTTGGGTAAGCGGGGTGTTTCCTCTAACTTGTTGAAATTGATCGTTTTACTCCATGAGAGATTTGGAGATCACTCCTTGGTCAGGGACAGTGAGAAATGTGATTTGTACCTAACTCATAAGGTAAATGACGTATAACGTAAAAACATCATGTCCCGTTTAACACTATTATTATTTCTCAAAAAAAGGCAAATGCGCCACGAAAGAGAAGCAACGTCTGCACGTTTTGTTGACAATTACTTGACGTCTACAGATTCCCGCGATTTCACTTTGTCAATACTGCGCATGCACAAAATTGTCGAATTCTCGCAAATCATAAACCATCTTTTGGGTATTTTACTAATGGGGATTTCCCCTCACGGCTCTTAGATCACACGAGCGCCCTCGACCAAAAACGGACATCTAAAATTCGCCAAATAACCAAATCTGCGTCACACTAAAGGCCTTAACGAAACCACCATGCACATTTTCTAATAATCAATCCAAAAAATTCCTCTGATATAGTGATGATATTTTTTTTCACATCATCATTTCATACTTTATTCCAATTGACCTTTAGGTGTAGAATATTTACACATACTGTTAGGTAAACTACAGAGGGGTGTCGTTTCTTTAGGTTGAAACAATGCCCAAAATCAGAACGAGCCACTCAATAATGTAACATTTAGGTGTTGTTAGGTGTTAACGTAATTTCGGTTGAAGCACTGGAAACACCAGTCGGGACATCCTGTATGTAAAATGTTTCAATTTACACGATAGGACCTGGGGGAATTTTTTTCAAATAGACACAGAATTGGAAAATTTGTTTAATTGTCATTTTAATGTTGGTTTTTATTTTATTGTACATTTAGAAAGCATTTAATGGTATTTGTTGTACTTAGTGAGTGAGGTAAAAGCTTTATCCGGCCAGATGTTTTGTAAAATGGCGTTATCGGACAAATTAATTTTTCTTGTTTATTAACAACGCCACGTGCAAGATAAAGAATGCAGGTGTTTGGAGTTCGGACGATGGCGGTGGAAACAGCGAGCGACAGAGAGGAACAACGATGTGGAGCTTATGAATGGAGATGGTTTCACCATTAAGTACGAAAGATGGGAAATAAACGATGTCGCTTTCGGGTCGATTGGAAAAACGTATCTGTGTACAATTTGGAGGAACGATTGGTAATCGTACATTTACAACATTTACGTTAACTACCGGCAGACATAATTCCTATTATTTAAGAAATAAATTTCATTTCACATTCTGTTGTTAACTTAGTTTGTTAACAATACATAATAATCTGAAATATATCCCTTACTTTATTATAACCTTGTATATGAATAGAGAACGTATTTTAAACGTAGGCATAAAATTCGTCTACACGTATACCATATCCCCAATACCGAGTTGATCCTATCAAACCCCTTTAAAATCGTTTTATAAATGTAAGTGTTTTCTGGGTAGGGTGTTCATAATTATTTCCAATTTTAAGCAAAAGGGGTGTATTTAATTACTTAATTCATGTTGTAGCCGACGTTGTCAATTGCGTGATGGATGATGTTAAATTTCTTGCATAAAATTCTGACGGAACACAATTTGGTGGTTTGCGAGCACGTCGACAGATCTGAAATTATATTTCCGCATTAGATTCAATTAATCACAAGTGAAAATAAAGCACGTCCCTTATTGGAGAAGAAATGTAAGATTACACGCGTGCACGCATGAAAGCTTCCCAGTAATAGAAGTCCATTTAATTAATGTAATTGGGGTCGTGATAGATGCCTTTGAATGATGGCTTCCCATTCCAAAGACGTATAAGGTAATAGTTGTGGTTTTAATAAACTCGTAATTATATCATATAAATTCCCGACATGCAAATAACTTTATGCAAGCATTACCGTAGAGTGAGCATAGCGAAATTCCTTTGAAGTAGTTTAAAACGTTCAGACGAATTAAAGCTTATGGCATAAGCATCTTTGAAAATTCTAAATTGGTTCGGCACTCCAAATAATTAACCGCAATCTTCATCACTTGTTAGTATTATGTATATTTCTCAAATCTGCAAATCACTTCATTCTGAATTGATCATAGCTTTTGACGAATCTTCCTTGCAAATTGATGAGTTTAAATATTCAGAAACTGGGATCGCGCTTTTATAACCAACATAATCGCTATAAGTTCGTGCATTTGTTTAACTCATAGCTGATCCTGCTGTGATTTCCGAATTTGTTGGAAGAATTGATAATTCTGTTTTTGGGCTTTTACTGCTGGAACAAGCATCATTCATTAAATATCAAGGGAGTAGTACCTATTAGAAGGCATGAAATCCCATTTCGTTATCTGTTGAAAATATAAGGTAAAATTTCTCACAAAAATTAGACTTTATGGGACCATACTGTTTTTCGAGACAATAATCTTTAACCCGAACCAAAGAATTATTAGCTAAGACACTTATTTTCCTTTTATATTCTCAAAGACTAGGTATAAGGTAGTGCATTTTCCTATATTATTAATTAATTTTAACGTAGGTGTTAAGGAAAAATGTCTAAACAAAAATAAATTTCCTCGAACATATTAAGATAGTTAGTTACTTTTTACACGTTAGTAATGACGGGTTGAAACTTCTCTTCGTTTAACAAAGCTTTGAAATTCAGAATTAAAAGAGTAAATAAAAATACAAACTAAAAAAAATACAAGCGTTGTGAATCCTCAGGCACTAGTGGGTATAAACACTTTTGTCTTGGTAAAGAATTGCACATACACAAAAGATATTTAATGGCATAGAACAGTATAATTAGCAATTCTGGGCAATGTTACACGTAACAAAATGGTAAATTTTCAGCACGCTCGCCAGGACGGTAGCACAATTAATGTACAGTAATGGAAGAGACACGACAAAAGCTATTGCAGTTTACCTGCACTTTGACAGCTGCTCCGATAGTTCATACATTGCGTTTCAGGACGTCAGATCTTAAGTATCCAGTGCTAGATGATTTCCAGCTAAGCAGAGCATATCAATCATAGATTGGTGAAGTCAATTTAGCATTTTATAATAGAACGGTATCGATACGAGTGGTGCTAGTTACACCAAAGATGCATTCAAAAACATCAGACCCATCTCCAATGGATTCATACTTACGTACTCCATTAATAAATGTGTTTCGTATTGCGATATGGGTAAACGAAAGATATGTAATTAAATTAAAACATTTGGCATAACTTAAAAAGAAACATGTTAACAATTAAGGAATCCTGAGAAAATTCTCTATTCATGTAAATAAGTTTAGATAAATAATTTATTTAAACAATTTTAGCGTGATAACTGGAATTCTCCACTTCAAGTATCAACATCTTTCGCTTTCGTCATTTCAACGACAAAAGTAAGGGTCAATTGTTTTCAGTCCCAATGATACCAACTGCTAACACACTAAGAGCGCATTCAGTCAGTTACCCAAATCAAAAGTACATGCAACGAAACAACGGGACGTTACACAATCCCGAACTGTTTTTTGGTCTTCCCACTCAATTAGAAACCTGAAAGTTCAGCAAATTCCACATTGACTTTACCTCACGATGAGTTTACGAATGTAACACTCTCTCTTTATTAGGAAGGATGTAAACTGAGCCCTAATTCTAACTCTCGCACGCGACTGACGATTAGAGGCAATTAAAAAACAAAGACTCATTGATAAATAACCCGCAAAAGTACCTACCCACGAGTTCATGATACTACAGTGGACCAATTTGTTTTTCCAACTGTTACCCAAAACCAGTTTGACCGTTTTTTAAATTGGAAAAAGAATTTCACTTTACTGAACAACAAAGGCAAAATAGAAAACAGCGAATGACAGATAAACAAAAAATATTATAAGGTAACAAACAAGCATTATTTTTGGAAGAATGTAAACGCAATTTTTGGACATTCAATTTGTCAACTAAGTTGATATAAATTCAATTGTTTTGTCATGAGGATATTTGATATAACTGTATCTGTTTTCAAGATATAACAAACAATCAAAACATCAAGTATGTCAAATCCATTTATTTGTGTATTTGCCTTGATATTTTTTAAAAATAAGTTCATAACCAAACCGTCTAAATTAGATTTTGTGGTAAACGACATCTTGGCAGATATCAAAAGAAGTAGATAAATTATAAAACCAACCATTTAATGTAAGTAAAGTAGAAATAATTAATTAAAAATCGTCCTCTTTTTCTGTTCAGAAAAAAGGGAATCCCGGTTTTTGAATGGCGTACCCTGTTTGCTAGGATTTAGTTAGTCTATGACTATTGCACATTACGTCAAGATTATTACTCCTTTTTTTTACAAAGTGCGTTTTCGATTTCTCTTTCCCTGTCATTCTCGCAAGTACAAAATTCACACACGGGAACCTCTTTCAGCAACAGTTTATCAAGATCTTGTAATGTTTCAACTTTCGGAAAATACCAAGCTCATGGAACTAGCCAAATCTGTATCAAAGAAGCTCATTTTCAGATTTTGTATTTCATCCCCTTATGTGGGGTAACCCCATTGGCACGATGAATCGTGTGGTACATCATTATCAATCACTTATTCATTTCACTAACAAGACTGAATTTTAGTTTTGAGTTCTAGTGTGGTTAACGCTTTAATTTTGAAATTAGCAGGATTTCACTTGCTATTTTGTGAAATCCTGAATTGGAGTGATTTTTAATTGGATTGAAACAACCCGGATTTTAATGAAAATACAATTGTAATAGAGTGTGCTGTTCGAAATGTACATCCCCACCATCATAATCAGTACCTGCGGGTTTTAAACCATTTTTGATAGTGATGGAAATTTTTACTGGATGCGGTTGAATTTCGTATCCTTTCCACAAAAATTTGGATATTTGAATGTTTATTGGTTAATTTAGAGAACATATATTACATGGAACACCGTGTATGACTCCAGCATGACTAACATTGTCTGGGGAACGGCAGTTTTTAGAAACTTATATTGATTATTCTCTTAATAAATAATCCCAATCACAGAAAATCGACCGCCATGGGGTATTCTTCAAGCAGCCACAGTTCATGATTCCTGGAAAATGAAAAATTTGTCCTATATAGGTATTCTCGCTCGATTAGGGCATTGTGCGCGGGAGCACCATCCTGTTGAAACCAACAGTTCCTAACTTTTGTTTTTTTGTGTGTGCTGAACATGGTTGTATTCGTAATAAAGAATGCTACTGAATACATTTTGTCCTTTTTTTTTTACGGGACATACAAAAAATAAAGTTGATGACTCAACAGTGCCCTGTAGAGCTGAAAAAGCGGCAATGACAAAGTGGTGTTTGAATTTTTTTGTATTTGTTCAAATAAGTAACATCAGAAAAATTACAAAATCGACAAATTTCTGTTTTTCGGGCATATCTTCAGAAGTAATGGGAATTTTCTAATTTTATTTAAAACATGATAATAACTTTAATTGCGCATCTTTTCTCTAATTTGACCATCGTCGTGTCCTCTATGGTTTCGGAGAGCCCCATGATTGGACATCCTTATCTTCGACATAGTGTATAGCTTTGAATATAGACTACTAATCAAAGGTGTATAGTAAAGTATCCAAAATGATGATATTTTTTCTACTAAATAGATACGTTTGGTTGGCTTGAATACGAATTTTCCAATCTAAAGCTTCTTTCTTTCTTGTACGTAATTGCGAGTGGGTAAAAGTGTTTAGGGAACCACAAAGGTTAGCCAAGTTTTTCACGTAAAAGGAGTTCCTTTTGAAGACTGATTTTCAAGCACCCACACATGGAGATTGGAAAATGTTCTTAGAACTGGGTTGCTAAGGCTTAATAACATTAACTTTTTCTTTAAATATGGAAACAATATCTGCCTGCAAATTCTCAGATTGTGGTCCTTCTTCTCCCTATGAATGGACTCTCTCTCACATGCAAAGGGATTATTTGTGCTGTGATAAAAATTTAGTCACAAATTTTGGAGAGTAAGTGCAAATTGATGACGTTTAGGTGATCATTTATAGAATATTTTTGTAGTAGCAAATGTATAAACGATTTGTTACTACCCACAAGATTTTGATCGATAGCAATAGCGCATACACCGTGGCGTGTAAAGCTCCGATAACAATTAACACGATGATTATCTTCCGTAAAAAATTGTAAAATGTAAATTTAAACTTAATAAACAGCACATTTCCATTAATGTCATCGTAAATCACGGAAATGTAACAATTTTTTTGCTTATTAATTAGCGCGGGGTCCCTATAAATGATATTAATGATGCTAGATTGAGTATTAATTAGCAGAAACGGTATAAACATGAAGAGGTGAAACAGGTGAATGAAAACATATATCATTTTTGTACATTTTGACACAATAATGTACATACAAAAGTAAAGTGGAAAAATCTGACATAATCCATCCGCATTTGCTATAGGTACCATAAATTAATTTGGAAAAATTTCAGCACGAACATTTCAATAGGGAGTCACGCAATGATACAATTTATACAATGCACAAATGCAATCTTTAGTATAACTACCTACTGATTCAATTTTGCTAAACGCTTGGAAATAGGCATAAAGATGTCACTCTCCCCGTTTTGATTGATGGTGTGACAAATCTGATTATGTATTTATGCGAACATGAATTTCAGATGATTTTCGCACAATGAACAATGTACTTACCAGCAGATTATTGCACGAGGGCGATGATTAATTATTTCTTATACTAATTTTAATTAATATGAGTGCTTCAGTCTCGGTTGGTAGGTAGACATAATACCGCGAATGTTATTCCAAAAATGGAACTGTTTGCAGTAATTGAAATTAAATTTATTACACTCCAGTTGCGCCTGGTACTCATTTGTAGCGTAAATTCGAATTGCAAATTGTGGAGGTCGAGTGGGTTTTCCTTCAGCGAAACAAAAAAAAACAAAATGGTTTGTGGAAAGAGGAAGTTGTTATACAGCGCCTCCAAACTACTAATCGGAGAAAGATTGTAATATTTTGTCTGGAGTTTCATTGTACCCCAAACGTATTTCAGATAGACCTGGTGTAGGGGATTTTTTATTTCCTAGAAATACTGACAAAAAGACTTCTTTCGAGAGGTTGTAAGTAATGGGTTGTGTGTGGTTGCCCTGGGGGTGGCAAACAAAAGCGTATTATATTATATGCTCTTTGGCAAACGGAAGGGTCCTCCTATATTCGAGGTGTGGAATGAGTGTCCGTCTAATACCAACAACGCGGTCCCTCCTTCGAATTAACCCGAGACGGGCTGTCATTTACTCTCTGCATTCTTCCTATTTAAGTAAAAACTACCTCTTCTAACAAAATGAACAGCGTTGTTCTCGATTACACTCAAAATTCCATCTAGGCTGCCAGAACTGATAAAACATCTGCATCGCTAATCTCGCACGTGACATTTTTTTTTCGAAACCTCAATTGATTCTTGTCCGATAACAACTTTTTATCAACACCTGACCAGATAAAACTTTAATCTCACGTAAAATTTGGATTCAATGTTAAGTTACCCGTTTTAAATTTACCATACAAACTAAATACAACAAATGGAATGAAATGAATTAAACAACTTCGGACTAAATTTATAATAAGAAACTAACATTAAAATGATACATCAAATTTTCCAATATGTGTCTATTTGAAATAGTAAAACTCCTAGTTCGTTTATGAAATATCTTGAGCTATGTTACATGCAGGATGTCCTGAGTAATATTTCCGATATTCATACCGAAATTACGTTAAGAACACGTATTTTTTATACTACGAGTACAAGGCGACTCGTTCTCATCTTCGGCATTGTTTCAACCTAGAGAAACAACGCCCCCATGTTGTTACGCAACTAAATAGTTTTTTAAGCGTCCAACGTAACTTTTTCATGCCTCAACCTTGTTGTCCTTAAAAGTGTTCTAAGCGAAACTAGTTTTATAAGTTTACGCTTTTGGCAACAATAAAGCCGTAAATGCTAGAGCTTGCAAAGATTACGTTGACCCCTTAGAACAGGTAAACCAGCCTTCTCTTTCTAACTTTAAAGAATTCATTCTCTTTCTTATGTTTCTTTTATTACATGCGTAATGTTAGGATTCTCAGATGAAGGGTTTGCTATAGTTCACCCTTTATACTGTTTGGGTCTCTGGATACGAAATTGAAGTTTGCAGGGAAACATTTGGCCCGACTTTTTTGCACATTGTCTCCAAATTTTGGCACTCAGTTCTCAGCCGATATTTCAGAAACGAGTGGAATTCTTTTGGAATTCATGAAGTCCTTATAGAATTCATGACGTTATTTTGGAATTCATGGAATACTTCTTTCGACTTTTCCTTGTGTATAAAAAAATGAATTATTATCATACAGTAGGCACAATATAAATAAATACCAATTATTTGTAACAGCTTTATATTGACAACATTGATATCAACTTAAAATTCACACTGGAATTGATTAGAATTCTTTTTGGAAGTTGCTGGAATTCCAGGAAATTTTTTAGAAGTCAATGGAATTTTTTGGAATTCAAGTTATATTGCAGTTTTGGAAGTTTTTTGGAAGTCTAATGGATTTTTTAGGAATTCTAGATTCTTGTACACTTTTGGAATTTTGGTGTACACATTTTTTGGCCGTGGTTTACCCCTCGGACGGTTGTAGAAAAATCGCCTCTGGTTCAAATTTTATTAAGGGTCCCGCACCAGATTTCCAAACGTGAATCTTTTCTAAATTATATTATTTCACAGTGAAAAAATCTTAGCGTTCACAATGTGTCAAAATAAAAGAATGCGTGGAAAAACGATTTACAGCTATTTCTGTTATACTTACTGTTTAGAAATTTATAGGAAATTCATATTGAAGGGTAATGTGTACTGAACAAATTATATCATTAGTGTATGCGCATATAAAAACGAACGCGTCTACCGAAGATGCATAAAATATGTAGATTTCAGTATACATTTACAAATTTGATGCAAGATCCTGTTTAGAGTTATAGCGTCGCGGTTATCCCTTTTCTCACATAATCTCTAATCTAATTCTCACCTGTTGTGCCCATAATAATCCTCGGGTTCGTAATATCTTAGTTGTTTTGTAATACAATCTTTGTATGCATTTAACAACCTAGTCGGTAACGTTCTACTCTTAAAGTACAGCAGCTTGTGACCTTGCTGCAAACCCCTCGGATGAAACATTCGATATAATATGTAGGTACACATTTACACAAAACAACCCTGGTTAAAGGGTAACAATTTCTAACCCCTGTAACAGACTTTATTCACAATCTTCAAACTGTAATTCTTTGAACTCATCTGTGCACTTTTTAATAATTCGGCGCTCAAAGTCTCAACAAGGAAAAATGTAACATCTACTGGATGAGTTCCACGTTCCACCAGATATAAATACATTTTGACAATACGATGATTCTTAAAGGTATCTTTTTACTAATTAAATCATATGTAGTTAAAGCCGTTTTGCCCTTAAAGGCACGGTATTCAATTTAACATACAAATACAAAAAAAAACGATTACCTTACTTCACACTAATAAAGAGATCGAGATCCCTGGTGCATTTGGCCCTATTACGGGTAGCGTATTTACAAAAAATGTTTCAGAACCCACTCGTGGGCATTACCGCGTCACACAACTGTAACACTAGTGAATCTGTCATTGTGTTGTGCGCTTATAAGAATGTGTTAAATGTGGTGATTATGTGGTGCACCCCATAGTGTATTTACTATTATATTTAAATATTACATACTTGTAAAGGTAGTACTAATACTAACTACTTATACTTGGCAATTTTTATTAATTTAAATGTAAGTGATACAAATTTCTCATATAATGGTAGAAAAATGAAATAGTGAAATAAAGTTGTGAAATTTAATTGTTGTTTATATGTTTGCCTTTACTAGAAGCATCTGTGGTTTAAATTTCAAAGAAATTTCTCCATAAATAAGAAAGTTGCCATTGCGCAGTCTGCGCAAAATATGGAGCTAAATGAAACTGACCAAAATGGACAAATATAGACCATAACAGCTATCAATTAGCGAAAACCCGAAGTCTCTAGGTGGCCCAGGAGCCGAGATCTCGATGGAACAGACGGACAGACGGAAACCTTTCCTCTAATGAGGCCACTTAGTGAATACCTTCGTGGACGCCTGTGATATTGAGTATTTACGGAAGTTTAATAAAATGACACTTTTTCACTAACCATTTTTAATTATAACAGTGGCGTGTACTAATTTTGATATATCACGAACGCTAGTGGTTTTGTCCAAAATAACAATTATTCTTCCCTTATCCGTTCAATCTGAAAGATCTCTCTTAATTTTTCCCACTACTGAGAAAAAAACGCTAAAATTAGAAGCGCCCCCTTAATTACTCGCATATCATTAAGGCCCATAAAGACAGCAGTAGATTTTTAGAAACAAGTACCGCTATGAGCAACTAGACAGTTAAAGTTTAGGTATAATGCCCACCACTTATTCGCATAAAATGAAACCAGACATGTATCTGTCTTGTCTGTCAATAGTAAGTACTGGCACGACATCAATATAAGTAATAACAGAAAATTCCTGAGTTAAAATGAGATATGTAGTCTTAGGTCACCTATCGTTTCCATGGAAACAACATGGTGTTTTGTTCTGAACTTCATTTTATTTCGTGCTCTGCGTCTCATTTCTAAAAAGAAGGACAGATGTCATCTGAATTCACAATCATTTGTTTCTCTTATCTACCCTTGTGCTTCAAGAAATCGCTATCCCACTCTTACTATTAAAGAGAGCCTATACTCAGTCCCGATGTCAGCTACAACCTCGAATCTAGACACTGTCTTTACCTTTTTAACACATACCGGCAAGTGAAATGCTTCAATTACTACCTATAGGGAACTACCCGCACCAACACTATTAGGCAAATTTAGAGGAGTTACAAACTTCATTATACAAAATTGAAAATCCGTGGAAACATTTCTAAAAATCTTGGTAGGAAAGCCACAGTTCGAAAAGCGAATTTATGAGTTAAATTACAAAGAATTCTTTTCAAAGAGGGTACATAGCACCACATCGTAAATGGCGATCATGGAAGTAACAGACTAGGGAATGACGTTTTCAAAGAAAAATTGCCATTAGGTATTCTCTTTATAAGTGAAATTTGAAATAGACACAAAGAACATAAATTGACAGTGTAAACACAAAGTCGGTAATAATTTATGCATGATGAAGGTTGCTGGCGTGGTAGGGAAAGTCAAGTTCGCGTGATTAAACATAGATTATAATAATTGTCATATTTAACACCGGGTTTCTCTGGGAAGTTTGAGGAAAATTAACGCCCTACACGTGGGGCCTTTTAGAAACATAACGCTCCATAAACTTTACACACGTTTAAACAACGCATTAGGATAGTAATTTAACATGAGTTATGTTGGCTCGCATTTTTAATTAGTCTGGAAATGGTGCGCCGTTTTTGCGCGAATTTTCTTAAGCGAATTTGTCATCGCAGTTTTCCGATTCGTTTTCATTACGGTAAGTGGCGCCAGATTACATTATAAGTTGTACCGTCGGATACGTACGCCCTACTACGTTTTAATTATAATAACTTTGTTGTATGAAGTTATAGAGACAAGAAGCGGTTGCAAATGGATTTTCTTTAGTAAACATGTGACGCTCGAACGCAAACTTGATAACTTTCGCGAGGCTCGAAATAAGTAATTAAAATTACTTGGGGGGAATGCGCAATTAACTTTCGGAGAGGCAGGTGGGATAAGCTCGAAAATTATTTTTTATACGCGTTTATCGGAGAAAATATAAGTAATAATTCTCTTTCTTTCGATCGACATGTTACAAATTATTTGGCTTGAATATAATCATCCTGGGATAAAAAAGAATCTATTAATAGCGGTTTCAACTGAAGCGTATTTCCCGTTTCCTCAGGTCCTCGCCGAATGGGGGAGTAGACTGATTGCTTCCCCTTCCAGATCCACAACATATCTCAGGGATAAATAGAAACCTTTTACCTCGAAATCTTCCCAACACACCCGAATTCACTATCGGATTTCTGCATTACATTTTGTCACAGCTTTTTTAGATTGAATCATTTTTATATTTCTAGTTACCATTGCAATTTACATGACAAAACCTCGTTTGTAGCAATCAAAAAAACAATCTCATAATGTAAAGCCCGCAAGGAGAGACTTGTTTCGATGTAGTACCATGACAAGCACGAAATTATTTTGGAACAAATCGAGTTGATTTTCCCGTATATGCGAAATCCGTGAAATAATGTTACACGGAAAATACTTTCTGTGTAAAAGATCTATCCGGGCTTTTGTGCTAAATTTCAGGATATCAAATTATGTTCCACGTACCTATTCGATCGAACTGAAAAGTCCGCTTGCTGTAACAAATCTATTATTCTCCATTTTAAATGAACGCATCAGTCATTCCTAGCTTTTCTACGCTTGTGACGTACATTATTTGAGTTACGAAAAATGCAACGTGTGTTTTGTACCATACACTGATGGAAAAACGTTATAACTAATGGCAATCAACTAAAAACGACCTGTTTTTATGAAGAGATAATAAAAAAGGTCGTGCATGGCGTTGATTGCATATTAATTGTTATAAAACAAAATAAACGCATGAAAAGCTTATTATTATTACCCTCGTTATTACCTATACGAGTATAACAAAATGGAATACGATTGGAAGGGTGGTTAAGCGTCAGTTTCGAGCTCCTCCTGCAAAGTATGTACATTGTCCGAATGCTTGCTGAGCGGAAACGGTCCACGGAGCCTCATGGGTTCTTGGATCAGAGGATGGGTATCTGGCTTACGCACACAAAATGTTGGCGGTATCCATCCTCGTGCCTGAACAGATAGCTATCAAGCGAAGTGGAGGAAATACCTCAGAGAACGAAAGATTACCGTTCACCATGAAAGACTCTGAACTCGATCAACTTTCGAAAATTCCAAAGAATTAATAGTAGAGAGGCTATGAGAGTTCAGGCCCAATTTTGGTCAAAATCCCATGTTTATTTCCCATAAGAAATTCTAAGGTCCATTTCGATTTCGGTCATTTTTGGATCACTTCTGTCATATGCGCATGCGCGTCCCGGGCTCGCCGACTGGGATGTCGTAGGTCCCGGCTGCCGGGACCAACGACATCCCAGCCGGCGAGCCCGGGACGCGCATGCGCATATAATAATAATAATATATTTATTATCCCAACAGAAAAAATCCAAAAATAGGACAAAGTGATCCAAAAATGACCGAAATGGACTCTAAAATTTCTTATGGGAAATAATAATAATAATAATAATGCTCTTTATTTTGCAAACAATGCTAACATTACACTGTAAAGCGTTGGATTTTGACCAAAATTGGGCCCGAACTCTCATGGCCTCTCTACTATTAATTACACCTGACATCATTCTTAGACACAAAAAGAAAAATCTGATATAAGAGAAACTGTATCCGGGTCATACAGTGGATTCGAATAAACACAATTAATCGATTGACAATGAGAAAAATGTATTCCGAAGCACATAAAACAATTAAAATCAAAATCCGTGAAAGAAAGAGAAGCAGACAAAGCTTGTTTGGAAATAATACCCCTCCTCGGCAGAATAAGAAAAATCTTAAATTGCTTACAGTTTTCAAAAATCCAACTAAATTCACACAAACGCTAACGGCTCTCAAACTTCACTTGTTTATGATAGCACTAAACTTGTTTAATTTCGATTTGAATTGGGAGCTTTGTGGGTTGCATAATCAAGCATCTTTCATTTATGCAAATTTCGATCTTGTTTTTGAAAATCTTTGGCATACATTCTTATACACGTATTATCGGTTTTGTTAACTTTAGGGGATAATTTGATTTGCCTCGCTCTCTTTCGAAATTCAGTTATCGCTGGCGCAAGTCAATTTCTTAGTAAAAGAATTTTTGGATAAATTCAACCGTTCTGAGGTAAAAACACTTTCATTCTTCTTTTTCAGCATTGAAATATTGTGTTGTCTTACGTATCAACTTTAATTACGTATCAACTTTAATTACACAGCGAGTTTAATTACGTAGTCTCCGTTAAAACTTATGCACATCTATTTCCGCTTGTAAGAACTTGATCTCTCGCGGCTTTTCAATCCAAATTCGATAGAATCACCGCTTGCTAGCGATTGAAGGGTTTCTGGTTCTGTCCACATGTCCGTATTGCATCCATCTGAGATTGGAGCTATCAACTAGACCATCAAGAATGTTAGTGATAATAAATCCAGTGTTATAACGATCTTCTTTGTATACACTTGCCAATATCTACAATGAAGGTCAATAGTTGACATACACTTGACTGGATGAATAGATTCGTGGAAATGGATTTAGAACTGTCACACTATTTAGTTTTATGCATATGTATAATCAATACACACCCGAAGATTTGAGTCCCTTTTGGACACTAACATCACTTGCGCTGCGTAAGCCCAGTCACCCTCCTCAGTTATTCCCTTGTCTGCCATTTTCCCGATCTCTTGCCTAAGAATAGCTTCCTTTTTGGATGGCGGGAGTGTATTTTAACACGCAATTACCTGGTTAAGTACACAAATCTAAATAAACATTTACAAAAGGGATAAACTTTAAACAAGAAAATAAGAAAAAAAATGACAAATCGACACTGATATCGAATTTAAAGTGATACGAAATAACTCTGTGTTTATTCGTAAATAAAGGCGAAATCAGAGGACACACCCTATTCTCCAAATTTGGACGACATTTTACAAATAAGGTACCGACATTAATGATATCATAAATTCATAACCCAGAGCTTTACGGTCGGTGCAGTTCCATTGGTGAGAAAAGTTGTATGGGAGGTGCCATTTGGCAGAGAATGTTAAGGAAGCTTTCTCTTTCCTAGTCGCAAACGCGTCAACCTTGTCTATATCCGGTCTGGTACATTCTCCGTTAGTTTTGCGGATTGGTGGTAGATGTACTTTGTGGCCTCTTTAAATTTTTGTCACCTTCCATAGCATCTCTGGTCTGTTACAGAGAGGTTTGTTAGGTAATGTTCGAACGAGCTATTTTGTGCTTCCCAGAGTGTCGTTTTTAATTTTCTGCGTAGTCTCTGCTGGTCTGCAAGGTTTCTAGTTCTTTGCCAGTTTTTTTCCAGGAATTTTGCCAGGATAGGCTTTGCAAGCCGCATCTTGTACCATCTTTTAGTGTTGCGCTGCTTTATCCACCTCCTCTGGGGATTTTATTCGCAGATTAAGGTTTAAGTTTTGATCTAGGTAATGGTGAAAGTTATTCCAATCGGTATTTTTAACCGATAATTTGGGTGGAAGTTTATAAAGTGTAATTAATTCTTACAGTCGATGCTTATAATGAGACATTAACCTTTCAACATTCAAATAGCTCATGTGGTTACAAGTCCTTTTGTATTTGACACTATGACACTTCAACTTTTAATAATTTCCGCACTACTATTAAGACACTTGTTTTATCCTATAAACGAGATGTTATAAATTATTGTCTTAACCAGACTTCATTTTTGCTACAGCGGTTCCTTTTACACGAAAACAAAACCTAACAAATGATTTCCAAAGATAAGAAAAATCTGCTTTATCAGTCTACAATGTGTTATCAAATTAAATAAATGCAATAACTTCGCATTTTATCTTAAAATGGCCTCTTCAAATTAAATAAATGACAAAGCCTCTGCTACTGAAACACGTTCGATATTTTAACACTGATTTTAACATATTGTTATGTTTATTGGTGTCAATTTCAATGGAATTTCGTCCATAAAAAAACCCGGGGTGTTTTGGGGAAATAATACTTATTTCTGGGTAAATCGAACAACCCCAGGTTAAAATTTTGCAAACACTTTATCTTTAATACCTTTGCTGACAGATGCCGAAAAAAGTTTCCCGCCGCCTTTCAATATGGAAACCGAAGTTTTGAAGCATCGATAATGTGCGATAATACGAGATGAAATAATTGTGTTTTATTATTTGATTTGCTTACATTACACATTGATCGTTTAATAATTCGGGCGTTTACTTTAGTAAAGTTTTAACTTGTCGATTTTCCCACAACCACATTGAACCGCATCACAATTACGGCGATTGATTTAGTTTTCCGTTATTCTATTGGCAACTGAATTATATGGTAGCGTTGAGTGACAGTATGATTAAATGCAAATAGTAAGTATGTAACGTTATAACGTGTAAGTGGCAGGTGCGTTGTATACAATAACCGCGGTCAAATTTGATGTATGTGCAAAGGGGGTTGCTACAAAGCTCACGTGCATGCATTAAAGTCGACTTGCTGCTGCACATTCTCGACAGATTTGCGACACCTAAATTGTAAACTATTACATACGAAATCGTTCTTTACTGTTCTATGAATATGGCGATAAAGTCGCGAGATTGATATTAAAGGAGTTGGTCCTAGTCTGGTGCTCCATCAGAACATACGTTTGCGACCTTTGCGTGTGTCTATTTGAGAAACTTTGCAAAGAATTTGATTAATGGCTTTTGGTGCTATTCAAAATGGATTTATGTTATTTATTACGAAACAAGCTCGCCATATTCGCTAGCAATTTGCGTTATTTGTCATTAAGTTCATTTTCCCCTTTTAGTGATTTAGCGAACTCCTGTGTTGAATTTCTCTAATTGCCTATTGTTCTAGCTGACTTCAAATTAGGCTTTTAACTTTATTCGCACGTTATGCAAATTATTAGAGATATTGTACGAGTTTTTAATTCCAGGTACATATGTGCAGTGTGTGCGATCGAATCAGTGCTACAACGTTAGAACTGACAGTAAGTTTGACGTTGTAACTATCTGTCTTTCAATCTTTTTCTGAAAGATAATTTTTTGCTGGGGCGATTTGCGACTCTCAGTTTGGGTGAAATAGAATTTCCCATTTATCACCAGTTACAAATCACACAGTAATTAATTATTTTATATTCACCACGAATGCGTTTTATTTACTTGCACATTCACTTGTTAACCATGCTGTATTTTCTTACCCTTTTATAAATTCTAAAAGAGGAAACTAGAACTACTCACTGATAGAAACTAAAATGCGTAATTATATCAAAGTTTAATTTACCCAATTTGTTTTAACTTAAATTAATGGAGGCCGCGTTTAGTGATTAAATTATCTTTGGCTCGCATAAACAAATTATACATAACGTCTGAACCCAAAACAAGGGTGTAGTAGACACATGAAGCTCAGAGGATAATTATAAGTTTATTCCCTAGCAAACACATTTTCTTCCAAGTCTTAGACCGCCTCGACGACATAATTTATATTGCGGCAAGCAAGTCACGTTTCTGCCCGTTTTCACCTGGCTGGGTCATCCGAACGATTAAAAGAACGGAAAGTTACATTTTCTCTATTTTCACGGTAAGTTCGCAGAATTCGACTTTTTGCTCCAGAATTCCCAACAACCGCGTTCGCCGTTCGGGGTACATAAATAGTAAAAAAAATGACTCTTCGATTGTTTTTCTTGAACCGATCCTCTTGATTTATGGTTCTATTTTTGGTTCATTGTTATCCGCATTCATGTATAAATCAGCATATGTGAATGGTTACATTTGCAATTTTCCGCTGTCTATTATAATTTTGAGTACAGTTTCGGTTTTTCAGCGTACAGTAAACGTGACCCGCGTTTTTTATGCCTTTAAGGGCAATATGGTGAGCCAGCAGAGTCGGTCATTAGTAATTCTGTTGCTCTTTCTACTTTTCTACACAAACTGAAAAGGCCGCAAAAATCTTGGCAACTACGGCCGTATTCATTCCATCTTCGTTCATTCGTTGCTTTTTCAGCTTGTTACTCAAACACTGGGATGTATCTAGAGAACACCTTGTTAATGCTAGAATGGACAATGCTGGGTCAGCATGTTAGTCGGATGAGAGAAGCCATTGTTTTGCAGTTCATTTTACACACCACTTCTATATCAAATCAACGGGAACGTTAATGTTACTTCTATCTAGGTTTTAAAAGTGTAACGAAGTTGAAAAACAGGAAACTCCAAATAATCTAAAACAGAAGCTAAATACGGAAAGTGAATGTATAAACGTATGGTTCGCAGAATACAAACGGTTACATCAAAATCCGACAAGTTAAGATATGTAACGATTTAATAACACGGTAGAGAGATATTAGGAACTTTGAGTTAAAGGTTGATAAATGTACCTGGCAAATTATCTAAACGTTTTTTTTTGCAATTAAAGATATTTAGAAGGAAAACTGTACGCGCTGCATTGCAATGAAAACATACATTCATTTATAATTAGCTATCGAACTGGACTGGCCATAATTAGCGCAAGTTTAAATTTAATTATTCATGGTTTAGCATTATCAAGATATTAAGTTTTGATTATAAAATGTCAATGGTGTAAAGGTTTAATCGGTGAGGATACTACGCGTAGGTACATATAGAACGATGTTTGTTCTATATTTGACTAAGACCTGGCCTAAACTTGTGGGAAAAACACAATTAACATTAGTAACATCAATTGTCTAGGTACTTAATTTAAGACTCATCAGGATACTACAAACATACCTTGTAAATAACAATAGTCATTAATTGTTTATTTAGGACAGATTGAGGGAATATACATACTCTCTACTTTACTATCAGGAATCTAACCTATCAAAAGTGCATAAAAAAGCTAAACACATGTTCTCAAAGAATTAATCTAACAATGGCTTACTTTGAAAGGGGATAAGGACAGGTGAATATTTGGTTAAAAGGGTGGGGAATGTCAAAAGGAGATACAGTGTGAGACAAAAACATGAAAATCATAAATACACAACAAGTAAGGGTGTACCCATTTTAAACCACACCGCTGGCCGACAATTGTAACGGGTAGTTATAAAATTTGAACTTATCACTTTAAAATTTTATCAAAATATACATAGGTTGCACCGACTAGCTCAATGCAATAGGAACTGTTAGAACTTACCTTATGATTCCCGCTGGTTACAAAACTAATTTTTATGTACTCGTTGACATAGAAGGGTTGATTCCACTCGACTTGTATTACCACAGGAAATCTTTCGTCGATTTGGTCAATAATAAAAACTCAAAAATACAAAAAGATTGAGTATATCGATTCCAAAAATTATAATTTGTTTTGGGGACTTCATACACCTTTTTTGAAAAATTTGGGTTTGAATAATATTCAAAACGAAAGATCAAACTTTATGGGTTGGGTTGTACCGGGTGATTCATTAGAAGTGATGATCGCTTGAATTTCGCGCGTAAGGTTTTAGTGTTTTTTGCATTATTAAATTGACGGTTTGAATTTCGTTAGTAATTTTGTTCTGTCATGACTGTCATTTAAGAAACCAGTGTCGCCGTTAATTGTTGTGTGCCATTTGCGGTTTATTACTTTTTCCATTTTGAACAATTTTTAGAGTTGATGCACTAAAATATGTAAGAAACGTGACTGTGTCTAGTGTTAGTTTATAATTTGTGGTAAAACAGAAGCAGTATTTGTAGATTATAATTAAGTAAACGAATTACTGAAAGCATGATGATACACCACTGCAATTACATAAATGGTCATCAGTTAGTACCTACCAACTTCATAATTTTTTTGATTTGCGGGAAATTCAAACTGTCATAACTTCTAATGAATCACCCTGTATAATAAATCACAATTGGCCAAACTCAGTTAGACATTTGATAACCTTACCTCTAAAGCACTAATACATTTGGATACTTAAATGGGAGGATTCTCGTACACATAGAATTGAATAGAAATTCGATATTGGATTCCCCTAGGTTGAAGTTCCTATTCGTGGTAATATGAAGTGTAGGAATGGACAATATGTGGATAGATTTGTTCTACTGGATCTATATGGTTTCAGCTTTCCCGGTGTCAAGGTGCGGATTTGTTGATAATAACATAAGTAGTGCAGAGTCCAAGGTTCTTCAAGATATGCGCAGCTTGCGTCCCATACCGTACGCCTACAATATTTTATTTCGTACGAAATTATCTCTTCTATTTTTAGTAACATCAAAAATGCGCCTGCTACCGCTTTTAAACCTACTCACGCCTACTATTCGTATAAAACCGTGTATATGTAATTTTAGACATTTCGAACAATTTGAAATTAAACGATTGGAAGATCGATGGAACGTTATTAATTGATTGACAAAATGCTGAAGGCTCTACTGAAAAGAACAAAATTAAAATTCATAGTTAAAATTGAAGGAGGATATGGATCACTGGAAATTTGTTTGAAGATTAGTATGTATCGAGGATATCAAAAGACAATCTAAGGCAAGGAAAAAGGAAGAAGCAAAACAAGTACAGGCAAATTAGAATTTATTTGCTTCAAACTTCGGCAACTTGCGTTGTTATATTTTTACGCAAATACTGGTCCAAAAATCGAATCCGATTAAAATTTTTTAGGGTCCCGAACTAGTAGCAACGGCTTTCCAGACGCGAATTTTTTCCAACTTCTACGGAGAACCACGCGATATTGCCTGTTTTGCGATCAAGAGGCCAATGGGCTATTTGATTTTCAAACTACGAATTACCGAATCCCAAAATCTCCCCAAAAACTTTACCAGTATTATTTTTACTAATTATTAACCCTTTTTAATATCACGTGCAATTACTAAGTCCGCCGTGTTTTTTAATTGCGGCAATTGGAATCGTTCAAGCCACGAAATCACGGAAGAAAGAGGTGGGGCCAACTATCACAATCCTGCAATGTTCTATGTTCAAGCTGAGCTAGTAATTGTAACCCAATAGCATTAATTAAGAAGACAAAATATGTTATAAATCCCAGAAATCTCGGCTCGAAACCCATCAACAAACAATGTTCCATAGACATTAAACGACGCAAAAAGGCACACCACACTTACACCGCGGTTGCCAAATTTATTCACTGAATTTCTTTATTTTGAAAGCGATTTCCGTGAATTCGTAATAAAAAAAATGCTACTCAATACAGTATGTAATTTTTTACGAGCCATATAAAAAAATAAGGTTGATGAAATGAGAAAGCGTTTTTTTTTAATTTTTTTGTATCTGTTCAATTAACGCAAAAAACGAGTTCGGGAAATTTCGGTTTTTCTGGCATATCTTCGGAACTTTCTGGTTTTCTTTAAATCATTTAACTTGCGCATCTTTTCTCTAATTTAATAATCGTTGTCTCTTCTATGGTTACCGAGATCCCCATGATAGAAATCCTTATCTTGGACACAGTGTATATAACTTTCACATGGGAAAATTATATTCGATATGTAACATTCTTACTTATAACATATAATAACTGCAATATTAAATACTTTGAAAAGTGTTACATAATTGTTTCTTGAAAGTGGGTAACATTAAATTTATGTTGATTATTATATAACTATATGTAGGGAAATCGTAGGTGCAAGTGCAACTATGTGACATAATGGTTGTTGTATGTTATATAACTGCAATGATAATGCTTGTTAGGAAAATATAGCGTATGATACTACTAATTTATTAGTATAGGTGCATCATTTCTATGCAGCACAGAATGTTGCATCCCGTCCTAATTTCAAAACTTCACCGCAGTGCCATGTCATTTATGTTACTACACAGCGCACTCATCATTTCCGTGTCATCTTCACTGCCCATTCGGTTAATATAGTTTCCTTTAGATTAAGTTTAATGGCGAATGCGTGTACAATATTCATTCCATTCTATCTATGGACTATTCTGTGCTATATCCGTCTATTATTCGTTTTTTTTTGTGTTGATTCCCATTTTATATGCCGTAAAACCTTTTGTACCACCGTTTCACTTCCTTTCTTCTCACCGATTGAATTGTGACTGAAACAGAAGTAAAATTTTCTCGACATTTGAAATAAATGTGCACATTAAGTACGACTAAGTACATAATTAATAAGTAACGGAGATCGAAGTCGGTGGTGCTTAGCATATAACGGCAGAACTCCATGTCCATGAAATACAACAGTGTAAGATTCGTCGTCCAAGAAGTAATGAAATTAAGTTCT
Organism: Photinus pyralis; assembly: GCF_008802855.1. Taxonomy (NCBI): domain Eukaryota; kingdom Metazoa; phylum Arthropoda; class Insecta; order Coleoptera; family Lampyridae; genus Photinus; species Photinus pyralis. The sequence goes on along the minus strand of NW_022170738.1, from coordinate 23,766,980 downwards.
AAAAGACCTATTATGGTTTTACGTTGGGATTAGCAGTGTCGTTAATTATGTGGTTAATTACTTAAAGTGCTACGTTCCTTTTTATTTTTCATGAAAGATGCGCTCTTCTCCGGCCTCGCATAGCACAACTCAGCCTTTGATAATCTCAAAATAAGGGCGGTCTGCTGAATTATTTGTAACAACAGAAATTGCACAAGGGATACAAGTAATTCCTTATTAGTGAAAGTGACATTAACAAATGAGGGTGGCTAAGCTAGGATTATCGTTTCTAGTATAATCTGTATTCAAATACCATCCCGATTTCCTTTGTTCAAATTATAAACAGGCAAAAAACTACTGCAACACTTACGACGAGCGTATGACGTCAGTTTGTCGATAAGCCATTTTAGAGACCTTTTTTATGCGGAGCTTTTCTGAAATTTATGTCTGCCAACTTGAAATCCTTCTAACCTAATTGCTTCATTAAAACATATCACCCTGTTAGATTTGCCATTATGGCGTTCAAAATTTCTTGTCGATTTAATTTCAGTGAAGTGAACTAATTCGTTCGACCCTTCCAAATGAGGTCCGAGGATTCACTAATGCTTCCGCAAATAATCACAAACTGTATAATATTCTAAAATTCAAATTCACATACCTAACAGCAAATTGAGACAGTAAAAAGATATTTAATCCTTTTTTTGCTACAATACCGGTGTGGTATGCTGCTTAAATTTTTAACATATTGGATGATGAAATTTGACGCGCATTACCTAGGTGTATTTGAAACCTTGTAGAGTGGTCAAGAAATGTTGCTAACGTACCTTAGAAGACACCACAGCCGTTGCTTTTGTATTTAAAGTAAAAGGTGTTGTGTAAACAACGTCATCTAGACGTTCTTTCGATCTAAACACCATAATTAATGACGAGACACCCTGTATGTTAGAATATATTTTTTTATTAATTGTAAATCTGGGAAATTATTTACAAATAAACACAAAGTTATTTCTTGTCATTTGAATTTGTCTTAGTGTTATTTTTCCTTTTAGAAAAAAGTTGTTTGTAGTTGCGTATAAATTTTTTTTATTCAAATTCTATCGATTTTTAAAATTCTTTATTTCATTGTAAAACGTGAAATTGCGTGTTAAAATGTAGCACATCTGGGCAAGTTAGCATACGTTTTATCTAGTTGTTTTGCGACAAAGAGTCGAGATTTAATTACCGCACGTGTTTTGTTAGGAGACATAAGGCTATTCGAAAAATGGCGTACTATTTTCAGCGTAAGTGGGGACGCGCGAAACATTCTGTCAAAGCTGGCGTTTATCAAGTCCAATTATGCACTCTGATTTAGGCTCAAGAAAAATGACAATTTCCCTTGAAATGGGCTCTGAACCTAAATTTCGTGGAATGTGCGACATCGTAGATGACGAAGTAATTGAAGTGTGTTCAATTTCACAGCAAGCGGTCTAAATGGATATTTACGGTACTAAATCTCTTCATCAAAATCGTCCTTTTGTTTACTGAATACTAGGTGCTGTTTAAATTATCATGTTAAGGTTTTTTTCGGGTTAGATAATACTGTGCAATATTCATAATTAGCAAGATTTTCTACCCAAGAAAATTTTCTGTAAGTTTACTACTTGGCCGGAGAATCTATTTAATGAATCTGGGTTAAGTTATAATCCTTTGTAATGAAAGATAAATATTGATCCTAAATTCTCGGACCCATTTTGTAAAATCTTCTATTATCCTGTATGTTTCCGCGGATGGACGTAAACAATGATTCGCGTGTCTCGAATTAAATTTTTCTTGCCAAACTACCAAACTAACTATTTGAACGTAGTTTCCCGCTCGCTGGCAACTCGCATCCACGGTCCGTACGGACCGTGACACGCATCAACCCAAAATTTTTTCTCAAAATGGCGCACCTAACTCCCTAATCAATTGCCGCCCTAAAAATGGAGCTTTATTAATTTATTTTTAACCCTTAACTTCTTCGATTCGAACATCCATCAATTACGCTAGCTCTAGGGCCGTACCTTCCTCAAAATCCCACGCAAGTTTAAATGTGCAATCCTGCTTTTCCCAAACTTGCCGTAAAATCATGCTGCGTATTTTCTACATCGGCAGTTTTGGTCATCAAAAACCTACTTGAGATAGCATTATCTCCTGTTATCGACAAGAGGTAGCCGCCAAGACTTTCGAATGTCATTCAACGTAGGGAAAACAGAATGACACAAACCATCCCTACCGAAATGCAACTTTAGTACATATTACAAAACATCAAAAAGTTAACCCTATTTAAATGCGCTCGTTACAGAATGCGCCCGAAAACAGTCGAATATTACCCTATATATTTTTTTCCAAATTTGAGTAATACTCTACAGTAAAGTGCAAAGAATTCATTGATCTATTCCCTCTCTTATCAAACTGATTTCGCCGTAAACCTGCATGGCCTTGCTGCTGTAGTTCTCGTTTCAAGTGAACACAGGAATCCCAAATCATCTAACAATTACTTAACGAGACTGAAATTCTAAAATATTAATTTGCGCTCGTCTTCTGAATGACAAGAGTTTCGAACGCAGCAAAGATAGTTAAAATATCTTGATGGATACGGTTGCAAACGGCGGATTAATTACAGCTTTTCTTTAAGGTAACGGCGGCGGAAGCACAACTCTAGAAATGAAATTATTTACCTTTAACTTCTATCTTGAACTCCTACAACCAAAACATAAATTCTTTTCATAACGAGGCGCCTCCAGACACCAGCTCTTCGGCTGTTCACGTACCTGGTGGTCATGAAAGTATGTAAACTTCAAGGTGGTTCTTCGTATACCCGAATCAGAGATTTGCGGGTCCGACCTAAGGTCTGACCAACTTCAAGTACTTACGTAAAACCCAATTTTTCAAATGGAACTATAATTTTTTTAATGTTTCAATTTATTTACTGAAATGGTCTAACGAGCAGGAGCTCCTCGACCAATCCAACAGTTTGGTAACTGGACATCTAAATAGTTATAAGGTATAGACTATAATGCTGAGCCCACGTCTTGTTTCGTGTAAAGTTAATAGAAAGTTTTTGGCTGCTCTGTTTGTGATGATTTTAACTAATTGCGAAATTGAACATTCCCTTAAAAAAATAAATGCCGATTATTTAAGGACCAACACTGCTAATGTTCTAACGTGGTGGAGAAATTTAGATTTTCTGTAGTGAAAGTTATGCTGGCTGTAAATAAAGAATAAATAAAATTGGGATGCATATTGCTTTCTCCGTTCAATACTCCTACACAGCAGTTATAGTATGATGATTTTCCTCGAATTCTTGAGCTAACGTGATATCGATGAAGTTCCTCAAAGCAGGTATCAATCGATTTTATTTCCTAGTCCCCCACGGCGAAGGTGACCCTCCCCCTCCCCGACCCTTTAAAATTATTCCTAAGGAGATCAAAAGCTGTATTGAAATCTTAATTTTTTCACTTTCACCCAAGGCATAAATCATATTCACCGACACAGATTTGAGCAAAAAACTGAATTTCACTTTTTATTTTTTACCTTCAAATGCCGTATCAAAAAGTTCATACCACATAATTGGTGTATATTTTCTAAAACTACAGCAAAGTACTTTTATCCTCCAAAAATGGAAGATTGATAAAAAACGAAAATGGCCCCTGACGATAGCGCATTTTTGTTGACTAAGCCTGAAGGAACACGTAAGTTAATTAATTGTACTTCAAAACAGGGGATTTTAGAGTTTCTGCGACTAAATTATTGAATAATTGAAGTTTGCTCTACGAATTTAACCGAAAAGGAAGTTTTTTAATTTATTTTATCGTATGAGAGACACTCGCGGGTTACAGACGTTTTCAGATCGCATCAACAGTCGTCTGCCGGACCTAACGACAGTCATGGGACCGCCAGATTTAGATGCCTTCCGAAGCATGGTCTTCAGGAGATCTGTACCACTAAAAAGTTGTGGGATTTGAACTCGCCACCTTCGAGGTCAGAGTGCGAGTCTTAAACCCAAACTCACTACCGAAATGGAAGTATGACAAGCACACTACAAAATCTAGTTCCTGTGCATCAAGCCAATGAAAATTAGTCATAATTGAGACTTTTGCCCAAATTTGGGCATTATCCCGAAGTGATTAGGGAAACATTTCTTCTAATGGGGGACATATATCTATCAAACGTGACATCAACGTCCTTCACACGGACGGACGGAAAAACTCCCCTTTATTTTTTTGAAAAAAACTCTAAAAAATACAAAAGAATATAAAGTTATCAAAAAAGCACCCTTATCGTTTAAATAGGTAAATTTTACACTTTACAAGTGGCAAACTGGATGAGGCCTGTTAAATTTGTTCTTGTTTTTCATTTTAAAGAAATGATCTGCATTCTTCCATGTCAGATACCAAGTAGACATTATATGCTAAATTTCTAATGCTTGCAAATAAATTGGAATGTCAGTTCAAGTGACTGCGTATACCGTTTTAGAACACCCATCGTCAGGAAAACTATTTTCGACCCTCTAGCAACTACTGTACAAGCTTGGGTAAGTTCACACGTAGATGTGCCCGCAAGGTTTGATTTCGTTAGTATTTTGCCCGAATCGTAAATGGCGCTCATCCAACTTGTGTGTGAATATTTAATTAACATAACGAAAAAACTGCTTATTCTGTTTATTTTATGGTAGTGTTTAGCCGCAATTCGTACCAATGTTTTCAATTTTCAATTACACATTTTGATTTATCCGCAATTAAGTAGTTCAATATTCAGTATTTGCGTTTCCAATCCTAACACTTTAAAAGGGTATTTGTGTTTTGTACACAAAACAGGTAGCTGTAATTATTACAAAGTAGCGTTACAGTAAGAATGCGATTCCCAATGTTATTTGGGGCTGCAGTGCGAGTATATTGTACTGGTGTTGTTATGCTATAAATATTATCCCAATCATGTAGGTAACAATTAATTTTGTTGTGCTTAAAAATGACAACAATATCGTTAAATTAACAACGAATTTGCAGAAATGAGACCTGGACTGTGAGTTAGCTTTTTGCTGCTGGGCCCGGAATTCGCTGCTCTTTAATCCTGGCCCTGACAACGGAGGGAGCAGTTCCAAGGGTAGGTTTACATTTTTTAAAGGGGAACAGCAATGGTGCACATAAAATTAAAACCTTTATATATAAAATTGCACAATCCTGCAAAATACCGAAAGCGCGAACATTTAAAACCACAAAATTACGTCGATCGACTTGTTTAATTTAGGCCTCGCGGTTACGTAATCCGAGAGAATTGCAATGCAAATCTATTATTTATGCTAATTTTCTTATTGTTATAATTAGTTCTTCACTTTATTTAGGTTTATATTTACCGTGGTTTTTTGAAATGATTTGAAATATTGTGCACTCGATTATATTTTTCTAGACTGTTTGGACTCGTTTATTTACTTTCCGTTAAAACCCACAATTGATGGATTTTATTATAAATCTCCACTTAAAATACTGAATTTATTGAATAATATTCTATTTAATCCAAACACATTTTGTCCGCACTAATTTTTTCCACAAATAGGTATATACCGCAAATACAAATGAACGCGAATATTATTAAATAGAATTTAATTAATATTGGTGCTACAGGATGTGTTAAACTTTTTACATTGCGGCTTCCCACTGATATACGCTCACATTAATAAATTGAAAACGGCGTGGGATTTGTCGTACTATTCATTATTGCCTTAGCAGATCTGAATTGAGCGGATGCCTGAAGACTGCTTTCAACTTTGTGTAATAAAATTTGAACGGTATTTACCAAATGCACAAATGGAACGAGGCTGAAAGACGCTTAATTAACAACGATCTTGGTGCTCGTTTCCGGCTCAGAGGACCAAAGCACAAAGTTCTACAAAAAATTGAAATATATATGAAAATGTGCCGTAAGATTTTTTGCCGTAATAAACTTTATTTCAATGTATTGTGGCCCCTTATTTAAATCACTCTGAATAACATTTAATAAGGATTCTTTGATGTAGGGGAATAAAATATAATGGAAACGTTTTAATAAAAACCCGTCAAAATTGATAGCGGTAGCTAAATTTTAATATTGACCCATTTGGAAGTAAATTAATTTCCGATGTCTCTATCGGCATCGCTTCGGACGGATAAAGTAAGGGGGAGAAAGAAGCCTGTAAAACAATGGTACATCTGGCCACGATATAGAATTTCTGAGGGAATGAGAAAAATTGTGGTACATTCCACTGGCTTCTCTTTATGCCGTACCGTGGCAATTTGGAGTATTCACAAAGTTACTAAATGTTTAATACAGTTAAAAGTTAATTAAACCGTTTCATGCTTTCTTCTCGCTTAATAATGCTGCAAGAAGTTGTAAGACTTCTTATTATCTTACTAACACAAAAACAGAGTGTTCTTAATTCCTAAGGGTATTTATTCTTAGAATGAGATGGTCAACATTTTCATATCGTTATTAAAACAACGGGTAATCATAAATCGGGGGTGTAGTTTATACTTTATCTAATTTCAAAGCTAGCGGAACACGAAAACTTTTATTATTTATAACGCGCAAGCAGCAAAATGCAAGGCACTACAAAAATACCATGTGCTTCATAAATAAAACACACGCCGCTGACCGGCCAGCTAGCTCTGTTGACCAAATAGCAAACAGCGGAGAGAGAAAGACTAATGTACAGGGTTGTGGGTAACAGAATTAACTCAATTGGTAATTGGCACTTATAACTCCTCGATCCAACCTAGGTCGCCAGTACTTACTTTTGGTCGCTTCAATTAAAATCTCTTGGGCGCCACCTAATTCCAATTTAAGTTTCGCTTGCCACTGCCGGAACTAGGAAAGGTAGCTTTAGCTTTAAAGTAGGCAACTGATAACCCACCAAAATAAGTGTTTATTGGGTGCAATTGCACCTGCATACGTAACACCAACACAAAAGTTATGTTCCCCAAATGGGAATAAAAAAAAATCAATAAAGTATAATAAACACGTTACGTAAACACTAAACAACCCCAAGTATAAGTGTTGAAATAATTATCCCAAATTCCAAGGTTTACATAAAATTCCCCCAATGAAATATTACATAAATTTAGTAGCTGAAACTAGTTCACACCAAAAATCCTGAAAGTAGGTATAGAACACCCACTACCGTTGCACAGTGATTGAGTTTAATGGGTTAAATTGACAGTGGATTGAATACCTTGATTGGTAGCTTGTAGGGTATCGAAGTTTAAATCATAGTATAGAGCTCTGTACTTCACAGGTGATTTACTTCACATGAGTAAATGCAGTTAATTAAAGCAAATTATTCCCTTTCAATTTCAAGCGTACTAATTAAGAGTAATATGGGTGGCTCTAGTGTTCGGCCAGTTAACATTTACCACATAAGTTTGGGTTAAATGAAATGCAAATACACAAAGGCAATAGTTTAAACAATAATAAGATATCACCACTACGATAGGTAGGTCTCTGGTTCCTAAGATTCCTGGTGTACGTGTAAACGGCTAACGGTTTTCTATGTACCGCAACAGGTGTCAAAAGGGTTGGTGTCCGCAGTATCTGTTTGGCTGCGCCTTAGAGATAGTAACGTTTCAACGGCAGATTTTACAGTACACGGAACTCCTGCATGTTGTCGTTTAACGTAGATGTGTTTCGCTTAGAGAGTACGTAGAAGCTACGGAATCGTTGGACTTTGACTCCTTATAAGGGCTCTAAAATATAATGTAATTATGGCCACGGTTAACCAAATATAATGCGCTAACCTCTTAAAGCAGAGAGTACACAAAAAAAAGAACTTCGTTAAAGTAAGGTAGCCTTCTTATACCATAAATACGATGGATTCCCCCTAGAAATAGAAAGAAGGTAAAGTTGATTCGATCACACGGAGTATAACTTACGATTAAGGTGGCTTGAAATTCCTCCAATACAAAAAAAATTCCTTACGGAAGTTTGTCCCCAAGCATTAAAACGAAACTGCTTGGTGCAAACATTAATTTGGGTTGACTTGGTTAAAAGATGCTTTCGCAAGGGTGTTCGATCCAAAATCAACCACTGGAAGATATAACAAGCACCCCGAACTCGGGATCACAAATCGACCGTCTTTCTAAAAGCAGGTGGCGAGAAAAAAAACGCTAACTTTCTTGTTTCCGGTCACGATGCAACCGACGACGAATAATTCCAACCAACCACGAGAGCCGATGGATATGTCAATACCATAAATGGTAATATCTAATGCTTATCGATAAAGGAAACGAATTTAAAACCAATGACAGCAAGGTATCGAATTACAGTAAACTGACGTCATTGATCGGTAGATCGAGAAACTAAAACGGGCAGGCAACACAAAAATATAAAAGTAACTAGAGAATTGACATATTGGTTGCACTCAACGATGCGCGAACATGTAATACAGGGTAATGGAAATAGAAATATGACTACAAAGGTTAATACTATTTTAAACTGTTTGATATTGCGGAATTCACCGTGTGCCGCGTGACATTCGATTTCGAAGGATCCTGGGCGATCAAATATTTATTTATTTATTATCCCTCTCTTGTTCTGGGCCCTCAACAGGCATGCGCCCAATTACAGAGTGACCCGCATAATGCTATTTAGAGGTGCCTCTGCAGAAGGTCTTAAGTTGGTATATACTACTCCGGTATTTACCTTACGAATTAGGAAAACTGCACGAAAACCTAATTCGGAGTAGCAGGTAGAATGCTCGGAACTGGTCTAAGGTAATTTCCATCTCCGCCACAGATGAAAAATTCACCTCAACCCAGGTTCGAACACCCGACCTCCGGATTTATAACCCAACGCTCTACCACTGAGCCATAAAGCCGGAAATATGCGACACAGTTGTTAGTAAAGGATCTTGAATGCAAGGACTTGTGCCTCGACTTCTGCAGTTCGAATGCAAGCTATTCCTATTTCCCATCTTGCGCACTTTCTTATAAAGAAACTCATCTCAAATGCTCGGTTTGAATGTAATAACAATAACATACTTAAACCATTATTTAGGGTTTTTATCCATTGTGCAACTATAAAAAAGTATTTAACAAATACACACTCTTCATGCTCTTGTATGAATTTATTCAAGTGGTTGCATCAAAGGCAATCTTAAAAAGTCCAGTTGAAAAGTTTGTTTCTTTCCAGATTTTTCAGTAAAAAATGGTTGAAGTTTCCGCCTCATGTTCGAAATGTGTGAAACAGAAACGTAGTTTTAGCGGTCATTTCATTAGAAGGGGGACACTAAACCAATAGGGATTGCAATGCGAGTGTAAATGGCACTGCCTTTCTAAAAACCCCGCCGCATGAACGGCCAGCTAGCTTATGGAAACGGAAAAAGGCTTGCGATTCCCTACAGCGTTCAGTTCGTTTGGGCATAAAATCTTCGTACATCCTCCGATGGTTGAGCGCCACCCAACTTCTTAACTTAACTTTCCCTGCATAACACTGGAAAGATACAATAAAAATAATAATAAAATGAAATAGAGAAATACTTTCAAAATTAATACAATAATTTAATTTAATTTCAATAACAATACATAAAATATCCTCCGCTAATACCAAATAAATCTCCATATATCAAAACTTTAAAAATTGAACTCGGCCCCAATGAATCCCAAACTAAATTATCCCCTTAATCGATCGTGATCGATGGTATTTATTATTTAACTTGAATGACGCAAAAATAAATAAATGTATTGAGAAGGCGAACTATGGATGAGATTATACAATTACAGGTGCGTTAAGAGAAAAATTACTCACAATCCTTGATAATGAACAAATAAGGATCTCTAAGCTGTTACAAGGATTCTCCTTCAAATTCCCCTTAAAGAGGAATTATCCTCTATAATTACTAGTTTCGGTATTTTAATTGTAGTTTTATTTATTTATTTATTTGTTTATTTATGTATTTATTAATTTATCTATTTATTTATTTATTTTATTTATTTATTGTCGCTCTCTTATTCTAATGCTTAATTAGAGGTGTCCCTGCAGAAGGTCTATACACGTAATTCGGAGTAACCGGCAGAATGTTCGAAACTGATCTAAGGAAATTCCCATCGCTGTCACAGATAAAAAATTCTTACCTCAGCTCATGTTCGAACACCGGACCCCCCGGCTATGTAGCACAACGCTCTACGAATTCCTTAACTTCGCACTGATACTATGGGTTATCCTGATTAACTGTCTGTGCTGTTTTCGCAAACCGTACACAAAGAAAGTGGTCGCCTTCCGATATCTTGACAAGAAGCTGGCGCTGATAAGGGCAATTGGTGTGAATATAATGGAAAATGGAAAGCTCGCTTGATTTGAAATTAAACTTGAAATTAAAATTCGAAATTAAAACTTTCAAACTAAACGGTTCGAATTTCCAATAGAAAAAGCACATTAATACATGCAAATTATATCCTCCAGACCGGAGACAAGTGCCCAAGCTCGCTTCCAAATTATATCGATACTCTGCATAACAAAAAGCTCAATCGCCAGAAACAATGAAGAATTTGCAATTAGACCAACATAGATTATTTAAACTACGCTACACTTCAACGGGTCGAACCAAACGTGCACCTAAGTGGAAGGAGGCAGAGGAAAAGAAGACCACAGAATGAGGCTTGCGTGACAGAATCCACCAATAGACCACCACAAACAAATTGACAGATAATTTAAATTTTACAGCGGTTCTTAAACAAACAATACAGTGGCCGTCAACCAATTAATACTCAATATGTGGTTGCGAAAGTAAAACTGTTACACGTCATAAGGAAAACAATGGTGCTACAGCAAATCCGTTACATAGAAATAATCAACAAAGCAGTTAATGTCTAAACAGTAGAAACATTTATATATTTTGCACGGAAAGACGCAGTTGAAGTTTCCTTGAATCTTCCTCGTACGATTACCTTTTGTTGTATGGAAATAATCAGCCAATAAACTTTTTATTTATATCGACTGCATTCAAACCAGCTTTTCTCTCGAACAACACGAGTTATTATTAAATCATGTGTCGCAAAGTCACCTTAACTACGATTTGTTCGCTGGAAACATCCGTTGTAATTGTATAAATTTTTGCGGTAATTCTCAATACGAATTTATACGTGCGCTGGTTAATATCGTTCGGGATCTACTGCGCCAATTTTTCTTTTGGCAATGTCTTTTTTTACGACCACAAATGAATTTACTGGTGGGTCGGTTAACTTGGCCCCCCCACTGAGAGATTTCATAGTCGTATTATTTTGAAATGAATGCGCTCGTTATGCGCTCATATGCGCCACCGATAATAACTCTTGCGCCATTATCGTTTTTTAGAAATCCGAAAAAACATTGGGGGGGGGGGCAAGTGAACGTAGCCCCCCCCAGTACGTATTTTGTCCCTTGTAACTAGGTCACCTGATACATTTGGTTATGCGCTCAATTGCGCCACTTGAATTAAAGTTAGCGCCATTACGGTTAAGCCGTGACAAATTTTCAAAAAGTGGGGGGCCAACTTAACGTTTTTAAAAGTTACTTTTTGTTAACATCTTTTTATACGAAATTAAATTGTACTCTCAGGTATGCGCTGAAATGCGCCGTAAAAAGATATCTTTGCGCCATTATTGTTTTTTGGATATCCTTAAATATATTTGGGGGGGGGGCCAAGTGAACGGAATCCCCCATAACGCATTTTGCTACCGGTATTTGTGCCACTTGATACATCTGGTTATGAGCTCAATTGCGCCACTTGAACTAAAGCTAGCGCCATTACGGTTAAGCCATAAAAAATTTTTAAAAAGTGGAGGGTCTAACTTAGCGTTTTCAAAAGTTATTTCCGGAAGTGCGTCCATTTTGAAAATATTTTACCTCGATTCGTCCTTCGGAGTAACTCCTAAATACAAATTTTTAAAAACCTACCTATTTTACTTTCTTAGAATCGTTTAACTAAATCTCCCAAAAAAACACCCTGTATAGTGTTTCTGAAACACTATAATGGCGCCAAGATTTTTGTTTACGGCGCATTTTAGCGCATGATGAAAGGTACGATGTAGTAGAAAAAACATGTTAAAAAACGTAACTTTTGAAAACGTTAAGTTAGCCCCCCCCTTTTTAAAAATTTTTTATGGCTTAACCGTAATGGCGCTAGCTTTAATTCAAGTGGCGCAATTGAGCGCATAACCAGATGTATCGAGTGGCAGAAATACCGGTAGCAAAATGCGTTATGGGGGGTTCCGTTCACTGGGCCCCTCCCAAATATATTTAAGGATAACCAAAAAACAATAATGGCGCAAAGATATCTTTTTACGGCGCATTTCAGCGCATACCTGAGAGTACAATTTCGTATGAAAAGATGTTAAAAAAAAAGTAACTTTTAAAAACGTTAAGTTGGCCCCCCCACTTTTTGAAAATTTTGTCACGGCTTAACCGTAATGGCGCTAGCTTTAATTCAAGTGGCGCAATTGAGCGCATAACCAAATGTATCAGGTGACCTAGTTACAAGGGACAAAATACGTACTGGGGGGGAGGGGGGCTACGTTCACTTGGCCCCCCCCCAAATGTTTTTTCGGATTTCTAAAAAACGATAATGGCGCAAGAGTTATTATCGGTGGCGCATATGAGCGCATACCGAGCGCATTCATTTCAAAATAATACGACTATCAAATCTCTCAGTGGGGGGGCCAAGTTAACGGACTCTTTACTGGTGCGATTTTACTAAAACTGGTTTTCGATTTTTCGCTAATTTCTAACATTTACACTACCTTTTCTTTTTCTGCAACTAAATTTTTAGACCGCTATACGCTTATCGCTAGTGCGTTCTGTTTATAACTTATACTTTTACGCTAGCTTCTCTTTATTTTCCCATTTCATTACTATTCCTATGTGGTACATGTGATATTTTACACATCCGTACTATGACCCAAATAAATATTAAAAATTGCAAATGTAAACCTCTTAGCGAGCTACCGTTACAATTCGCTTCATCAATTATAAACATGCCGTTTATGTTTTTATTTAATTTATATTTATATTTAATTTAAGCGTAAGCCCATAATACCAATCGACCGTATTGGAATTTCACTAATAAAATTGCTCAGTTCTTCTTTGTTCTGTTAATTGCCTCTAATCGTCTTTTTGTAATAGATATACACGGTGAACATGTTGCCTGGAACACACAGTTAAAAAAAAAGCTTTTTATGGTATCCAGAATTATAAAAAGTTTACTATCAATCTACGTACGTACTTTGAATTTGTGGATCACTTCCGCATGATCAATGGGGGAATATTTTTTTTTAATAGTAACCTGTAACGGCTTACAGGGATTGGACTCACCTGTTTAGGAATTCTAAAATTGATTTTCAGCATACATCTTTTATAAAATTGGGTTGTAGAACGTTTTCTGCAATACAATCGGCCCTTTTGTATCGCATGGTAAACTCGACTGATCGTTGAAAGTGAATCTCGACAATTTGAATACGAAACAAACTAGGCTTTAGGTTTCTCGAACTGTAATAGTTGAACTTTTGTTTATTATTTGGATTAAAGGACCAATGTTCCACAGTAGAGAAATGTAAAAAAATGAATTGTCTTTTTTTACCCGGTACCGTTTGATGTCATATCTATTAACCGATGCAATGAAGGTTGTGCACCTTGGACCACAACGACTTCGTGGTAAAAATTTATTTAAACGCGATCACAAGTTTTCAGAAAATAAAGCAACCTTGGTTGAGAAAAATTAAATAACCAATTCTTTTCAAATTCATGTCAATTTTCAATAAAAAAATCATCTTACAATTTCTCCTCTAACAAAAATTTTCACAGGTTTTCAATATTCCGACTAATACTACAAGCTATTCTGGTATTTCTTCCTTGAAAAAAACCACGTAACTTCAGATTGAGTATCAAAAAAATTAAATCTGTAAGGTTCGCGCATCAATCTCCTCCAATTATCATATGGAAGGAATGAGTCTGAGAAAAAGCGTGCTTAATATTGTTATGTTTTGGTTTAGAATTCCTACGCTTTACCGTGCATAAGACTGGCAAAGCGTTTGGATTCTAAATCGAACCGTGCGATATAACCATCAATCGCCGTGGGATGACAAAAATAAGCGGTCCTCCACATTATCGACCGTTTAGATTCTATCAAGACTATAAGCCTCAATGACGTACGTCCATGATTACCGCGACTTAGTTGTTAATGGGTAGTTCGAATTAAGTTACCCCTTTTACAAAACCGCAATCCTTTACGTTGACGAGCTTTTAGTAGGTCAAAGATGCGTAGAAAACCCTATAAAGTTACAAATAGTTTAGATGGCCTGTAGGGTTTAAATTTATGGTTTTCGCTAGAATTCTTTTCACATATATTACCTTAATACTAATCTTTTTAACGTTATTTAAGGACATTTAAGCACACAAATCTCCGAGCGGCGTCCAATGCGAAAACACCGCGTTGTATGTTATGTTTAGCGACGTTTAAAGTGTCACCGGATTTAATCTGGTTAGTTTAGCTACCGTTGGCCATAACAATTTTCTTCTATGTGTGTTTCAATTTGTAACGACCTTTGCGAAACAAACGGGGTCATTATAAACAACTTCACCAAGACCCCAAATTAAGCTGGGAAATAAACGTAAATTGCGAGATAAGTGCAGTTCTAATAATGAGGTACCTAGGTACTTCAAAAGTAAACTCGAATATGTATTTCGATAGTGTGAATGCGGGTTGGATGCTATAAAATTGCGAGCCCCTTTTCAAATAAGACCACCACTTTAAATTGCGGCAATTCTAAGCTAAAGCTTCGACACTTCAAAGCCAATGTAAGCTCTACAAACCCTCTGAAGTGACCACTGTTATGCTTCCGTAATTTATTTCCAATTTTTAATTCAATTTCCGATGTGCAATTTCGTAGGATTCTTCCGTAAGCTTCTATTCAACAAATTTCTTTAGAACTCACTGACCCTCTTAAACATATTCTTTACAATGGCATTGGCCTTTTCTGATTATTGATTGAAATAAAATTATCTCCCAAATAAACGAGGTTATTTTCGTGATCTCCGTTCATCGAAATTGTTTGTCCGGTAGCTACAATTTGTTCCACGTGGAGAACCGCGCCTACTGCCTTTCACGTATATTGAGTATTATAGTACCTACAGTGAGTTTTAATTAAAAGTGAACATACAATGCAATTATCCAAGTAATCAATTATCAAGGTACCATCCGCATCCGCCATTTTTTTTAAAGACAAAATAACTTAAAAACCATAAATGGTAGATATCGACATACGGGTATCAAAAGAACTGAAATTTCACGTAGAATCCAAAAATGCAATAAAAAATAGGGGTTGCCATTTAAAATTTTGAAAATATTTTACATCGATTCGGCCGTCAGAGTAACTCCTAAGTACAAATTTTTAAAAACCTACCTATTTTACTTTCCCAGAAACGTTTAACTTAAGCTGCCAAAAAAACACCCTGTATTGGATAATATCGCTTGGATCCAACGAAGTGTCTTTTTTGTTGTGTAATGGGTAACCAGTATGCCCATATTTTCTACATCATTAGTAACATTGTAGTGTAATTATAACGTTCTTACTTTAAAAATGTTGATGGATTTCGTATAAATTCACCAAGAGTATCAATTACTCAAACGAAAAGTGTATACTTTACTTTGACCAAAACTAATTACTCTATACCTACGTTGGTGTCAAAACCAATTACTGGAATTCTTAGATAGGTGTTTTGCGACATGTTGCTTTAGAACCACTATCAATAATCAAGTATCTACCATTAGATGGATGGTGAAATGTAATTACATATAGAGCTTAATAAGTGTGGTTATCGATTTTATAACGTGAATATGCCTCTTTCAGCAAGGTATTGCGAAACGATCCGATAAACAATGCTTTCCTTTCTGTGATTTAATTAATTACTGTTTCCACTTTAATGATTCCAACCACTCCTTATTTGCTTTCCTTATTTCATTCCATCGCTAGTCGTATTCATCTTTGCTGTTAATTCTACAGTGGCGTTGACACGATCCAAAAGCAAATGTTTGAAATGCGGTCTGTCCGTATTCAAGAACGAATGTAAACCATTTTGTCACTCCGGCTTTTCAAAAGTCTTCATTTAAAATGTTCCCGTGTTTTATAATAGTAACTCGTGCCTAATTTCTCTCAGATTTTCTCAAAACGTTGAATGTTATTTTGAGTCGAAGGTCTCATTTTCTAAGTAGGAAAGTAAACATACACAAACTTGCCGTTAACCTTATCGATACTGTCTCTTACTTAAGATTGTGGATCATCGAGGACGGTCAAGATATGTTTACAAGTTCTTTATTGTCCTTGTCGCACTCTATGAGCACTGTTGGTCTATCAAAACTTAACAGGGTGTATAATTTTATCTATCATGACATATCAAGCTAAGAGTAAGGGTTCTTGTCATGTGCTTATTAAGATAAAGCTATCTACATTGTATAACTTACGGCTTTCCGCTTAGTGTCGCTAAGTGCTAGGTATCGTTTAAGCTGCAGGCTGTGGTTAGACTTCAGTTTGAATTTGGACATACATATTAATAACTAGAAGTATAGTTTTGAAAAGGACGTTACATAGCAATTGTCAACACTTTTACACAAAAGTGTATGCTGATGCCTGTATTTTCACGTAAATGCGAAGGTTATGCACTACACAGGGTAATCCACGAAAATCATCGGTTAGCCATGTCTGGTGATCATTAATTTACACGATCTACTTCCAATTTTGTATGCTGCGATTTTACGAAACATTCATTTCCCGAATATCAGTAGCGCGCATCGGTAAGGGTATGGACAACCATGAGTTCTCCAAACTAATGTAGATGAGATATGGGCAAATGAAGGTAATGAGCAAACGGAGATATTTTGTCGGTTAATACCTACTACTAATATACAGATCAATTCCACTTAATAAGATGAACCAACGGTCCTAATGACATTTTCTGTGAAATTTTGGTAGACTCAAAAGACAACATTTTTTTCCGTTTGACGTTTTTAGAGTAATGTTATCCGTAAGTGTGTGTTCAGGAGGAAAAAATTTCGAAATTTCATTTAATTGCTTCCATAAATAAGAAAAAGGGCACTGCACATTATGCACAAAACCAAATTTTGAAACTGGCGTTAAATTTGCTTTTATTCTAAGTGGCTATGTTTTAAATTTCATTTAAATGCTTTCATAGATAAGAAAGTTTTCAATCCGGTTTGTAAATGGTCGAGATACGAAAAGGGCACTGTGAATGTTGAGTTGATCGATTAGGCTCAACTTTTGGAATTACCTTTTATGTGGCTAAAGCTATACGCATATTGAATTTCATGCAATTCGGTTCATAACTCACAGAGATATCAAAAGGGCCTTCCTTATTTTTTTGGTTATATTGCCAATTCACGAACTCCGATCTACAAATTTGATAAAGAATCCACGTCAAAATTTCATCGTAATCGGTTCATTCGTTATCGAGATATCGTGCTAACGGACAGACGAACAGACACCGCAAAATTATAAACTCGCTAGGAGCTCGTTAATAAATTGAACAGTGTAAAACACAAGTAATGCATGGACACCCACTCTCTCCTACTTTTATGAACATAAAATAGAAAAGATGGTAAAATTCCACTTTAAGAATGGGTTACGTTCACTTTGGGAAAATGTTACAAAATCCGGGATGAATATCGGGGTTCTTGTACACAAGCAAAAATCAGTAAAAGGGGAACTGCAGTAATAGTCCGGATAGGCGCCACTTAGTCTTGAGTAAATTTGAAAAAGGAGGCGAAAATACCCACCAAAAGGGGAAACAATGCAGACTTCTTGGTCAAGGATATTTTTATCCTTATTCCGGTCTTAAAAAGCTAAAGCAATAAAATATTTGATAGGGCTAAAACAATTCACGTAACAATCGAGGGTAATTTAATAAATGATCTCAAAAATATTGCAAATGGAACACTAATATATAGAACGGCAATGTCAATATTTGAATTCAGAGTAATAAAAAGGGAATCAACACGCAATCGGAGAAAGTATTAATATCAAAACGGGCTTCAGTAGAAAATAACGGAGCTATATATATATAATAATTGCAACTCGATTGTATCGAAAACCAGTAGTAATCAAACGTTAAATTAAGGAGTCGTCGAAAATAACAAAATTTACCGATCGTAGCGGCCATCTGAATTCAGAAGGGCGCGTTCTGCAAATCTATAACAGACAATAACACAAATAAACAAATAAAAGAGGTAGTGATTCGCGCGACACATAAAATATTGCGAAATAGCAATGCTAACGTCTGACACGAAGGCAGTCTTACACTCAAGAAGACTCAACAATTCGAATGACTTTGTGCTTGCAAAAGCAAAATTTTGATTCGCCCCGGATTATCCTTACAATTGTGTAGAAACGTGACGTTAAATTCAAGAAAAATACTTACTTACGATGCACAAGTATCTAAATTTCTGTTCTAGAGTAAGGCAATCAAATTAATTCAAGCTAAATTAGAAAGTAACGCAGACAACAGCGGGTCTCGATATAAAAAAAATCAGACCTTCGGTACCGACAAAGTAAAGTACCTACGTAGTATCAGGTTCAAAGGTGTTTCGTTATACTTTCATTTACAATTCCGAAACAAATATCGAAATCTTTAGGTATAAACGGGAAGTAGCTCATGCAGGTAGAATCAGTTGTTTTGTTTTACTGAAATGGCGGGGAGTTCCTCCAAGTCGGTAATATAGAAACATCCATTGTGTTGTTCGTCGCTATCTTGATAAAATAGCGGGTCCGAGTAAAAATTGCAATCTCATCCACGCACTGCGTAGGTCGTAAGTAAAATCCAGGTAGGTCAGTCTAAAAAGGTATTCCAAAGAAAGTACGATAAAAGAGAAAAGGTTGAGTGAAGATAAAACCCCAAAAAAATATACGCAATGAGAAAAAATGCTGCCTAATCATGTAGCATACCTCGTATTGTTTCAATGCAAATACAAATCCGTAAAAACGATTCAATGGAGCCACCACAGACAGCAAAGAGAGACAGAGAAACCCACTACACAGATACTATGATCTCTTAGCACTCTCACTCCGTTCCCATCCTTACATACCCGTTCTCTGGCTGAAGAGGGCCAGGAAACCCTGAGCAGCCCGTCTCAGGTATCCCTCTAGGTGTCGGAGGAATGAACCACGTTGACCTTTTCACAAACTTTTGTTAGTTTGGACTTCGGTATGAATAGACGCATTTGAACCGACTCTCCTTGCGGATACTTTATTATAGTGACTCATTCAATTACCTCTTTCCTGAATTTATATACATAAAACAGATTTTATGGTCCTATTTATCTACATGTGAAATAAATTGCACTTCCAACCGCGATTTTTACTTTACATTGCTAATTCCCGTTTAGCTTCCTCGCGGTTAAATAATATTCCAATTCGGGTCAAAGTAAATGAAACAATGAAATAAATATCAATTTCCTTCCAATGCTAAAACACAAATACTCGTGCGTCAAGGTTACATGCATACCTAAGGATTTCGTAATTTTCTGTACAGGGAAGTCCCGTTACAACGCCTATCAAAGTCGAATTAAATAAACAATTCTGTAAATTCATATTACTCAAATTCGAGTCGGGGTGAAGTAGTACTATACAATAAATGTGTTCTTCAGACTTTGAATATTGAAAGATTATGTTAAAGTGCTGTCATACAGGGTGCCCAGTATGTATGGAATATAGTAACTATCGACTGTATACAAAATCGAAAGTTGTTTAACATTTTATTTTCCATAATAAGACAGCTTTCCATTGTTCTTATTTCAGAAAACAAATGAATAACGAAAAACAATTGAATTTTTTTAAATAGCAATGCACACTTTTAGGCTCATTAGATAGAGATTGTTTTTCTCTTTTCAATGACGTAACACGTTAGCACCCGTGTAAAAAAAATTAATTTTTATTTCAATCTTTTTGTGATAGATTATGTAACTGCCTTTCAGTTAATGATGAATATTTTAAACATTCATTGCGATAAAAACCATTTTAATTTGATGTGGAATATCTCGGATTCATGATATTGGTCTAATTATAATAAATTTTTTTGAAAAATTTTCTTGAATAAGGATAAATAACATGTTATATCATCGAAAAGAGAAAAAAATTTCTATCAAATGAGCCTAATGAAAAGGTGCACTGCCATTTAAAAAACTCAATTGTTTGTCTTTACTCATTGGTTTTCTGACATAAAAACAATTGCATGTTGCCTTATTATGGGAAATAAAATTTTAAACAACTTTCATATAAAAAAATTTTGTATACATTTGATATTTACCCAGATTAATACTATATTCTATAATGGACACCCTGTATATTGCGTGAGCCATTATCAAAGCAGATGTTAACTACATGATAATTCCTTGTAATTACAGTTAACATGTGCTTTGATAATAATCGCTTTACTTTACGGTGCGTCAACCATCAATCAACAACCACGAATCACACTTACCCGCGAATAAAGACGAATGTCAAATTTGCGATACGCGCCCCTTGATAATTAACACGAACGGTTAATTGTAATTCACATAATTTTATCTTGACGTTAATACGCGACGTTATCAAACATTAAACCAACAACATCTAGGCCTGTGGAAGACGACTTCATGACGACAAAATAAAATAATGATGCATATTAAAGTAAATCTGTAATCCCTTGCATGAGTTTTTCACGTGATGTACCAAATTGGTCCTATAAGAATCAACAAACTTTTGTTACATACGCTACGAGAAACGGGTAAATTGGTACATTTTCCCCTTACTGACACATTTTATTTATAAAGTCATAGGTACCTGTTGAAGAAAGAATTCAATTACTTTTTTCAACGCCCACCGAAGATATATTCTTTATTAAATTTTCCCGTATCAATTTACTTTCCTTGGAATGATATTGTTTACCAATCTCGCCAACATACTAAGTTTCATCAACAAAATTGCAGGCTCGATAACACAAGATTTACGAGCAGCCAACATATCTATTACGACGTATATAAGGATTTCAATCTGCAAGTTTTATTTTTTAGGCCCAATGCAAAATTATGCTTTCATTCAAAACAGTTCAGCATAATATACAAAAGCTCAAAGACTTGTACGTAAACCTCTTGAGAAAGTTTAAAGGGTTGTTGGAGTACGTCGGCTTGTACAACAAATGCAAATTTTAAAAGCACTGCATGGCAAATGCATGGAAATCCGTCGAACGAACGAAGGGATAAATCAACTTTTCACCCGTAAGAAAATACAAAAAAAAAACGCGTAAGCGGTTCTCGTTGTCTTCAAACACTAATTATGGCACAGTGCTGAATAAATGATAATATAGTTGGGCGCAATGGATCATAAATAAATGAGCATTAGTGGGTGGATCTTGCAATTGAAATTCCGAAAATTCCGTCACCAATTTAGTAGGTACATTGCTTTCTCATTAAAGGGTAAAATCAACGGCGTTAATTTTCTGCTCGAATCTCTTGCTTTTGAATTAGGGATAAACTACTCGCCTTGAAAAATGCCTCGCACTTAAATTTTATAATGTATTAATCCGCTACGATACCAGTCGGCCGGGAATCATTAATCTAACTTGATTGATTGATAGTTCGTTAAAAGCGTCAAAAGTGAAAGGCGAAAATTCCACGAAAAATTAATACCCCCCTCCACCCCAAAATCCCCTTATTGGCCACGATACATATAATGGTGGAATGTAGTAAATCATTTCTAAATAGTATTATTACTTTAATGCTTTATTTTAGCACATATATAGAGCCGCGACCACCACCGTACGTCTCGGAACGAAAAACACCGTAATTTATGACGATAAAAGCTTCTGGTTTTGTATATAATTTACACTATTGATTATTAAGAGCTGACAATATTATGGTGATAAATGAGCCGAATCAATGGATTCGTTTTAACACGAAACCATTCTCAATAAAATATTGCGGATTATATTTTTTACGCCTTATATACGCAATGGTCGCCCTTTGTTACTATTATCCTACGCGATCCTGTTGTTCTTCCTGACAGGAGTTCCCATTATTATATTATCATAATAATTTTCATCCATTACCTTCATCGTTTTTCATTCAGTCGTATGCCATTTATGCGAATTCATGGCATATTATTCGCAATTATAAGCAAAACTATTGATAATTTAATTCTATGATTAAAGATGCGGATTTAATCGAGTTTCCACATTTATAATTCACGAGTTTTAGGATCAAGGTTTAATATTAAAGTTTTAATCTACAAGACTGAAGATTCAAGAGGGAAGATAACGATTCATTATACAAGATGACATATTTAAGACACGTTATCACAGGGTTCAGAAGGTACTAAAGGTTAATAAGATTAAGGTTGCAAGTAATTCAATAGATTTAAAGATTTAAAAAATCTCGAGGCGTTCAAGAGTTTTTTATAGCGGTTAAAACGTTAAGGGGATAAAAGAATAAAAAAAGATGGTTAGTGGTTCAACATTCCGGATCCATAGTCCAAAATTAAAACTGTTCAAATGTTTCTACAGGTTCAAGATTTTAATGTTATTCAAGGACTAATTTTAATCGAAAAGCTTGGATTCGAGACGCGGATGCAAAATCAGAGATTCAGAATTCAATATCGTATTTACATGTCAGATGTAAAGTTCTGGATTTTAAATTTTTAATCCTGGATTTATAATAAGGATTCAAGGTTTAAAGGGTTCACAATCCAAGATTACAAGATTTGAAATTTTAGGCTCGAAATTTATTACTAAAGTTTAAAAGTGCAAGATTCAAAATTACAAAATAAAGATATACACAGTATGGTGAAAATGAAAGGGACTAAATTCATAATTTCTTACCGACTACAAGAAACGAGACCCGTCGATTTTATAATTCAAAATTACATCATAATATGTAAACATTTCATACCTTATAGTAAGGGTGGAAACCCCCACATTTTTAAATAGGAAATAAAGACCGTAGCGATCTTGCTGCAGCCACAGATATCATTTCTATATGGGAACAGCCGATTTTATTATTAATAGTTTTTTTTGCAGTCACCGTTAAAGTGCACTATCGAAATAAAACAATGATGTAATTGTAACATATGTATAACATCATTACAATGATGAAACTGTAAACATTTACATAAAATCAGAAAATAGAACGTGGAATAATTCTCAATATCGCAGTTGCGTTACCCCGTCGAATTAATACAATTAATTCCTCTACAAAAAGCACGTTTATTGTCAGGAAGTACTGCGGAATCTGGAGCATTTTGTATGCAGGAATTCCATCATTATTGGAACCCCCTAGTTGTTCACGGAATGACGGGAAACGCCCAGATGGAATGACATACGGACCATGGAAAAACGGGCGACAGTCAATATGGGACGTAACATGTGTAGATACCGTTAGCCAAAGCAACATTGTTTAATCGACGTCAGCTGCTGGATCTGCTGCAGAATCCGCAGGAAAAAAAGATGCTAAAGTATAGTAATCTACTAGACCGTTTTATTTTCTACCCTTTCGGTATAGAAACACTTGGCGCTTGGGGTCCATCTGCAAAAAAATTAGTAAAAAAATTTTTGAAAAAACACAAGAGAAGCGTTGTTTTGAATTTTTAAAACAAAGATTTAGTTTAGCTGTTCAGCAGGGAAATGCGGCTTGTATTTTAGGCACTTTACCGCAACAGACAGCATTTAATGAAATTTTTTATATTTTAAGTACTTATACAGTAAATTGTTTTTTAATGTTTTTTAAACAATTGTATTTCTAATATTTTAATGTTGTAACTTTTTGTTAAATTCATAAACTATATTTACTAAAAAAAACAAAAAAAAAATCAATTATATGTCAGTTTGGCATCATTGCGGTGAGGAAGAAGGATAGAGTTATCGAAGAATGACGTAAATTAGTAAGAGAGGCGTCTTTTAGTGGTGGCTTGTTTGACAAAATTTTCCAGAACTCCCTATGTTCTGCGTAGTCCGGACTCCCGCGGTTGCCAAAGGGTGTGCCATATTTACCCGTATGTAAAGAAGATTTCTCCTAAGCTGTTGCGCCGTGCTGTGGTTGAATCGCAGCAGACAGTGTATGCAACTTCCGCCTGCGCGGCGGACCATATTATGCTGGCAGTATCCAGTATTTTCGTCGCACCAATGAGAATGTGAACTGGTTCCCGCCATGAAAGGATCTTGCAAGGGCATCCTTTACGATTAGCGTGACCAAATGCCTTTTTAAATGAATTATTAAGGGGTGGCTTCTTGAGTTGACATGGATGCTGCATTCGTTAATCTGTCCCCTATAGTCTTAGTAGACCCATTGCATCCAAGAAGGTCTGAGAGCTTGTTTTGTTCTTGTTGTTCTTGTACAGCTTGGCCGCCAGTACTGCTCCACAAAGTTCCAACCGTGGTAGAGTTTTCTTCAAATTCATCAGGACCCTCTTAAATTTGCCCATTAGTCTGGAGGTCTTTATTAGCCCATTTTCACACAAATTTTCTTGTAGTTTTGGGCCAGTTAGCATCGCGTTCTGGATTTTTCCTGAACTGGAAGTGGCTGAGGTTTCATACACTGCTCGTAATGTTGTGGTGGAGCTTTATTTTGTAACACCGCATGGTGAGGAATGTTGTATTTTGCAGGTGTCTCCCTGCATTTCGAGGCACCATATGTCTCAGCCCTGGTCTCAGCTCTTCAAATTCTCGCATGAAAATCTTGTGCCTGGATCCGGTCTGTAGAAGGCAGTTGGTTGCCTTCTCCAATTCCCTCTTTCAGCGGCAGACGGTATAAGTGTTCTTTATATTCCGTGTTGTTGTTTCTTGATACCTTTCCTTACATTGGTCACCTTTCTGCGATAGGGCTGCGTCTTGGGTTTGAACTTTTTCAACGACATGGGGCTTTGCATGGGCACTCCTTTTTCCGTTGCGAACTTCGTTATAATTCCAACATTTGTTGGAACTTTCCTCATCCAGTTCAACTCGCGTATTATGGATAAGTTTCATAAGCTGATCAAATCTATTTCGCTGTCTACGGAAATCTGGGTACATGTGACCCAGGCTGGGCAGGGACGGTATTTCTGGAAACCTCGCCTTCCAGGCTTCGTGGCGCATGGGCGTGCCTTTGTTCCCATTACATCACAAATGATTCCAGTGACCTAAAGGTAATTGGTAAATCACAAAAAGTAATGGTCCCAATACGGAGCCTTGGGGCACCCCACATGATCAATCACATCAAATGCTTTAGACAGGTCACAATTAATACGGGCCGTCCACATCTATTTAAACCCCTTAAAATTCTTAACATTAAATTTAAATTAATAATAATTAAATTAACGAAAGCTGAACTAGTAGATCTGTCGGGTATGAAACCACTGTTTTTATTATACCTGCATCAGAATCGCTGTTTAAAACACGCCTGAGCGTGCGTAAAAAGGCGATAAAACACGCCGTGCTTTAAAGGTTGCTAAGTAACGTTACTTCAAATATGACATATGAAACTATTTATTTATAATTTGGGATTGAAATAAAATATCCTCTCGGATCGCTTTTTGCAAATGAAAACGGTGTCTTTGGCTCGTATCCTTTGTGGAAAGCTTTTTTAGTTTAGAGTAGTTGAGTCAACATAATTTCATTTTATCTCCCTTATTTTTAAATTGTATTGCAGGTATAATAGAACACGTGTATAATTGATCTTTAAAGCACTTGCAACGCTTAAAAGCACTCCGCTGCGCGTCGTGCCCTTAAACTCGATGCACGTGGTTTAAAGACTTGTTTATGCATTTGTTTCTTAATATATTTACTATTTACTACCTTTGCAGTTTACTTCCTTCATTTCCTTGTTATTCTTGATATTTTATTAAATCTGTTCTAAATGAACCTCTTGGGCCGCCAGAAGGAAAGTAGTTCTGTGATGAAATTTTTGTACATTATGTTATTTTAAAATACAGAATATTATTTTTATTACAACAAAAGCTCTACCTTTTCGCTCCAGTCGTTTGAAGAATCGTGCTGCATGTATGCATAAATGCCCTATGAATTTTTCAATACAACAACAAAGGCAACCATGTAGTGACGCAATTTAAAGCTAGCTACTGAATCATCCTCAGCGAGAGTAAACATTCGATCTGAAACAACGGGTGTACAGTTGAATAAATTTTCTATTGCAATATCGATTGGACAAATCACAATGTTCTTTCATTATTCCCGATCGTATCCTTCTGCATTGCGTTAGATACGCCAAAACGACATACGGACATTTACGTACTCATACATAAAAGCATAATATTCGTAAAGGAAGTTTATTTTCAGCGTGCTTGAATAAACCGCAGCTTTAATTAACAGCAAATTTGTCACAGCATGTTACATATTTGATAGAAAAGCAGCTTGATTAATGTTCTCAATTGAATATGCTTGTTTATATGTATTGCCTGTTTAGATTATTACGAAAGTAGCATTTTTCATTTTATTCATGAGCACATTTTAACACTAGTGTAATTAATTTTGTATGACATGTACCGCACATATTAAAGCTTTCGAAATGTAATCAAATTTTACAAAACTTTAATGTTTGAAATTGTCACAGTACACATTTATTTTTATTTTATTTTATTTTGCCTTTATTTTTGAGTGGGCGTGGTTTCAGCATAGGCTTGTTGCTTGGGCGTTCGCTGATTCATTATCATTTCATAATGCAACAGCAATATAGAAACATGCCCACCCACAGAGTAAACTTGAATCGTATAAGCCAATGCACTAATAACTAATCGAAGATTAAATTTAAATGTAAAGGAAAAAATCTTAAAATTACAAAATCTGTTTTAAACTTGTCCAATTGATTACATTCCCAAAAATAAGCAACTCGCAGATTTAACAATGACATGAGAAAACAAAAGATCTTCGTTTCTCCAAGTAAGATCTCCCAGAGTTTTACGAAAGCGTTGTCAATTCAATATTCCTGAAAACACACATTATTCCTGGAAATAGACCGGAGTAGTAGTAGTAGCCTAATTCATTATAAAAGTACCTATCGTTACAAATCTCTTGAACGTAAAAGCTGAAATGAAAAAACCGTAAAGCGAGCTCCCGTTACACGATCTTAACATCTTAACTCTCCCATGCATCTATCTCCGAGAAGTGCGATGCTGCGCTAAAAATAATAAAAGTTAAGCATTGACGATTGTGGAACAAGGAATAATGATTACCTAAGAACGCAGCACTGCTGACTACCAGTATTTCAAAACGGTATATAACAGTCAATCCATCTGTATAACATGCCATCATGCCTGCAATTTCGGAAGTTGCAAATGCAAAATTCTACACTTTTTCAGAATAAACTGCTGTTTGAAGACGCCATTATTTAACGCTCGTTTTATTTGTAACTAGTTTTTGCATGTGGTATAAATTTTTGACAGGTATAAGTGCATATTAGCACATTAAAGAACAATAATACTAAAAAAAATAATAAATATTATTATTTTGAAGACATAAACATGATGGCATTCTGAATAGCAAAGATGCGTTATATACTTGCGAATTTTTATTTCACTGAAAAAGCGAAAACAGATTCAAATCAAATGGCACGTAAAATTTTATTATAAATAAGGAAACGAAAAGCCACAAACGAAAAGAAATACATTTCGGTGATTTTTTATTCGTTCCATGTCATCCTTAAATTCAAAATAACAAAAAAACTCGACCAATTTTCTTACTTGCACTTTCAAGTTTGATGGAGCTTGAATAACATAATGGTAATCTAGTCACGTATGCAACGTTCCATCAGCGATGCCTCCACAGATAAAGACATTGCCCTGATCCCCATTATCCTACTTTGGGGAAATTGGGCTCGGTTTTTACAACCCCAGTTCATCGTCGTCGCGTCCATCCATCCGACGGATTCGAAGGCGCGTTTCTACCGATCCATTCGCCCATACGATTATTCGAAACCGTCGAAAAGATTGGATGGTGCGTCGAAGAGGATGCTTAATAACGGCGTAAGGGGAACGAGTCTAACGTAACGGTCTCATTTCTTTTCAATACGAACGTTTCGCGTCATTGGGAAACGTGCGCTAATAATTTGGCGACGAGCAAGCAACACGCGGGCTGAGCAACAATCTCGGCGGCTTTCGTTAATTGATTAATAATCCAAGAGATTAAACCCCTTCGTGAATATACATCAAGGCGCTCTAAATTATGTCGACGTGTTTCGTAGTGTGGTTTACGCACGACATCAACCCAGCTCCTCGTTCGAATTACGAAAAAGTCTCTTTTGATACAGGTTTTCCTTGGCGAAATGGTTCATTTTATAGCTTAACTGGTATTACGAAGCAATCACAATGTCTCGATGCTATACAGATGCACAGAATTAGTCGAGTGTATTTCATATTAGACGCCATTTTCATTTCAAGTAGTTCAACGCGCGTTCAATTTCGCCTTGTCTTCGTGGTTTTCGAATTTATTTATGCCTGTTAATTAAAGTCATATGTGCGAGTATTGCGAAACTTTCGAAGTAAGTGTTCTTAATCTGCACTGTTGCTTGTACTATATTTACCTACTTATACAGAATGACTATCAAGCTCACATTGAGAAAATTACACGTCTTTTCCCTTTCTGGCTGTTTTAATTAATTGAAATAGGCAAAAATATATCACTTACCTGTCGTTCAATTGCTATTTTTTTCTTTTTTCTTTTCTGGTACAAGGAGAATATGGCGAGGGAAAGGAAGAAAACAGGATGGAGAAGATTTAATTGATTGACAGATAATCGAATGCCCAACACTACCAATGACGATGGCAAAAGACCAAAAAACACCTCACACGCAATAGAACTTTACCAACAACAACTATTCAATTGAAGTCCATCCATCCATCCATGTTATCAATAATGTATCACAATTTCCCCAAACTAAAAATTAAATCAACGCATACTCCATCTACACAAAAATGAAAATAATACTATTTGAAACTGAAATTTAATCATCGGCTTCAACATTCCCCCCGGGATGAAGGTTGCATTCAGGCTTCAGAAAGCTACACAAAAATAACTATAAAGTTCATGAGACAAATTAATGAAATATCCAAAATTAATATCCAATTAAATTTAACGTTAAATAATAAAAAAAATAAAAAAAACTATTGTGACGGCAAGGGGCAAACCTTAATAACTGGTCTGCGATAAGTACCATATTTGGTACGGACGTCTACAACTCGCACGACTTGATCTTTTCCAGGATACACCTTTTCTATAATCCCTAAGGGCCATTGCAATGGTGGAGTATTTGGCTGTTCTACTACAACAATGGTTCCAATTTGCACGGGGTTATGTTCTGTGTTCCATTGCGATCGTACCTGTAGAGTTGTGAGGTATTCTAATTTCCACCTTTTCCAAAAATCGTGTACCATCCGATCGATGAGTTGAAACCGATCTAATCTGCTAATATTAATATTACTATAGTGGTATGCCGGAAAATGCGTCAAAGGGCCTAAGGTTAAAAAATGCGCTGGAGTCAAAATGGTGGGTTCAGACGGATCAGAACTAAGAACGCATAGAGGCCGAGAGTTCAGTACACATTCAATTTGGACTAATAGAGTATTGAATTCCTCATACGTTAGTAGCTGATTGTGTACGATTTTATTTAAATGGGTTTTTACGGATCTCACGTTTGCTTCCCACTGACAGTCCACCCATATGTGGTGCTGAGGGCGGTATCAATTTCCACTGAATTTCCCGTTTAGCTAATTCATTTCGGACAGCATCATTATATTCTGGAGATAAGATGAATTTGTATAGTTCGTTTAAACAAGCCCTAGCGCCTATAAAATTGATCCCATTGTCGGAGTGAATTTCAATAACGACTCCTCTTCTACTAAGAAACCGCTTAAATGCTTGAAGAAAATGATCTGTAGATAAGCTAGTGACTAATTCCAAGGGGACTGCCTTCGTTGCCATACAGACAAATAAACAGATGTAGGCTTTAATTGGGCGTACACCTCTTCGTCGATAGGGAATGATCGAAATTGGGCCAGCATAATCACAACCGGTATGAAGAAAAGCCTTTGCTTGTCGCACCCTACAGGCAGGTAAGTCTCCCATAATGGGAATTTGGGGTTTGGGTTTTAAACGAAAACAGGTGTTACAATTTTGAATTCTGCGTCTAATAATACCACGAGCGGCAAGTATCCAATATCGCTGTCGTAGCAAAGATAGCACTAAATGAGGTCCCGTATGTAAGTTCAACTGGTGATAATGATCGATGAGAAGATCTACTAAGTGCTCTCTTTTGGGAAGTAAAATAGGGTGTTGCACATCAAACTCAGAGTCTGAATTACTAAGCCTACCACCCACTCTAATAAGATTGTCATTCAAAAACGGTCGCAAGTGTCGTAAGGAAGGTGGTAGAATCCCCTTTGTGAGCAAAGCGAATTCAGATGAGAAATGCTTGCGTTGTATCAATTTGATCAGCGCTAATTCTGCAGTACGTAAATCTAAGACGGATATACTATTTTTATTAGGTAATTGTCGAAGAAATCTAAGAATGTAAACTACTATACGTAACAATTACATCCATTTCGAGCAACGTGCTATTAAAGAATAAAATGGATTTTCCTGGCCTTGAGAAGCCACCAGGGACAGTTTCATTTCTGATTGATTTTCTTTTGCGTGGACTGTACGAATGGGCCATTTCGAAACATCCATTTTTAGCCATTCCGGACCACTCGCCCAACATCGATTATTGATGAATTGGTAAGGAGTCAAACCTCTAGATAGACAATCACTTATATTATCTTTACCGTTTACATGATACCACGAGGAGAGGTCTAGTTGAGAACGAATTTGAACAACCCTATTTGCTATGAAAATTGGCAATTTCGAGGGACAAGTAGCAATCCAGCTAAGGGCGACT
This sequence comes from Photinus pyralis, assembly GCF_008802855.1. NCBI lineage: Eukaryota > Metazoa > Arthropoda > Insecta > Coleoptera > Lampyridae > Photinus > Photinus pyralis. The sequence goes on along the minus strand of NW_022170738.1, from coordinate 23,736,088 downwards.
GAAGAGTCAGACAAAGCGTAAAGTTTGCGAATATCTAAACGAGATTGGTAACTATCTACTATAAAATGGAGAAGCTTAGCAAGCAGATGGGCTGCACAAAGTTCTAGTTTCGGTATGGTAACAACCTTTACAGGGGACACCTTTGTCTTAGCAACGAGAAGATGTCCTTGAGTTCTATCTCCCATACTAACAAGATATACTACTGCCCCATATGAGGTTAAACACGCATCTGCAAACCCAACTATGACTACAGGCTGATTCAAAGTAACGCCGATATAACGAGGTATCTTAAATTCTAAGATGGCAATTGAGAGTTTATTAAATCCCATCGCTGGGTTATACTGGGAGGACATGGTGTGTCCCAATCTAATTGTAGAGTCCAACATTCTTTGACCAGGAGCTTCAGTAACAAAGTTACCGGTGCAAGGAATCCTAGAGGGTCATAACATCTTGCAATTGTGGACAGGATATTCCGTTTTGTACACGCTCGACTCATTATGGTGAAAGAGAATGACAAAAAGTCGGAGGTGGGATTCCACTCTAAACCTAAAACCTTAAGGCTATCATTCTCAAAGTATATGGGACTAGTAATACTATCTTCTGTAGGAATATATTCGCGCAAAGCTGAAGAATTTGTGGCCCACTTTAGTAATTGAAATCCACCTCTACTGAATAATTCCTTTAACTCCGAATATAATTTTATGGCTACGCTTGGTGAAGGTATGCTCGTCACAAGATCGTCCACGTACATATCTCTTCGCACTATTTGGGACGCTAGTGGAAAAGACGATTCTTCATCATTTGCGAGCTGACGCAGAGTTCTAAGGGCTAAAAAGGGGGAGCATTTAACTCCAAAGGTTACCGTATTTAATCTATAAACTTCTATTGGTTCCAGTGGCGAAAACCTCCAAAGTATCTTCTGGAAATTCCGATGATCCGTGCGAATGTCAATTTGTCGGTACATTTGCCGAATGTCAGCAGAGAGAGCAACTTGAAACAGCCTAAAATTTAGCAACATTGTACAGATGTCCGATTGAACTTTAGGCCCAGTGAATAAAATATCATTTAAGGAATAAAGCGACGTCGTTTTACACGAAGCGTCGAAAACAATACGGACGGGCGTTGTGCTAGACCCAGGTTTAAAGATGGCGTGATGAGGTATAAAATAGTTTGGCTCTATGGGTGAATGTTCCATTACTTTAGACATATGACCTTGTGTTAGATAATCTTGAATAATACTCGAGTACTGTATCCTAAGAGTCTCATCCTTTTCCAATCTTTTTTCAAGGGATAAAAATCTACGGTGGGTAGTGGCGTACGAATCACCTAAAAAGGAACTATCTATTTGAAAGGGCAAAGCTACGGTGTAGCGACCGTTCGCTTCCCGTTTATAAGTTGATTTAAAGAAGTTTTCACACTCTATATCTTCCGGATTTTCAAATGTTAAAGCGGGTACATCTTCAAGCTCCCAAAATCGCTTTAATAATGTTTCAAGCGAGGAATCCGTAGTAAGGAAAAAACTATGTAAATTATCAATTGGGGAAACCACAGGTGCGCATCCCATTAGTACATATCCAAGTTTTGTTTCTATGGCTAACTGGGTATTCGGAGGACCAGTAATGCGTTGACTACCGAGCAATTGGGCAAATAAATGAGCCCCAATGATTCCATCAACTTTGCCTGGAACATGAAACTCATCGTCTGCTAATGGAACCTTCTTAATATAGGTCAGAACACTTAGATCGACCAGAGATGTGAGTAGTTGATCAGCAATTTTGTCGACGACGAGCACGTCCAGCGTAAACCGTTGGGCTGCATTAATTTTGGAAATGCAAACTGTGCTGGCCCGGCCATGTACGAAGCTTCGATTAGACCCAATACCGAGAACTGTAGTCTGACAAATAGAGGGTCGTAATTTTAAACGACGACTAAATTCTAAGGTTAAGAAATTGGGGTGACTGCCACTATCCATTAAAAATCTACCTTCGTGCAAATTCCCAAAGACGTCTAATACGTTAACTTTGGCCGTGGAGAGTAACACCGTACTATTACAAATATCGTTATTAGGGGTGATTGAATAACAGTTTAAGGAAGAAGAATTGGCACTATCAGAGGAAGTTCCACTACTAATGGGGGAATGAGTGTTGCGAAGCGAACTGTCTGTTATCGCAATTTCTAATTTACTATCGGAAGGTTTCGACTCTACTTGTCGTTGAAAATGTAGCAAGGTATGATGCTTGAGATTGCAAACTCTACAACTATAATTGCTTTTGCAATTAATAATTTTATGAAAGGCTAAGCAATTTAAGCATAAATTATTACTGCGTGTAATTTTGTAGCGTTCTTCGGGAGTCTTTTCTAAAAACTTCGGACAAGCTGTAAGACCATGAGCACTACTCTTACAAAATGCGCACTTTGAGGGCGAATTTTTCTGGGCGATAAACGTATGAGTTGGCTTATATCTGTTGCTCGGGGTGGAATTACCCTTTGCATGGCTATTAAACGTTTTTGTTTCTACACTACTAGTTCTTGAACAAATTTTTGCCTGCTCCTTTATAAAAATGATGATATCATTATAAGAGGGCATTTCCACATTTCTACGGGTATTTTCAAACAAGCGTTGTGTTTCTGGATTAAGTTTTTGAAGGGCTAAGTAGGCGAAAATATAATCTGCTAGGTCTGGTATTTCAATTTTGCGAAGTGCAGTTACGGCTGGATCAAATTTTTCTAGAAATGAATCTAATGACTGTACATTTTCTGTTGAACTCTGCTTGAACGTAAGTAATTGGTCTAAAAGAGAATTAGCTATAGAACGCTTATCTTCGTATTTATCTATAAGTGCATTGAGAATTATTCTATAGTTTTCTCCTGTAGGTGCGATACCTGAACACACCGAAAGGGCGTTATCTGTTAGACAACCAAGCAAATAATGAACGCGATTAACGTCACTTAAATCGGGATTATTATGGATCATACTATTATAACATTCTATAAACCTAGGCCATTCTTTACTATCCCCACTAAATTTAGGCAGAGGCATTTCGGGTAATTTGCGAATTGATTTACGGTCTTGACGCACCGTGGAAGCGGGTGTAGGACGGGTACTGTAACTATCGATAACCTTGATTGCTACATATTCTATACGACAAACTAAATCGTCAATGGTTTCTATAAGTTTAAAGTTAGGAACGAATTCTTCATCTAACTCGCATTGCAAAAGATTGATCTCGTCTACCACTGCTAATAATTTGGATTTGGTTTCTGATAATGATGCGTACCTCATCTTAAAATATGCAACTTTCTCAGTCGTTGAAATGTCCCTACTATTATCATACAAGCGTTGAAGACCAGCGAAATATTGCTCCTTTTTTGCATTCAAAATCTTTAAGCGCTGTTCTTTTTGTGTAGCCATGTTAATTACAAAAACACAAATCTATCCCAGATAGAATGTCAAGCTCAAAACTATAAATTGACGCGTATCAAAACAAATTCTATAACATAAATGGAATAGGCAAACCAGATTGAAGAAACTGAATGTTATCTTCAATTGCAGAGAAACTTTATCTCGAATCTAACCCAATGAAATTTACTATGAAATATTGCGTGTGAGAATATCTAAAACTATATAAAAAAGAAAATCCGGCTCGAAGGACCAAATGTTTTAATTAATTGAAATAGGCAAAAATATATCACTTACCTGTCGTTCAATTGCTATTTTTTTCTTTTTTCTTTTCTGGTACAAGGAGAATATGGCGAGGGAAAGGAAGAAAACAGGATGGAGAAGATTTAATTGAATGACAGATAATCGAATGCCCAACACTACCAATGACGATGCCAAAAGACCAAAAAACACCTCACACGCAATAGAACTTTACCAACAACAACTATTCAATTGAAAAATGTTATCAATAATGTATCACAATTTCCCCAAACTAAAAATTAAATCAACGCATACTCCATCTACACAAAAATGAAAATAATACTATTTGAAACTGAAATTTAATCATCGGCTTCAACACTGGCAATTTCAATAATAATTGGGTGCAGGTAACCATCTGCAGATTAAGAATAGAACAAACGAACATCTCCTATCTCCTCACGGGACAAAGACGACCGCAATGTGAAAACTGTAACTCAAGACTAACATTGAAGCATATTCTTACTGAGTGTCCATTGTTCGATCAACAAAGGCACAATTTCCTTGTGGGAGAGAATATGAGGAATCTGATAATAAAGGAAATATATAACATCCTAGAGTTCTTTAAGCGATCGGGTTTAAAGGACCTACTTTGAACACCAAGTAATAAGAGCCGATGGCTAATGACGGTTGTCGACGCCTAGTTAATAAAAAAAATTCGTTAAGCTGCTTGTGAGCAAGAAGAAGAAGGGTGCTTTCTTGTTTTGTTTGACCAATAAAATAAATTTTGATTGCTCGCTATAGTGCGTGATAAATGACGCGGCGGACTATGACGCTAGGGTGAAGAAAAATGATTTCGTTCTTACACAGTATTTACAAACAAGTGAGTCACACTCAAAAGGTTCAACTATTAGTCAACACTAACTGCACGAAATCTATCTTCTGCTATCTTCGTCAACAGAAAATGACTTTTACGGTTGGTCGTGTACTAAAGACATCAAATCTTCCATCCGGAAAATGATCGGAGCGCAGCTAAATCAACATTGGGACAGGAACTTCTTACTTACGGCCTACCAACCGCGAGTGTAATTAGTAATCTTTAAATTGACTTATAACGATCAATCATCGTTAAAAATATGCATACAGCGCGACTTGTTTAAAGATATCTACAATGAAGTAAATGCATCTATAGGTAGTTGTTTTTCGAGTAACCAGCAGTTGCCACATACGTTGTCCATGACTCCAAGCTCCAACCTTGATCGAAGTAGATGTAACGAGGTGTAGGGAGAAGAGTAATGAAGAAGTGCAATGGAGTCAAATCTCAAGATCTTGAGGGCCATTCGAAACCAACTTTTCGGCATATAATGCGCCCACGGAAGTTCTGGCATAGAACCGGACCGGACGAGCGTGCGTTTTGGGTGTTATATCTACGACAGGCTCTGTCGTAACGAATATCTGCATAATTCTGCCAATTTTGGTTTTGGCAGGCCGGTTGTGTTGAATGAAATAATAACTTAAGGACCGAAACTTACTTTTTTTTAACGCAAATTTTCGTGCACGTTTGCACAATTTCAGACAACGCTCGACCGTGCAACGCTCCATAGTTCAGTTTACCAATGTTCATAGACACTAAATGTCAAAAAACAAGCAAAAGAACCATAATTCGTGCACTCGACTGTTTGCACCCATACTTCCATCAAAAAATAATTAGTCACACATCTGTCCTTATTCCTTTATTCCCATGGTATCCTTCTCAGCGCTCGCTATCCCATTTTCATGTCGCCATACCACTTTGAGGGACTCATGGGCTATTGGTTCATATGTAACTGTTATACGAGGATGTTTTATAATTAGTCCGCCACTGCACTGAAAATACTTCGGTATAGTTCCGCACGATACCTAGCTGTAAGGACCTGCAACAATTGATGGAAGATAAAGCTGCTGAGCAGTTCCCAGAAACATCGGCAATCGTTAAACGAGATTGGACGAGATTGTACCACCAGGAAGATGAGGAGTTCCTACTACACCAGCGCTGTTCGAGTTACTGAAACGCGGAGGTTTCATACTTAGGAAGTGGAAAAGCAACTGCAAGAAACTCATTTACATCCTGTACGAGGATCTGCAGAAAAATGATGGATTTTGGGCCAGACTGTACGGGACCTGTAATTCCATTTAGAGGAATTTTAACAGGTGGTACTAGTGTTTAATCGCTTCCGTTAGTTACCACACATTCCGTCTACGCAGAACTGCCAAGTTCCACCTCCAAGTCAGGATAGAAAAAGCGGAGTCTCCAGAGCAAGAAACCTTACGCTCTTGCAAACACTAGAACAATCTTTATCCTTAAATGTCTCTTCTACTTTAGTAACAAGGTCGGTAGAAAATTAGTGTTTATAATTGGTTGGTGTAAACCGGCTCATTTTAAATCTATCTATAATTTTAACCAGACAGGGGAAAATACGGAGGAAGACCCTGAACGAACAATGGGCACCCCCAGAAAATATACCTACCAAACGAAGGCTTTCGTCCCAGATCGCAACATTAGCCGGCGAAGAAGTTATACTACGCAAAGAGAACCCCTGGGCAATCTAGCCAGGACTAATTCAGCGCCTGGGGTCAGGTGGGGTTAATTGGCATTTAATCCCCTGAGCGGGCCCCCTCACATGGGAGAGTTATGGGAGGCGGAGGATGATCGGAAGCAGTACATTGACCTTTGAAGAACTATCGACAGTACTGTGCCAAATTGAGGTATGTCTCAATTCCCAACCGTTGTGTGAAATACAAGAAAATGCATAGTCGCAGATGTCGGCAGATAAAACTGACCTAACAGAACAGCACTACAAGATTTCTAATTTTCGAAAATACTTTAGCACTTCAGGCTCTGGGTTAAATTCGAACTTCGTAAATAAATTGTCATTAATTCCCACGCAAAATTACCGCGAGTTTTAAAATACGTACGCCGTTGGATTTTAATTAGTGTATTAATGAAGTGTCTTTATGCAGCTCGAGTTGTTGAACTTGATGATTCGGCCGATGTCGAATTTTGGAATTTTTTCTACGACTCGCAAATTGTCGATGTCGTAGATGACCACGTCCTGGTGCTTCGAAATCTGCAACCCTCTGCCACAGTCTCCTCAGATCAATGAATTCCAGTAACTTGACTTTTATTTACATGGTCACTGCTCCTTTGTCAAATTCAAAAAAAAAACACTAGCGATAAAAATTGCCGTTGGTCATCTAATAGTAGTTCGTGAACCCTTTTAACTGCGCGTTACTATGATTTCACTTTTTAGGAAATTTTTCACTCCTGCATATTTGCACGTAAATGGTGAAGCAATTTCTTCCGCGCTGAGCGATACGATTAGCTACCAGTAACCCGAATATACACTCGCTTTAATTCACACTTATTGATTGGGTACTATTGTCCCAAAACGACAATAGTTTTAGGCGCCTTTTTAAAAATTCGTAACGGTAAAATGGTGCGTGTTGAAAACTTGCGCTTAGAATGCGAGTTCCACTGCGAGTTCTCTGTCCCCGTTGCACCTTTCCCCGGCCAAAGTACATTCCCTCTATTCTAAATTTAAACTGACAACAAATGATACGTTTACAAAACCTAATATACATTATATACAGTTAATTACAAAATTTCATTCCTTCACGTCCAGGGTCAAAAAGCATTATGTGTAATTGAAAATATTCATACCCTTACAGTTGTCAAAGGTACATTATTGACTAGGTTGACGCATAAGCATTTTCTAGATAACAACGTAACTGAAATAGGTTACGTAATGAATGTGATATAGATAGACTGTAAAAGGTTCAAATAAATATTATCAACTATTCGAACTGTCGATGTCGGTAACTCTCGTGTGTTTGAGATAAAAACAATCCCCGACCGAATTTACCTCCTGTATTTTTGCGTGGGTAAAGCATTGGCCCTTACAACCCTAATGCTACAACAGAAATTCATACAGGAAAATGGAACTCCTACGCGAGAAGTATCACCTATAGACACAAACGTGGAGGTATATGTTTCAATGGAGTGTCAAAGGCGCCATGTGCCAACAAAAGAAAAAGAAGGTCGCTGACTTAAGATTGGACGGTATAAAAGCGAAGATGTGGCTGTTCAATTTACAAATCAGCCATCGAGTCGAGTTCGTGACGAGGAGTTCAAAATATTACAATATACGCGAATCATGCATCCCCTTGTAAAAGCACATTCAGATCTCGAACGCGTTAAATAGCCTGCAGCATGCAGCTTCCGTGAGTATTCGAGTTGTATCCTTATTTTACTAGCATTTCTCTGCATGTACATCTTAAATATTTTGCTACCCTAAAAGCCGGGCGTGGAGAACTGCGCCAACATAAATGTATAAAGCACAGAATTTCGAGAAGGTTAGAGCTTTCGTAAAAACATAAAATAGTACACCTTTCATTATCACAAAAATAAAGAGCGAAAAGGTTAATAAAAGCTTTCTGATTGTGCTATGATTAAATTTTTATTTACGAAAGGCACGACAAAAATATATAGGACTTTATTAACAATTTTTTCTCTAAAATATGAGGAGTAGGTCTTCTGAGATCGTACATCATTAAATTAAAGCAGCGAAGCATTTCTAAATAACTGAAAATGTAATGTAGAGAATGGTAGGCACTGGAAAGTTAATTGTGAAGTCTCGAACATTATAAAAGCTCAAATCGTGAAATTCATGAATATCTCGAACATAAAGATATAATATTCGGTGTAGTAAGTGAATTATCTAGCAATTTACTTTGTTGTTTGTGGTTTGATCACCATTACCAGTATCGTCTGGAACCAATTTCCTATGGTTTCTGCCAATTTAATTGGTATACAAGTATCAGATGTCATACCCATTGTTTACCGTTCCTATCCCTCCCATAAGACATTTTATCTTTCACATTTATTTATAAATTCCATAGTTAAAAGTACAAAACAGTAAATTTCGCGCTATTGGCCTTCTGGAATCAACCCTCCTACTATACGTCCCAGTGCTCTTCATCGAATCTAGAAGCTTTGTAGAGCGGTCAATTGCCCGTAAACGCTGAAAATATTCCTTCGTTATGTGACACACGGGGGCTTATTTATTTAATAAAATCACAAATATACACACGCCCTAAAAAAATGCAACAACAAAAGTTAATTTCACACTATATTTATACGGATGCTTCACTGCAACGCTGAGTTTGTGAGGAATGAGCTTTAATGTATTAAATGGAGTACTGAAACTGACGCATTTGTCGCGTTTTTGACATAATTAAGCATTTCGTAGGTGTTTACAGCAAAATACGACCTCGTATCGGTCACGGTAAGTAAACCTATTTCACACCCCTCTTTTCCGTCGCGCAAAAATGCCACCGCCGGCACTGCTTTGTGTTTTGAGCAAGCTTTACGTTTCCGCTTTTTGTCTGACACTAAATCAAATAAAAATTAAGCAAATTTATGCATTGTGGTACCCGTACGGCACCATGCGATCGGAACATTTTAATTACACCTCCCTTTCCTGTTTATATTTGCGCATACGTATCTACAATGATATTGTATACAGCGTAATGTAATTTAAAGTTCTGAGACTGACTCAGTTTTTAATTATGTCAGTTACACAAAGCAAACTGGAAGTAGGAAGCAAGTAGCATTTTATGTAATGGCTGCATACGAGTACAAAACTTTAAACAAACCGTAAAAGGAACTTTGAACATACAAAAACCATAAAATAAAAGCAGAAGGAAACGCAGCCCCTTGTAAAACGATGTTTCTGGCTTAACGTTGCTACCAAGAAAACGAACGCGGCCATTAGAAGGTATTCAATAATCGTAACTTTTACACTTTATTTCCCCCCATTATATCTCAAAAACCTTACCTTATTTAATATGCAATAACAAGTACATACTTTCGATCAGTTATGCTGCTTTTTATCAATTATCTGTTATAATTTGGCGTAGTTAATAATAAGTAATAGTGCCTGAAACAATTTGTAATTAAAATGATATTGAGAATATAAAACGTAATTAACAATGAGCAAATATGTAAAACGCCAAGTACATCATAATGTAGCCATTAAAAATGACAAGCCCATTAATTACAATTGCAATTGTGATAAATAGATTTACGAATGCATTTACTGAACGTATACCTTCAATAAATTAGGTTTTTTGAATATGGTGATGGCGACCTCAAGCCAGGTGAAGTTTTCATAAAAATGTATACGAGATAAAAAGGCCCTAATACTCCTCCAATGTGATGGTGTTTGCCAAGGCGCGGCCATCTTGAATTTTTGTATTCAAAATCTATTTTGTTTTCGGAAATTATTAAAGCTAGAGTTGAAAACAAAAATTGAAAGTAAAGGAACGGTATTACATAAAATTGATATCGTTTTTGCGCGATCGGCCATTTCTGGCTATTTACCATGTGTGTTTCCATGACAGTACGTAGCATTTACCAGTTGCTATGATTACGACGACGCCAAAATTACTTACCGATCTAAAAACAGAACAGCAAAAATACTTACCGACGCCTTTTTAAAAATCAACAGTCTTACATTACATTTAATCTTTAATTATTGTTAGGTACATTAAACGTACAATTTGTGCTATTGTTTCCTATAGAAAGACGCTCATAAAGTCATAAAGGTAGTGCAAAGCTAGCAACCTACATCAGACACATGTACAATTTTATGAAATTATTAATTTCAATTTTGACAAATAAACTGGTTACCTAGTGATGTACACCATACCACTTCGATTATTTCGATTTATTCTGCTTGTTAATTTCTTAGTGCATATTTAAGGGCCCAACACACCTCGTTCTTTCTCGACGTTTTTACCCGACGGGTAAAACTGTTGGAACGATGGAACGAGAACTGTTGAGCCTACACACCTCGGGTAAAATTGTGTCAGTTTTCAAAGATGAACCGTGTACAGTTGTTGGCAGTGGCAGCGGCTGTAGTTGTTAAAAAAAAGGAACCACGAAGAAAAGATCACGGTCCAAATGGACCAAGGAATTGCTACTCAAGCGAGGTATGTTGTCCCATATAAATTTATTGGAGGAACTAAGATTGGAGCCAGGAGATTGGCATAATTATTATCTTCGTATGGATGAGGAAACCTATCTAAAACTTTTAAGATTGGTAACACCGTTAATTAAAAAAAGTGACACTCATTTACGGCCGTCCATTAGCCCTCACGAGCGCCTAACATCAACATTACGATTTTTGGCCACTGGCCGAAGTTATGAAGATCTCAAATTTTCTGCAGTTATTTCGCCTCAAGCACTAGGCCAAATTATACCAGAAACTTGTGATGCTATTTATAGTGTACTGAAAAATGAGTACTTAAAGGTAAGAAAATTAAGACGAATTAGCTTCAAAATCACTTTATTATTATAGTTCTGTTTGATTTACAATTCCGGAAGTTCACTTGAAAATTGGGCAATATATGTAGCTGCAGTATATTGCTGTGTTTGATTATTTTGTATTGTATTCTGAGCAGTGTGGCCCACTTCTTGAATTGGAGGTTGAGTACCTGGATACTGTTCCTCTAATCTTTGTTGTGAATACTGAGATGCTGGGTACAGTAAATTCTGCTGTTGCACGGGTGCATGAAAACTATGTGGATTGAATGATGACATTGGAGGAAAATGCGGCTGGTTCTGCTGAGCTGACCAATTTTGTTGATTTCGAGTGTCGTATAGATTCATTTTTGTAAATTTGTGTACATTTCCTAATTGGCTTTCAAATATTACGTCCATTATAATTTTCTCCGTTAACAGTGCTGTATGCTGTGGTAAAGTTCGTAATTTATGAGCAATATTTTTACCAATTACATCAAATTGATCTTCTACTTGTGATTGACTGTCCAATTGTTTATCTATTTTCATGAGAATGTCATCGGCCTTACATCTTTTGGCTCTACTGTTTTTGGTGGTAACAGATCTACTACTGCTGGACATAGTAGCAGTTGATTGTGCGGAGGTAGGTCGCGAAGGCCCTACAATCGCAACTGGAGATGGGGCCGGTGACTCCTCTTGTCCACTTGCAGTTAATCCGCTCTAAAAAAATAATACTTTTATGTAATTTATGTAATTATGTAACTTATGTAATTCAATTGCAGTTTCCAAAAACGGAAAATGATTGGAAAGCTATAGCGAGAGAGTTCGAAGACAAATGGAATTTTCCTAACTGTCTCGGAGCCGTGGACGGGAAGCATGTCCAGATCGTACCACCTCATAATAGTGGTTCCTATTTCTACAACTATAAATGCAGTCATAGTCTCGTGCTATTAGCTGTTGTTAATGCAAATTATAAATTCATTTATTGTCATTTTGGAACAAATGGCAGAGTATCTGACGGTGGCGTTATAGAGTACACAACTTTTTATGACAAGTTGAAAGACGGAACATTAAGGATACCACTAGCAAGTGAACCAAAAAACAGTGGGCGTCTCCTTCCATATGTATTTATTGGGGATGAAGCCTTTGCTCTTCGCGAGGATTTTCTGAAGCCATTTAGCCAAAAACAACTTAATAGTGAAAAAAGAATATTTAACTACCGGTTATCCAGATGTCGACGAATTGTCGAAAATGCTTTTGGAATTTTGGCCGCCAGGTTTAGACTATTTCATACCGCCATTAATATGAAATTAGAAAATATCGACAAAGTGGTGTTGGCTTGTTGTGCGCTGCACAATTTTTTACGAGAAAGCAGCAGTGATTATTACAGCCCACCAACTTCTTTTGACAGTGAAGATATAGAAAGGGGTGAAATCCAACTGGGCTTACGGCCTGAACCAAACACTTTGGTGAATTTGCAAAGCAGCCACAACTGAAATGCTACAGACAATGCCAAACACGTTCGCGAAAAATATATGCAGTATTTCTGTAATGAGGGAAGTGTCCCTTGGCAAGAAGCCTTTATTTAATATCATTGTTGCTATAGGTTTTTGATTTTGTAAATTCAGAGCTAGGAAATTCCATTTTATATTGTACTTACTTTACCTTTACATTTAAAGCAATAAATATCAACAATTCCCTTTTCATTTAAAACAATATTTTCAATAAAATGTATAACAAATACTTACTTCCTGCAATTCAGCTTCCGAATTATCCTCTACTTCATCCTCGTCCTCTTCTTGATCTATATTTTCTAGACCAGCTCTTGGGGTTTCTTGATCTGTCAGGAACAGCAAAAGCTCAAAGTACCGTAGGTGAGGAGTGTAAATCTCTTCCGCTCCTGCTCCTGATTTTCTTGACTCCTTAACTTTTTTCATTTCCTTTCTGAAACTACCACGGAGTGAATCTATTTTCTTTTTTATTGTGTCTATTGTCGCTGATGGGTCCACTTCTTTTAGTCTTACCAATAATTTTTCATAACCTTTATTTTTTTTGTTCGGTCGCTGTATTCGGCACTTTTGATTTTCCAGAGACACGGAATACTTCTGTATAACTCAATAAATTCCGTGAGGAATTGCTTATTGACTTGCCTTAAGTCAGTCATTATCTCAAATGTGCATTAAAATGTGCATGTGCCACCACTGATAAAACCGTCGTGTTTAGCCCACACACCTCGTGTTTACCCGAAACGATGGAACGAAAACCGACAAAAATCAAGCACAACTTGACATTTTGGAACGACGGGTAAAACCGACGGTTTTAGTCCACAAACCTCGGTTTTGCAACAGTTTTAACCGAACCGTCTTACCCGTCGGGTAAAAACGTCGAGAAAGAACGAGGTGTGTGGGGCCCTTTATATTGGTTACATAATTTTAATTTCGATCGCGCAAAAAATTTTATAAGCACGTCGAACGTTAAGGGTTACCGTTCTCAGACAATAATTGGAGTCGTCGCTTCGCTCCTCCTCCAAACAATTGTCTTCGAACGGTAAAAATCCCTTACCACAGATTTAAATATACTATTTAAATCTGTGCCCTTACCGTTCTCCATACTTAATATACTATTTACACTGTTTTCCGGTGTTTGCAGCGTTATATAACTAGACAGCATATCTAACAAAAAGCACCCGATGGATCAAATTGTTCCCCAGAGGCCATTATGTCTGAAAATATGTCGTGGTTAACAGAAAATACTTTCCTTCTGTTTTTTTATAAACCAGCACATACGCATTTTACCCTTCAATCAATTTTCAAAACTTGAGGGTTCTGTTAAACAGCCAGCAAAAAGTGCCTTGTGAAATATGATGTATACCTATTGGGTAGGAAATTTTCTTCTCTAAAATTTTTCTCTCTTGACATTCTTTCTTAAAATGCTTAGTTTTAGGGATATTAAGAAAAATTTTAAAAAAGGTAGATTTTGACCCACTTGGGAGTGGTTTTGGGGTGGGGGCGATATATTTTGGGGGTTATGTAATTCCCATATAGGTCTCTTTTGATATCTAAAAACCTGTACTTCCTCTGTATGACTACAGCGCCACTAATTCCAAAAAGTTCATAAAAATTCTAAAAAGAACAAATCTTTACCAAAACCAAGAACCTACTCCTAATTAAGTTCAAAAATATCCCTACTAATTGAATAATTAAACCTTACTGAACAAATAATAGCAACAGATAATCCGAAACAAGGATGATCAATCATTCATGAAGCCGAAATACGATTCAGACGATTCTGTTTATTCACTGGTGATTAAATAAATGAAAAAAAGCACGTGATAAATAGAAATGTACGTTTGGTCCGTGACGTCAAGGGCAAAAAATGAAAACGATTTTACCAAATTTCGTTTTTTTCCGGATATCTTCGAAAGTATCGGAATTTTTTCAGTTTTAAAACTGCATTTTATTAAGCATCAAAATACGCAACTTTGCCAAATTTAAACTACCTACCTATATCTTACAGTTCCCGAGATCCCCATGGTGGCCCTCGAATTTGAATCAGCCTGTATATACCACCGCTGATTCCTTCGTAAGCTGGTCCGCCTTTTTGGAGAATTACAAAAGTGCGATTTAATCTTAATACACAAAAGGGAATTGGTACATAAACACAAATAATTATTACAAATAGACTAAAATTAATACTTAACTACTTACATTACTGGTCCGAAAATTGAAATATCGAATCAAAAGGTATCCGTACACAGTTCACAAAAATTTAAATTTTCAATTAACACAAATGACACTTTACTACACTACCTAGAAACCAATTTCGATAGAAAAATTCAAAGGGCTGTAACTTTTGAACTAGTAACAATCTTGGAACTGTTTGAAATTATGGATTCTACAGACCACATTCTATAACAAAATTTTTTTTCCGGGTCGATCTGAGACAATTTTTTTTTCGGGCCCCAAAAAAAGGCAGAACTTCCTTTTTTACCAAAAATCGACTACACCAAAATTTCTCGGGAAAACACTTTTTCTTATTAATTTTGGTGCGTAGAATCCAAAACAATTCGTACTTCTTCGATTAGACTTCTCAATCAAAAGTTATTGAATAGAAACCATTTTCGAAAGAAAATTCGAAGGGCTGTAACTATTGAACTAGTAGCCCAATCTTGGAACTATTTCAAATTATGGATTCTACAGACCACATTTTATAAGAAATTTTTTTTCCGGGTCGATCTGAGACAATTTTTTCTTCGGGCCTCAAAAAAAAGCACCTTCCTTTTTTACCAAAAATCGACTACACCAAAATTTCTCGGGAAAACACTTTTTCTTATTAATTATGGTGCGTAGAATCCAAAACAATTCGTATTTTTTCGATCAAAAGTTATAGACTAGAAACCAATTTCGAAAGAAAATTCAAGGGTCTGTAACTTTTGAACTAGTAGCCCAATCTTGGAACTGTTTGAAATTATGGATTCTACAGGCCACATTCTATAAGAAAATTTTTTCCGGTTCGATCTGAGACAATTTTTTCTTCGGGCCTCAAAAAAAGGCAGTGTATAACCTTCCTTTTTTACCAAAAATCGACTACAACAAAATTTCTCGGGAAAACACTTTTTCTTATTAATTTTGGTGCGTAGAATCCAAAACAATTCGTACTTTTTCGATTAGACTTCTCAATCAAAAGTTATGGACTAGGTAACAACATTGGATAATCGCAGCATCCCCTCTTCGGGTAGATAAGGACGTTCACAATAAAACTCAACTTCAAACTGAGTCATGTTGAAGACAAACTTAAGAAGCGGCGACAAAAACCTCTCCTTGCAGCAACTTTGATGGCCAAAACTTTACGACAATCCTCCAGCCGGTAAGACAAAAAAAACTTCGACACGAACAAACGTAGAAAAATTTCACAACCAAAACTTCTTCAATCTTCAATCCCACATTGAACGAAAACTTTCGATGCTGGCTGTGGCTTCAAATGAATAATAAACTGGCCGTAAATCAACGATGGAAGTCGAAAGAAGCGAATACATCTACAACGAAACATAATTCCGCTCACAAAATGGGAAAAAAGGCGAATTAAAAATTTCAATGAAACGTAGTTCTGCGTAGACTAAAAAACAACGCTTTTCTTGTCCTATTTAAGGCGAATAACTTCTTCCGATAACAAAAAATACAGCAACCAATCATACACAGTTGACAACCAAGAGAGGAACAAAACTACTGGCAACGCACGTTCTTAGTCTAACAAAAATAGAGGTAGATTATTTTTCTAAATCAATTTGTTATCAGACATTAAGAGATAAATCCAAACTTAAATTCTAGGAAAAATAAAATTTCATCTCAACCTGTCTATTAAATTAAGCATTTACATTTAATAACAGATAAAGACCCAAAAATTCCGGAAACTTTCTACGTTTAAATAAAATGTAAACAAAAACCTTGACCTCTTTTTCGTATAACACAATATCCAATCTCCATGCGGTTACATAGACCAACGACAATTAATGAAATTTAATTATGAATGTTAGTTACACAGAAAGGAGACCATCTTAATTAGGATTTCAGAAGATTTCATCCTTCCAGACGAAATAAACACAACAATATAAAAGCATAAAGCACTGCATACTGTTACATTAGCTTCGCACAGATTTTTTGAAATACTCCATGCATTTAAGGCTTGATGAACTTTTCTCTATGTAGCTGAACAGCTTCACTACGGCGATATGTTAGACAAGACAATATACGCATTTTGCCCTATTTTATTAATAGACACATAATTCACGTTGCACTTGCGTGGTTAGGCCATATTTTCTAGCTCACTAAAGTTTCGACTATACGCACATAAATAAGCTAATACTCATTCGTTAAATTTTCAGAAGCCGATTACACCTTGGATGATTCCTTTTGGATCGAGGAGAGCCCGGCCGGTAAGTTTTTACCTTTTTTTTCTCTCTCTCTCTCTCAAGCAGAACTCGCGCGATTAAGCACAGCACAAAGCCATCTTACAACTTTTCCAGTCGGATTATGCTAATAACCGGCGGCGGCGCAAAAATGAACGTGCCGAAATTCGTACTAAAATCACCGGAAAGATCCGTCCCCAATTAACATATTTATTAAATCTGAACGTATTTAACTTTAGATTGACCTAGAATTTCGCCCGTGGATACGGCCGTATAATTTACAATAAGACTTTAATTTCGGAATAAACTTCAGTGAGGAAATGTGCCCGGGAACTTCAACTGAGTATTATTTACTGAAGGGTATTATTTGCGAAACGCATTATTTTATTCCATTTTCATGTTAATTGGATCCCGCTGCATTGTCCAAGCGTGTAAAGACCTCCTAACTCAATTTAAATTACATTTGAGCACAAAGAACTCGTTTTAAGTTCAGAACTATCCTTGTGACGTTTACTTTTAATTATAGCTCGCGTTGAAAAACGCTAAGTAAACCGCTAGAAGTTTGTTTTAATAATTAAACTAACAGTTATATATTTTTATTGATAGCGATCTAATCAATCAGTTCGTCTTTGGAACTACGGTTTGGGTTCATGACGTAATACAGATTCTCTAATATGCAGATGTGTTGTAGTTCTAGATTCCCCTTATACTACTTCTCGCATGTATTGAACATCGTAGGATATTTTTAACTTTTACATTATGCAAGGGATAGCTCCAAAAAAATAAATGTTATTCTGTACGGCATATTAGTACCACGGCTAGTTCAGTGATGAATACATTTTAATTGACTCTTATCTTGCAGAAACTTAGTCCTTTATCCCCACTTATAGGTGAAAATTAAAACCTGATGCTCTGGTTTGATCAGTCTCAAATAAATACCTATATAAATGGACTTGTTTGAATACCTTTTTGAAAATAATCTCGTTCCAACTTCAGTTTTCTCTACAGTTTTGTGATGGATGCTAAATACAAATTTAAACCACACAAAAGAACTGAAAACAATTAATGAGAAAAAATAATACCAAACTCCTTTGGTTTTGGTTCACTCTTAGAGGGGACTTCCATATGCTCTAAAAATATTGATGTACTTAATAATATTTTTCCTTGTAATATACCTAATATTAAACTTCAACCTGCCACAGCATACAATATTTCCTGTTCAATAGCTTCTTTATGTATTACCTACTCGTTTTTATTTAATTCGCAATTTTCTTTACTTGCTTAAACTGAAGTTCTCATTCTATCTTATGGGTTATGTTCACTTTGAGCAAACGTAACAAAATTACCTTGAGATAACTACACGTTAAGCTTAGGCAAAGTAGAGATTGGTCGAGTGAATAATGGGTTGTCGTACACTAGCCAAAACGGATCGAAAGAAAATATAGAAACCGGATAGGCCCGATTTGGTCAGCAACTTTCAAAAAAGAAGAGAATATTTACCGAAAGGGAGAACAAGACAGACTAAGGATTATTGTTCTGGTCTAAAGGCTAAAGAATGCAGCGAACCTCGAGAAGGAAAAGGGAATTGGCCGCGGATAGTCAGGGGAAATGGGTCTTCCGGTGAAACAACCACCGAGGTTTGACAAAGCTCATATACGCCAAAAATTAAATAAAAAGTATAAAATAAAATATTCTCGGGCACCGGTTGGTATTGACAATGAACACTCCAGACTCAAATAATATTTCATTGCATAAAATAGTAAATAAATCAGTAATTCTGGGAAAGGATATACTTAACTAGCGGATCACTTATAAAGTAGGAATAACTTAATATACCCTGGATTACAGACAGAATCCATGTGAATTTTACCAAAGATCGGACACTTAATTAAGCATGCATTTGCAACTTTGTATTCAAAATATAAAATCAGAGTAATTCGTCACGGCATTAGCAAATATAAACGGCAAGATCAACTAACGACAAAAGCTATTACCAAGAAGCTACCTGCAAGTTCCGGTAGTTGAGATAACATTTGCGTAGCGATTCTTAACAGATCAGTTCCATCTAATCGACAGGTACCACCATTCTTCAATTCGAAAGCGAGTGTTTGCATTGCATCCAGAACATGGCACTTCTTTAATACGATCACCTCAATGCTCTTAACGCACAAACAAAAACTACAAAGCCAAAATCAGACCTAATTCCACTTAATTCGGACTTATGTAGCCCATTAATAAATGGGTTTCGGATTGCGATATAGGTAAAACAAAGATAGGTAATAGATGATTGAATGAACACATATGGCATAACCTAAAAAAACGTGTAATTGTATGAAAATAACTTTAACCTAAAGAGAATACCGTCATTTGCATAAAAACGGTTAGATAATTACTTCAAACAATTTTAGTGTGATGACTGGAATTTTCCCATTCAAATCAACATTTTTCGCAAAGATCGACCTGTCATTTCAATGACAAAACCAAAAGTGATATGATGTCTATGTCAATTGTACCAACTACTAAAACATTAAGAACGCATTCAGTCAGTTACCCAAACCAAGAGTACATTCAACGGAACGTTACAAGAAATAAAATAATTGAAAGGGTAGAACATAAACAATAATTGTTATCACAAATGAAGGTAATTTAATAAACGGTCTCAATATATTACAAATAGGACACTGTCATATCGAGACCTGAAATGTCAACGTTTAAATTTATCTCAATTTTTAGCAAAGGGGATCAACTCGTAGTCTGGAAAACTATCAATTGTTAAATGACTATTCAAACAAATATATTAATTACAATTCATAGGCATCGAAAACAATATGTAATCAAACATTAAGAAGTATGAAAATATTACCTTTCAATTTTGATCGTAACGGCCTTCCCGAGTGCTTGAAGGACGCTTTCTGCCTTATGTGAAACAGGTAACAACAAAAACAAACAAACAAGAGGGCAGATAAATATTGCGATAGCAATGACTAACGTTTGACTAATCAGATAACTCGAATACTAAAACCGCCATTAATAAGAATCAATAATGCAAAATTTTGATCGACAACGAATCGCTCGTAGGAATCGGTGATAAAAGCATAAATGTGACGTCAACTTCAACGAAACTACTATGTAACTATACGATGCCCACGCATAACTAAATTTCCATAATAAAACAATGATCTCTAATTAATCAAATTGTAAATAAACTAACGCGAATAAATGACACAAATAACGGAATTAAAAATGGTATAATTATATGGGTTTTGGAATAGGTCTCGTTAACTTCAAAAACTAATTTACAATACACAGGGAACTAAATATCTTCGTATACCAAACTAATCTCAAGGATTTAACGTCATGAAGCTAACATGAATAAATCTTCGAGTAATGTACAATGACAAAGTGATGTACGTACAATCAGAAATATCGAAGTAATTCACACGAGCAATTATCTCCAAAAGTCTTCGTTAATACTTGCTGTTAAAATTCAGTAACAATATTCAAATTTCCAGGTGCAACTTTTCGAAGTAGTTCAGTAATGTATCACGTGATAACTTTAATGTCAATCTAATTGAAGGTGGCGGATCCATGTAAAAATGCAATTCCATCCATAACGAAAAAGTGAGCCAGAATAGAAAATTAGTAGTCTTAGGAGAAAACGAGGAGAAACTCAGCAGATAACAATGAGAAACGACAAAATGTTGTTATTGACATAAATATTAATATGAAAAATTCAGCAGCCTTAACCGCTTCAAAATTCCAAAGAATTAACTAACTAATCTTTAATTAACACCTGAAACAGAAAAATTTAATACAAGAACTCTTATTTATGTCATAATTTGGGTTCGATTAAACACAATCATTTACTGATAAAACAAATTTATTCAAGTCAAATAATCTGAAAGGAACATAGGCACACAGGGCCAAAAACAAATACCATGCAACAAGCGATCAATAGAACAAATAAATTGAAAGAAATCCTTATTACCTTAAAGTGGTAATAAACCAAAATATCCGGTGGTAATTGAATCTCGATTTAGACGACGCTGGTTTCGTTGTAATTACTGACGTAAAATTTGCGTTTTTATGATGGACAATTCTCCCTTTAAACCGATATCGGGAAACATCTTTGTAAAACGTAAAACTCGCTTCCGCTAAACACCTTTCTCCGTGTAACGTAACACACACTTGAGCTTAACTCGACTAGACTTTCTTCTAGAAGCACTTTAACCATAAAGATTAACTGTCTTTTCAAAAAAGTCTCGATAACGATAGACTGCCAAACACGTCCACAAAAAAAGCATCGATTTAGGCCCGGTTGGCTTATTTAAAACAATTTGCCTTTCTCTTCAACATTCCTTTCTTCTTCCTTAATTTATTAACGGGTCGTCATTGCATTGCATAAACTGCACGTCCTTATCTTGAAATTAATTAGCTTGCACAGCGATACCGGCACTCTTTATCGCAAGATCGAATTTACAAGAAGTAAATTTATCAAAACTAAGCTAATAGTTTCAGATGTTTAACCCTAACTCCAATTCTTTTTAAATCCTTTGAAAATTTTACCTTTTTGATGGTTTTGCTTACTGCAGGTTTCTGCCCTTTACTCTGTGAAAATTAACTACAAAATTTGTCACGCTTTTCCACTGACCAGCAAGAAGAAAAATGGGTTTGGTTTCAGTGTTTGTTTGTTACTAGTAAGCGGACTTTAACTTCCAAGAACGTGATTTGTATACACTACTCAGTTTACTCAACTTTGTTACTGTTTAATATAATTGCAGAAAATCACCAGTAAGCAGTTGCAAAAAAAACATCTCCAGCAAAGGTCCGTTTAAAATGAATTTATTCGTTGAAAACATCGACAGGTTTAGTTACAATTTCGCCATTTATATGTACTATGACTGATCGACTCGTTTAGTCAGCACAATAATTACTTTCCTATTTGAAGGAAAATTTGGTTATTTAGGTTTGCACTCTACACTTAAGACTCTGAACTTTCCTCTTCGGTTTATTGCATAATAGTAATCCTTTGTGTATATTAAAACGCAAACTTCGCCTGTTAATAGGTAATTCGCCGGAAAATTTTACAAAACAACGTTACATTTCCTGAACTGCTCTTATGATTCCGAAACAAAACAACGAAGTCAAATTTTTCACTCCGCAAATTTCATGTCCCGTTTAATTGAAATCTTGCGATCTATCCTCGATTGCTAAGAGACTTCATCTCTTAAATTTTTCAACGCTGAATGAACCCCCCTACATGAATTAATTTTTCTCACCTACAAATGGCGAATTATTTTCAAAATGGCGATGTCTAAATTTTTTATTAGTTAGTGTCTCTTTTACTACCAATCTGAGAGGATTGTAAAGGCCGTAAATCAATCCTACGCAATCTAAAGCTGCAGAATCAGTACTTTTTACCCTTAGGTTCTTTGTCCCACGCTGTGCTAAAAAAAAGGGTACAATATGGTCTACACTCTTGCAATCTGAACGCCAGTAATTGAGGATCCAAAATCCATACAAACCAGATAGATTCCTTACATCACCATGACCAGAATTTATTTAGGAAAACACTTCCAAACCTTGACATTTTTTACAACTTCAAAACTTCCTAATTTGCGTATTTCTAGCGGCAAGATTCAAAAATGACTTCCTCAACGAAATATTCCATTTCAACAGAATTCAATATTTATTATTCAATTTTAATGGAAATAATTACAATGTTAAATGGGCCCTCCTTGATTTTCTAAGCAATACACCAAAAGGTAATGGAATGCACGTGCAGTTTCTCTTAGAAAATTGCACTGTCCGATGTCTATAACAATTATTCAATTTAATTCAATGCGCACTGGTACCAAGCTAAAAGCAGTAAATGATGTCGATATGTTTCTTTTTAAAGTGAACATAGGCAGGAAATTGTGTTTTCACTTTTAAGAAAAACTCATTGTATTTTTTTAATTGACATAATCAGGACATCATCTTTTTATTATTATTACGTTATTAATTGTATCACGGCCTAGAAAATTGTTATGTTTTTATTTTATTACAGGATTTATGCAAGGACGGAATAAAATATCTTCGTGTTCATTTTGGTAACCTTTGTTTGCAGTCGTGCACTTTCCAATCACCGGATCCACCCTTGTTTATAATTTGGTATTGCTGTCTGTCCGTTTGCCTATCCGGCCAAAAAGTTACAGCCTAAAACTAAACGATCTCAAGGATCGTTCGGTATTCAGTTGTATCGAATCTTTGTTAATAAAAAAGATCTTTTGATTTTCAGGCAATTGAGTTCGATTAGGTATATCTTGGCAGACTAACTAGACCAGATAAATCTATTGGATTAAAAATATTTGTACTCGACAATCTAATGCACCCTGTACTCATTTTAAATGTATACAACTTACCTTCATTTACCGTCGAAGGTAGGATTACTTGCCTCGAGCGCGAAGGACTTAGGGTATTTACCAGCTGATCAAACTAATTAATAGCATCGTTATAAATTCATCCGATTTATTGGATTTTAAGAGGATAGTGTAGATTGCGAACAAAGCTTACATTAAACAAGGCCATTATCGCATTATAAATTATTATGCGATTAATTGGAGGTTAAAACGATTTAACGAAACAGTACCCACTTAGATTTGGCGCGTTTAAGTGCTTCTTGTGTAATAAAGTTTTAATTAATTTTGAGAAATGGTAGGTAACAAAACCGATTCGAAATATTTCCTTGCCTAGCGTACTACTATCGTATTTATCTTTCGCAACTTTTGTGCGGTTTATAGGAAAAAAAAGCGGAAGTTTGACGCACAGAGAAGTTCGTTTAAGTAATTAAACTTTACAGTCACCCGCACCTGCCTTTAGAGGACTTTTTTCTATTTGAAGTTAACAGCTTTTACCCTAAGAGGGCGGAAATTAGAATAGAACAGTTCCCAAGCAGCTTATTTTCAAGCTTGCGCATCCAAAAAATTATTCGCAGCGGTTCACCGCAGTGAAAAACACCATATGGAAGTGAAATGGAATGGGTAATTAACAAAACAATAACTTTTTGCAAGCCCTGCAGTTTTAATAATTTGTAAAGGCGAGTATTTTCAGTGAATAAATTCAGCCACAGCTAAAATAAAATCATGAAATACATTAAATCAATGACATTTACACAAAACTAATGGTTTGAATTTTGAATAGATGGAAACCTAAAACTCAATTTAATTTTAAAGGGGGGTTCGACAATCACCCGCAAATATTCAGCGTCGGTAGTAGGATGAAAAGAACAAATTTTCATTTAAATACTATTAACATTTCTTCGAATGTTTAAAACAATGTCAAATACCGACAATCGCTTTTCATTCGTTAAGCGGAAAGTTTTCCACTTAACCTTCTTCTTCGCTCGTACGGAAACGATTATAATCAGCAGGAAAACAGGAAAACGTAATAAATTTGTTTAAAATTCAGCGTGTTAACCCCGAACAGCGTTCTTGTTAAAAAAAAGACAATTAACCCCAGCAAGGAAGTGCTTTTAACTACGTACCAGACAAAGCATCGAAACTAATTAATTAGTTAGGGAAGTAGGCGCAAAATTCAAACTTATCCCGTTTTGATCTGCTTTCCAAATAATGTTGAATGCGTTTTGCATCTCCGCTGTATAATTAAATGCGTTCGTTACAAACTTTGGACAATCAGGCGACAAATTTAATTTAAACGTGGTTTCCACATACATACTTGAGCGGTCCCTGAGGTGAACCAGCAATGTACTTTAATTTTTCAGGTCCGCCAGTTGAAAACTTCTAACAAGCGTCCGTTTGTGACAATTATGTAAATGTTACTCTAGAACCCTTTTATGAAACTATGACGTGCCATTTCGCTTTATTAAAAACTAAGTCCTTAATCACTCCAAGGCACCACCATAAAGAGCTAACCGAGACTGATGCGGTTATTCCGTCATTACAACATTTTACAGCTTAGCAAAAGGTCATAAAACTATAATTTCGCGTTGTTACAATTCCCCTTTCCTCCATCCAAATCACTCATCTTCTACCCCTTTACTACTCACAACAAGAATGCACGTATAATAAAACTATGCTTCTCTAATTTAAATCTTTATAGGTGCATCTTAAAGATTAGTGCCAATAAATATTTTACTGTGGTACTAGACGAAATAATAAAAAAACTTAGCGCATTTTCTTAAAAATAACTTACAGTTCACATTCCTTTCAATTCTTAAACGTAATTTTCTCAATCTAATTAAGTTGTTTACTACTTGAATTGGCTGCTTTGTGACTTAGTTTCGGTTTTAAGGTTTTGACATCTTGTGCCACTTCAGAAATTCATTTGTTTATCTCTGAATAAGTATCCTTTTACAGTCACTTCAAAGTTTAATAAATATCCGACCGATCTTTCTAATCTTTGTAGTTCGATCCGGCTTCGAATATTGAAATGCACGCCTATGCTTCGACAAAGTATTTAGGTGGATGCAAAGGCTTTCCACGTCATTGATTTATTATAGTCATGTTCCTGAATTATTTGGAATAGCAACCTGAAGTAGTCCCTGTCTGAAGATTCTAATGTAAAAGATTTCTAATTTAAGGTGGCGTTTACATTGAAACATTGCAAATTTGTTTCCACAATAACTTCATTCAAATATATAATGTTACGACATTATGCATGAAACAAAAATTGTTTAGCTAATTCCTGCACTTCCGCCGTTATTTAGGAAAAAACTGCCATATAAAATATAAATCTTTCATTTTTATCATACACCACACTGATAATAATTTGTTACCAAATTTAACTTCATTCACAAGGTAAAACCTTTAGCAACCATCGGTTGTTAACAGCAGCTCATGATTTTACCTCGAAACAAAGTTATTGAGGAAATCGCAATGTAACTTTTGCACTTTTTGTAAAGGCCACCTTAATACAAGGTTGTTTGAAATAAAATAACCTTGAGCTTAATACGGCAAAAAGTGACATGACATTATTAATCTGTTATGTATGTACCCTCATTGCAACACATTAACATTCGAAATGATTAAGGGCTGGTAATTTGATTTTCCATCAACACTTCTCCGAAAAATGAAGTCTTTACAGAATAGAAGCACTATTCACTCACAAACAGGCACTTCACTTATACTCCGGTGATCCTACGAAGGCTCTCGAAACGCTGTCTAGTGAGAGCTTTGGTGAGTAGAACAAATTCTTGAAGGCACATACTGAATTCTAGTTTGACCAGAATCCAAACCTAGATCCGAACCCTCACAGATGAACTTCCTTCTGTTGTCAATATGAGTTGTGTAGCTGTGGAAAACAGGATTCTCCATTAGATTACTGGCGCTTTAAACACAGGAGTACATTTGCAATCCATTTCATCGAGCAACCTTGTGAGCTTCCCCTACAGCCAAACTTGCTATAACAGTTTCTGATTGGGCTGTTGACGTAGATACGCATTTTGACCAAGCAATGGGACAAGATCCCGTTTTTCATCACCACCATGCTTCCACAACATTCCACGGTTCTGGGTTCATTTGATGTACTTCAAGAGTTGTTTTACCATTCCCCATTCCTTACGCTAGGAAAATTCATCTTTCTTCAAAGAAATCAGACGGAAAAACAAATGTCGTGCCTTGAAGCGACAGCTAGGAATAGAAATGACCCAATAGCTTCACGGTACCTATGGAACTTTGGTTTCCAATTTCTGTCATTCAAGATTTTCGAAGGTACATTTTTCAATAGGCGTTGAAGCTGGATTACCACTCTACGTTCTAAACCGATCAAGAATTTTATTTGTTACTCAGTTGTAAACGTTGATTAACAAGACAAAACGCAAACGGGTAAACGTCATCCTTAAACGCTACTGACTTGTAAAACTGACAGCTGACGTGTAAAAATTTTACAAGTTAGTAATCTATTAATTTCATTGGCCAGAATTAATGCGAAGTCTCTGTTACATGGATAACATGATATTTTAGACATTTCTTTGAGATCAATTTAAGAACTAATTATTTACGTTTACTATTGTTTACAAATGAGTGACAAATAAAATATTGTACATTATACGCCAGGTAATAGTTTTTACTGGCTCTAGGAGATGACAGGCGGGCTCGCCTGACGGCTCGCCAGTCAACTTCTCCTATCGCCAGTAAAAACTCACTTACCTGGCTAATAATGTAAAATACTATTACGTAGGCGCCCTGGGAAATAAAACTTGAACTATCGTCCAGCTTTTGAATTTTCAATCTTAGGAAAAATTTTGCATCACTGAGCTATCATTGAGCTGTAAAGATGTGAAATTTAATGTGATTAATTCGAAATTTGACTCCTGTAGGAATCTGGAATTAATCTAAATTTCTATCAGGAGAGGGCGGTAGTTTCGGAAACGTCATGTTTGTTGACATTCCCATCAGTACAATGGGCAGGTTCGACATTTTTTTATTTGAACTGAAATCGAGAGATTTTGATCAGAAAAAAATTGGGGGCAAAGTATATTGATATTTACGTCCGCTGTAAGCACTTTAAAATCAAGGGTCGGCGCGCAGCAAGAAAACGTACCTGGGGGTCAATTTTTGGCCGTACGTTTCCTTAAAACGTATACGTATTCGTAAAGAAACGTATATTTGCAATGTTTGACCATACGTTTATATTGCGTATACGTTCAATTGTGTTCGTTTTTCTGCGAGCGGGTAAATGGCGTTCGCAAACGCTCGCAACTGACGTTTTGTGGGTTATGTATTGGTTAGTGTTGAAGTTTTGACTCTTGAGACTTGAGAGGTATCTACTTACAACAATGGATGAAGCTGTGAATGTGTTTGTAATAGACAATTCAGAAAATGCCAAGCGCAATTATCGCCCGAATAGGAACCGTAACCCTTGCAACCCCATAGAAGGCTTAAATGAAGCACAATTTATCAAAATGTGTCAGCTACTTCTTTCCATGAGTCTTGCATTTTCTTGCACGTCAAGGTCGTAGTTTGTTTCCCTGATAATCGCGGTGTTTTTTAGCAAACTCCACAAGCCACCTTTTTTGGTTTTGCGTGGTAGATATTGCACCCTCGCTTTAGCGTGTCCATCGTGTTTTGAGTATTCATTCTAATCAGTGCCTAAAATATTATTATTCTTTGATTTGAAATGACTGATCAATATCTTCATTTCACCACCTAAGCTCAAACCCAAACGTCAAATAGTCCGCTTTAGTTCTAATCAAGCAACAAAGGCGACGTTGTCATATGCACTGTACGTTTCGGTTCCAGGCAGTTACGAACAGTCAAAAATTGCATTTGGAAAACGTATACGTTTTTAAGTCTTCGCATCTAAGCGTATACGAATAGATGCGACTGGTTTCAAAAATCGACCCCCTGTGCGCGAGACCCTGCGTGACGTCAGTGGTCAGAAACATTTGCCGCCGTGCTGGCAAAGTATACGAATGTTATAGTTGGTTCCGGCCAACGTCTCTACTGAGCTAGTGACAGGGGTGCGTTGCTTGAACACCTACATGTAGAGAAGCGACATCGAGGGAACATAAAGTAAGGTACTAGAGCCTGCGAATTTACATAGTTGAACAGCTGTAATTATAACGCTATATACTAAATAAATAAATCTGTTAATTCTTCTCTCAGCACCCTAACTTCGTTCGAGGGGTGGATGGGGCCGGCGGGATACCGGGAATTAACTTGGTTTTTTTAAGTGATGGTAACCTCAACACAACAGTAATTGTTTAATGAGTCTTATTTACTTGTTTTAGTTTATTATTTTATTATTTTTTTAGAACAGATTGTTATTTTTTGTCTGTTTTTGTGTATATCCAATGATGAACGTAGAAATAAAAGTATCTATCTATCTATCTATCTAACTTTCCTGGTGGGCCGGTAGGATCCATGAGCGAGTTGCGGCTGGTAGCACCACTCAAATAAAAACACAAAACTTAAAATCAAACCATTAAAGGTAGATCTTCACAAAGTATACAGACTTCTGTATGAATCTTTCCTTTTTAAATTCACATAATCTCCCTGATATTAAAAATGAAGTATTGCCTAATAATCTACTTAAAAAACGTTGGGAAAAAATGCCATACCTGTTCGATTACGAGAAGAAATTTTAAGATCCTGTCGGGGGCAACCACAATTGAATTTCTTGAAAAAAAAATGTATAAAAATTGTCAACCGTCCACCGCATTGCTTCTGAACGATGTAGATAAAAAACAAAATGTAGATGATTTCTCTAAAAATGCCGTTTGTGGTAGTTGTCTAAGCTGTTTTAGATGCTGTTATAGTGCGATTACCAGTAGAATTTATATCAAGAAACATTATAGCGAATATTCCAGCAATTCAGGGGCGCCATGGAAGAAGAACAATCGGCGATAAAGAGCGAAGACAGATGTGACGCAATCTTTCCGGGAAATACGACGTGTTTGTTAGAGAACATTCTAGAATACTCGGGAGCCTTCCAGAAAGAACGGCGTTTGCTATATATGCAAATCGAATTGCGTTTCAATCATTTCCAATTTTCGCGCTTATAATTACTGTTATAAATATTAATCCATTCTAAGACTTACACATTAATTAATTGATCCTTATTCTTTCGCAATTCTGAAACTAGTTCTGAAATGTATAATTTCGATTAAGGAACAGATTGTGTAACAATAATCTAGAAGCATTTATGTTGTTGGGAAATAATTATCAGTATATCATAATAATCAGTGTTAGAAAAAGCATAAATGTTTGAAATTAGGGCGCATTGAGTACCCCCTCCCCCACCCGCTTGGTGGGCCGATAGTCAAGTACACGGACCGCTTTATGGTTCCCCATCCACCCCTGCTTCGTTCCTTCTGATCCCATCCTTAACTTTACCCTTACATTCCCGTTCTCTGGCTGAAAAGGGTCGGGAATGCCTGAGCAGCCCGCCTCCGGTATCCCTCGGGGTGTCGGAGGAATGAAACACGTTGACCTTTTACTTTTTCCTTTTTTTTATTTATTAATGGATTACAAATGTCGGTGCCTAACGTCACGATTGTTTGATACAATCAGTCGTTAAAATGTGGCTATATACACTAATATTCTTTCACTACTTATAGGATATAAATAAGAACCCTTTGATGAAGTCACAGCATTTGTTAATTATCGAGCAGATCTAAATCAAATAACTTGTCGACAAAGACGCGTACCCAGACAGTATTTATATGGCTCGGCGATTCAGTGTTGTCTTTGAAATACATAATTCATGCTGTAATAACGTCTCATCATCGCATTGTGAACAGGGGAGCCTTTTGTCGCGACTCCTATTAGATATTTATCGTACCTATCTATCGCTTGTACGCTGGCACAGTCTGCTATATTCAAATTTAATTAAGAAATTACGGTGGTAGAAGGTACACAGCCAAGCTCGGTCTCTACCTAAAGCAGTTTAACGTCCTTACCGTCCTAAACATTTTATCAAAATTGTTACCTGAACATCTACGACTGGATAGGTTTTCCTTTTATTTGCACTGAGATACAACGTAGAGTAATCCGTGCCTTCGTTATTTTACGAAATATGTCGAACAATAAATTATTAGTGAGATATTAATTTGAATATTTCCCTCATATGTCATAAATGCCATATGAGGTGTGAAATTATCGCTCAATTACAGCGATAATTGCACTGTAGAAACCGAAAGAGCCCTGCGATAATTGCACTGTCCATATCCATGGCAACTGGCAACTCCTTTGGACAATTTCACAATACACCGACAATTTATAACTAGGTAACGTCAGTTTGACAAGTAATGCTTGTTCGGGAAATATTCCCCTAAATTACACTCGTGCATCAAAATAAACCTGATAATTTTTTATTCAAGCATGTTGTCAGTAAAAAACTGCATTCGGTCATTTTCATATTTTGTTAAAAGAGCCCTCCACCTTCGGTGTCGGGCTCTTTCGCCAAAATATGAAAATAAACTCATGCAGTTTTTAGACAACATGCTTTCAAAAAAATTATCGGTAATTTTGATGCACTGGTGCAATTACCTACGATAATTTTGCACAGTACAGGGTGAGTCAACGATTGCGCGGAGTAACTTAATGCCTTGAAGATTAGATTTTTCGGTAGAGTGATTTCTCTAGGTTGAAACAATGCCGAAGATAGAGCGAGCCACCTTGTAGTGTAAAAAATACGTGTTGTTGAAGTAATTTCGGTTTTAGTATCGGAAATACCAGTCAGGACATCCTGTATAATTTTCTTATTTCAAATGGACACAAAATGAGAAAATGTTGTAGAATTGTCATTTTTAATGTCAGTTCCTTATTGCAAACTTAGTAGGTAATTGTTTAAACCATTTAGTTCAATTCCTTGTATTGAGTTCGTATGATAAATTTAAAACGCATATATAAGGGAACATTTAAACGTGAGTTAAAAGTTTAGTTATTATAGTACAAAAATTAATTGGTTTTGAGATAAACAATGCCACGTGCGAGATAAGCAATGCAGGTTATCAGTTCGGGCGACGGTGCGTAATTTCGAGGGTCGCCGAAGAACAATTATGTACAACGACGTATGATTTATTAGTGGAAGTGGTTTTTCTCTAAAATAGAAAGAATGAAAAATTAACGAGGCTATCTGGCGTTATTGTTAAAGAGAGCATACAGTCTGTGACGCTAGTGAAACACTGGTAGTCTAGACGGATATGTGATTTTAAAAGAAGAATTGTCTTCCTATTAACAAAGTGAAACAATGAATCGGAGATATGCATGGTGTGATGAGACTCAAAATGGGGTAGTGTATATTAGATACCGACAAAACACAAAACCTTCCCCATACTAATTTAATAAACAAATTAATGAAGCAGCGACTAGTTTCGACCAAAGGTCATCTTCTGGCTACAATATCTATTACACATTTATAGAACTTACAGATTCTCCCAGAATATATGTTTCCTTATCTTATATTGGCACTTTTTCCGAAGTCATTACTCGTTTGCTCCGTCCTCTCAATATTACAATTTCTTTTTCGGTTAGAAATAACCTGACATCTATTTTAGTCAAAACTAAAGATGAGATCCCCCCTTATCGAGGTCAGGGGTTTATAAACTAATGTGTAGAGTTTGCCCAACGGTTTATGTCGGACAAACGGGTCGTCCTTTCAAAACCCGTTTTTCGGAACGGAAAGAGGATTTTTGGCTAGGAGTTGAGAAGTTTAGGTTATTTCTTTTGATTAAGGCGTTTTTCGGAACACATCACCTTAATCAAAAGAAATAACCTAAACTTCTCAACTCCTAGCCAAAAATCCTCTTTCGCACACCATATCCTAAGTTCAGGGCATTCATTTAATAAAGACGACTTTGAGATTTTACATTGTTGTAATAAAAGCCTTAAGCTTGATTTTCTCGAAATGAAAAAGATTTACCCCCAGTACATAGAAAGGCCTCAACACTCCCTGAATGAGATTTTAAATCTAAATAAGGATTTCCTTTTTTTAAACCATGTTTAACTCAGATCCCTTTGTATTCTTTAGTTTCTTAACTTCTGCCTTCAGCAGTCAGGTTTTTAATGCGGTTAGCTTATTACTCCCGTGAGTCCCAACGATTGCCTTCAGCAAGTACAGGGTATTTTGTTATCAACATTTAATTTTAATATTTTTAAAAAACAATAGCCTAATTCAAGCTATTGCACTCTTGCATTCTTTTACCTTTCTTCTCATTTCGTCCCTTTCACCTTGATTCAGCACCTTCTCCTTTGGGTTTTCAAATCTTTCTTACAGGATCCTTTGTGTTTGGTGGACCAGGATGCCTCCGAGTCATAAGCTACCTCACAAGGGTATGTTATCATCTTGGACCAAATTTATGCATTGATTGTATCTATCAGACATAATTAATCAAAAGGGTTTTGCCAACTCATTGGATGCAAGTTACCAAAAAAAAGGAAAAACCTGATAAGCCTGAACAAAATCGAACATCTAGAAGATGAAAATAAACAACTAAAAAGTGAATTTGCGGATATGAAACTAAAAATTAACGATCTCGAGCAATATAGGAGGAAGAATTCTATTGAGATTGGTGTTACAGAAATTAAAAATGAAAATACCTTGATCACGAGTTCCCCCCTTTTTGACTAATACACTAATGTAAGTCAAACCTCAAGCTGTCTTAAATCTTACCCTTAAAATCGAGGCACTGGTAATTAGCATGCAAAAACCTTGAAATCGCATAAATCTGTTTAAAAAATACAACCTTCTTATTTGTTTTCAATACATCGGAAATTGTGCTCGAAATTATGAGGAGCTTGCCATTTTGTAAAATAATAATCTTAACTGACTTTATTTTCAATAAACCGAAAAGTTAGGGGCGTTTCAGCTAAAGCAGTTTACTAAAGTAAAACTTTTGCTTCACGCTATAATCCAGTCGGCTTTGAGAATCTCAAATGGGAGCATTTTGACGTGCAACCAAGAAATACGAGACGTATAGGTAATTCATAAGAGGCCTTACACTGGTAGTTATAACAGTGCGGCTTTTCAATGGTAAAGTTTGCCTACTTGTGAACATAAACTCAACCACCGGCGTACCAAAGTTTATTATCTATGTATTATACAGAGATGAAAATGTTTACGATCGTTTTCGTGTATAAGTTTTGCGAAGTTTACAGAAGTTGAGGATATTTCAGGGGTGCGTGGGTTACAGTAAAATATTTGTCGTGCGAGTATTGTTAATTGTCGAGGGGTTGATATAGGTTTCCACTGTTTCATCAATTTAATACGGGGTGCATACGGAAAATTGACATAGGTCATGTTTAATGACGCGAAAACGTTGCGTCATGTGTCAACGCAGTGGCAGACATTATGGCAATCCAGTATTCATACTTCCTTAGAATTCGCACTGTTTCATTTGGATGGGTCAGCGGAATAAAATTCCGATAATTATTCAATCAATTCGTCATCTTCTGTACGCCACCAACAGCCTCTAATAAAATGACCTGTTTTCGTATCTATTTTCAGCAACCTTCCTTCAAATTAACAAAATTCTAATACCGAACTAAGTATTATTTGTGAAATTACGTCTGAATTCAAAAACTTTACATTAACACCTGTCCACTTTGCCACAATTTTTTATATCAACATTTTGACTGTAATATGTCCCACAACACGTCCTTACAATTCCAAGGAATTATTTAACAAATTTGTAATTAACACCTAACCTGGTACTAGTCCTGGGTACGAATAAGAAATTTATCATGAGAATCTAATATCCTGGGTCGTAACTTGGACTCGATTAAATACACAGCTTATCATTTACACACGATACAAATTTATTCGACAAAGATCAATCAATAATAGTAAGAAAGAAAGGCACTCAGGGCCCGAGAACGCACATGCGATTGATTTAAATTAAATTTGAAAGAAAATTTCAGTTACCTTAAAGAGTTAATAATTCTTAACATTCGGTCATAACTGCGATTTTGTTTAACTGACACACAAAGCACAACATCAACTGATGGTGCTGTGGTGGTAAACCAAAATTAATATGCTTATTTTCTATGTCATACTTCCTGTCTGTACTGTGAACCTAGAGAGTTCAATGGAATAACATTGCATAGTTGCGTACAGGAAGGTGGCATGGATTATTGCTTATAGTTAGTTCGTTTG
This sequence comes from Photinus pyralis, assembly GCF_008802855.1. Taxonomy (NCBI): domain Eukaryota; kingdom Metazoa; phylum Arthropoda; class Insecta; order Coleoptera; family Lampyridae; genus Photinus; species Photinus pyralis. Next base: position 23,701,606 of record NW_022170738.1, on the reverse strand, counting down.
AGTAGGTAGCTCGAACCTGTTGGTATCATCGAAATGTAGCTTTAGTATGATATGTAAATAAAGTACTTAAATAACACCCAACTTAAATTATTACAGTGCTTCGGAATCTTCACTTCTTTACTTTCAGTTGATTCTTGATTTAAACGAACTGACTTTGATTACAAATGTAAAAGTGGATTTTTGGTGGTGGCTAATCTTACTTTACCGAGTACTTTCAAAACCTTATAGAAATGACACACTTCACGACACACGCTCAAACTATTTCTCCATGGACGTGAGAAAACGCTTGAGCCTAACTCGAACTCGAAAATTCACTTTTATAACGACGAATTAAAGTTTCGTAGAACCTATCAGACTTCCTTCTGCAAGAATTTTATAAACACCAATACTGACTGTAATTCACTAATCAAAAAAGCCTCACTAAACAGCCCCGTATAATAATGTCCCCTTTGCCTTTTTCAAACAATTCCTTATTATTTTTTTAACTTTCGCCAGTCAAATTCGCTTTTTACTAATGGCAAAACTTTGAAAGAAATACCGCCGGCGCCCCACTTGTTTAATGAGCAGCACCATGAATTAGCACCTATGTTTACATCTACGTACAGCTGCTTATTTTCGAAGAAATTAGCTTTCAGTGAACGATAACGAACTTCTTATCCCAAGAGCGGATTTAGATGAGTGTAATAAATTTACCATCAAACTTTAGGCTTTAATCAAATAAAAAATATGACATTAATTAATCAAAGCTGTCTATATAATATTAGCACATTCTCCCCTAGTTATTTTGAAATGTAGTCTTGTAGATACAACGGTAGTTTTCTTTCTCGTTGCGATCTTGTTTGTTCTTCTGTTAATACTGGGTTGGGGAAGGAATTGGATTCAATGACAGGAACTTCTGATACATGAGGAACAGCTCGATCAGATTCAAAACTGTGATCTTGACCTGTAGATTCTTCACGACCAAATATTGAACTGTCCCCTGTTGGAGCCAAATGTTTTAAAGAAACCGTAACTTCCTTCCCATTTGCCCGTCGGATTAAAGCATATTCTGGATTTGCCTCAATCAGATCCACTTCTTCGACCAATGGACTGTACTTAGAAGTTCGTACATGACTCTTCATTAGTACCTTTCCTGGATTTGCTAACCAAGAAGGTATAGCTATTCCATTTGTCGAACGACGTGCATGGGAGAACATCCTTTCGTGAGGAGTGCAATTTATAGATGTACATAAAAGGGAACGTATGGCATGTAATGATTCTGGCAAAACTTCTTCCCATCGCGAAATCTCTAATGCCTTATTCTTCATAGCCAAAGACATGGTTTTCCATAAAATTCCATTATACCGTTCGACAAGTCCGTTGCCCTGAGGGTTATATGGAGTAGATGAACTCGTAGCGATGCCTTGTGTATGAAGATAGTTAATGAGATCTTTCGAGAGAAATGATGTTCCTCTGTCAGAATGAATATATGCAGGAGTCCCGAATATGGAGAAAAGATTGTAAAGGTTTGTTTTAATCGTAGCAGAGGTCAAATTTCGGGTCCACACATACGAGTAAAGAGTTGGCAATGTCTCTCTTAAGTTTTGAAAAAGCTGATGTGACTTCTTTTGATAAAGGAAACGATTTGCTAATCATCAGAGGACGAATCTTTTCAGAGAATCGTGGAATCCATTTCGAGTAATAAGCAAACATACCGACTATTCTCTGTAAAGATCCTTTATCACTAGGTGGAGAAATTTCCAGCAAAGGCTTCAAACGATCGGGATCCGGTTTGATCGATCCTTCACTTATAAGATGTCCTAACAGTTTAATGGAAGTAGTAGAAAATTTACTCTTCTTCTCGTTTAATTTGATATTGTATTTCTTTGCTACTTCAAGGAATTTATTAAGATTTTCGTCATGTTCAACTTTATTGCGTCCGCCAATTGTAATGTCGTCAATGTAACAATGAACGCCGCAAAGTTTTTCAGTGTCGACTATTTTATCATTAAATTTTTGGAAAGCCGGTACCCCGTTAGTGACACCAAAAGGAAGTCTTGTAAATTGATACAGTCTCCCGCAAGCTTCGAATGCCGTAAACGGTCGTTCTTCAGCACAAATTGGAACTTGATGGTAGGCCGACTCAAGGTCTATTGTGCTAAAATGACTATATTTGGCTACTTCCGAGATCACCTCCTCCACACATGGTGCTGGGTAAGCATCTAATTCGGTGAATTTGTTTATAGTATTTGAATAATCTATGACCATGCGTTTTTTATGATTAGCATTTTTAGTAACTATTACTTGGGCCCTCCATGGAGAGGAACTCTCCTCAATTATTCCAGCTTGAAGGAGCTTGGTTACTTCTTCTCTGATGAATTCATTATCTTCTGCTGAATGTCGTCGTGACTTTGTTGCAATAGGTTTCACATTAGAGGAGAGGTTTGAAAAAATTCGAATTGGTTCTATATTTACATGAGGAAACACTGTAGCGCTAGATATAGAAAGGGGTGGATTGGGACCACCAAAATTAACATCAAGTCGCGAATGCGATTTTAAGATATCATGGCCCACAATAATATCAGCACATAAGTTTGGTAAGACTAATAGTTTTGTGTTTATATACATGTGATCTAATATTTTCAGATCTATTTTAACACATCCTCTTACACAAGATGACAATGAGGTAGATGCCATGGATACTGTAATTGTACCTTCAGGGAAAATTTCAAACCCATTAATAATTGTAAATTTCTCATTGATATAACTGTTGGAGCTACCAGTGTCAATTAGGCATTGTGCTATTTTTCCATTAATGTTTGCTACTATAGTAGCTTTAGATAGAGTTGGTAAAGAACTAGCCCCAACAATACTTGCAATGAATGTTTCTTCCAAGGATGATTTGGGTTCAATTGAATCATTAAGAGCTGCAGAAGTTTTAACAGTTCTATTAGTCTTCTTGGAAAGGCATACTTTTGGATAATGTCCAGCTTTAGTACAGTTCGTACAGATAAAATCACGAGCTGGGCAAACAGAGCGCGGGTGACGAGATCCTCCACAAAAGTAACATTTGTAAGTAGTTCCAGAACGTGTTGAATAACATTGGTTATTAGATATTCCATCAGAATTTGATGTACTTGTGTACGTTTCTGAATTTTTAATTGCTCTTTCAATTGATCGAGCATTTTCTTCTGCTTCATCTAGTTCAAGGGACTTGTTCTCTAAAAGTCTCTGTCGTATGTTAGATGAAAATAAACCTGCAATAAAGGCGTCTCGAATGTAATCTTGTTTGTTTTGTTCAGCAGATACCGCCTTAAAATGGCATTCCTTGGCTAACGACTTGAGAGCAGTCAAATACTGATCAATTGATTCTGTTGAGAGTTGTTTTCGAGTTGCAAGTTGATGTCTAGCATAAATCAAGTTTTTCGGTTTCACATAAAGGGCTTTAAGAATATCTATAGCGGCTTGGTATGTTTTACAATCGTTAATGTATTCAAATACGTTAGAAGATAAAAAATTTGACAGTACCTGCAACTGATCTTCGTCTTTCACTACATATTCGGATCTTTCAGTGAAGTTTTCGAATAGTCGAATCCAATGAAGCCATTCTTGTTGAGCCGTAGGACTATCAGGGTTTGAAGAAAACTTGTCTGGTTTAAAGAGCTTTTCCATTATATTTTTTTATTTGATTAAATTGTAATAAATTTACCATCAAACTTTAGGCTTTAATCAAATAAAAAATATGACATTAATTAATCAAAGCTGTCTATATAATATTAGCACAATGAGATAAACTTTTATAAGACTATGCAATTATTTCCAGATGTTCTTTCTTAAACGTAGTCTTAACTTTAAAACAAAATGCAAGACGATTATTTAAACAAAGTCAAACATCTAAGAATTCTAATACAAATCAGCAATTGTGTTCAATCTAAATTAGCGACCACATTTAACCTTGAAATACATTGGAATTTACATTATACAGGGTGGCCCATCGTTAGTATAGGTGCTGATGCCAGTAAGAACGATAAGTCGTATCAAATATCGTTTTAACTTGTCGTATGATGTAATTCCCTACAAATGTAAACGATAAGTCAAACAACAAGGTCACACGCGATACGATTATTGTTCAGATCCAAGTCGTACGATAAGTTTTACGACAAATCGTACCGTCTGTAGGGCGTTTTACAATAATTAAGTGTAGCTAAATTGATCTATGCATAAAAGAGAATCTTAGCTTATCAAACACTCCTTTTTAGAGTAAATTGTAAACTTCAACGACCGGTAATGCTTCATTGGTTACAGATGGAAAAGTTCTTCGAGGATAAGGACAAAAAATCACTCTGTGAGAAAACTACATTTTACACAAAAGAGATGTCCGTTTGCAAACGTTCTGGTCGTTAATATAAATAGAAACCAAAGTTACATGAGCGCTGTGGTAACAAATTGGTTTGTATTTAGCCTACTTTCAACTGGTGTGTTCATACACTTTTAGTATATTTCATGTAAAATAGCGTATGCATGCATGCAAATTTGTCATTATGACCGTGTAATTTCCACCCCGTCAAATTGCGCTGTAAACATATGTTTGTTTGAATGCAAAATAATCGCAACAGTCTCATATAAAGTTCCACTTCGAAACAATTTCCTAGTTTGACTTTAATTTGACGCGCAAAGAGGCAAGTTCGACTTTTCCAACCAAGAATTTGTATTATGGCAAATGCACCAAAGTTTGAAGTATTTGTAACTAGATTACCGCTGCAAGCGCTCCCGGTGCGTCATGCATCAGAAGATATATAACATAATAATAAAGACACGAAGCAACTTTTGCGATAGTATCATCTAGGGAGTACCGCTGGACAGTTGGCTATATGATAATTTAAACCGGAGGCGATAGTGCATAACAGAAATGAGTGTTTCAGTTTTTAAACCATTAGGCACACAAACTGAAAGCTATCAAAATCCGAGCCAATGCAACTCAATTCCGATGATATCTCAAAATGTATTCACATCACTGGTCACAGTTGGACAAAAATAAACACTTTATTTGTGACGAACCCCCATCCGAATGCATGTGAGCGCTTCTCTATCGAACGCTTTTGTAAAATATTTATAATGCTATTAAATAATATAAAAGTTAGGCAATAGTTGAAGATAATAGGATTTGATAAGTCGATACACGTTCTGCACTTTAGATGGATGATGGTCACGTAGTAAGGAGGGCATTTATTTTTTGACATTCTCCTGTGTGATTATTGGAAATAAATGATGTTAGATACGCCGAAATTTCTTATGTCTTTGTAATAAACAGTTAAAATCTTATCTCAAATTCAAATACAGGATCAGGTATTCCGCGTCCCTAGCTCCAATATGCCATATAAACAGTGAATTTAGTCGCTTAGTTGCTTACACCTCTCATCATCGTCACATACCACTTTTCTACTTTTTTTTAGAACATCTCTTACGATTATCACTCCAATTTCAATCAAGTTTCCGCGATCATAATTTCCAGAAGAATCCAATGTTAACGCGACATCCAAGAAAGGCGGTCGACAAATAGAGCAATGTATCGAGCCATTGTTACTGTTCAATAAACGCCCATTGTAAATTGTTGTATAGTGTTTAATTTAGGGGTGTAATACCCCCAATCCTTTACAACCTTACTATCTAATTTTACATGTTTATGGTTCCGTATATGGGTACAAAGTTTCGTTCAACGCGAAAAAAACAACGGTGTCGCATCAAGTGACGATTGAACAGTACTCGATCGTGATCGGTAGGTGAAGGAAAAGTCACGGATACTGTTGATACGGTAGTACTTACTTTATAGTTCTCAATTGTTTTGTTAATTCCAATCTAAAATTCTCTCACATCTCCTTTGATAGTGTTATGAGCATGTTAAGACGCTTATTATTCAGAAGGGTGACATTGTGATCCGTTTGAATAAGAGTTATTTGTGTATTTGGCATTATACAGATATGATTTCCAATGTCTTCGATGGATTGCGAAATCTGTAAATTTTGTGTTATATACGATCTATATTACATACACTTCAACAAAAACTGTAAGGACCACAGGGAAAGCAAAGTGATACCGCGATTCGTATATAAAATATGGCAATCAGTGTTGGAACCTCACTAACCGCACCGATCAATATAATACACGCCTATTATTTTTCAGCTCTCAAGGCCATTTAAGGGAACATCTGTTTAACCAAATCGGTCTGGTAGTTTCCGCCGAGCTTTGTTTACAAGAATCACACACTGTATCGGATGTTACAAATTTACTTCTTCACCTTCTTTCAGTGTATGATTAACGTTCCTATATCTTAATTAAATTGGGCTGGTTCTTGTTGTGTATTTATATTAATATGCCTCGGCTGCTCATCGGCTAATAACTCCCCTCTGGCCTCGTAAGGCAAGGGTAAAGGGTAAATAATAAGTAAGTAAATACTCTTTATTAAAATTTGAAATGGTTCGTATTTTCTTAAAAATATCACCTTAACTGTAAAAGAATAACATTTTAGTCCAGGCTAAATAGCTCTAAAATAATTTATTTTCAAAAAAAATTAGTTACCGAGCGAAACCGAGTTTTTCAGGCAGGTGAAATGATTAGAAATGGGGAAAAAATAATTAAAACAGCTGAATTTTTCCGCGGGTGAAATTCCGGGGGTTGAAAGGGGTGGAAAGTGGTGTTTTGCAAATTGTGGGAAAACTATTAATTTTAGACGAATTATGAATTATGAATAAAATCCTCACGAAGTTTATTCCAGGTTTTACATCTCAAATCATCTGCTTTGGCCGGTAAAACTAACGTTCTTATTGCAGATTTTGCAAGTTTATCAACAGGCCCAACGCAATTGCATCATCAGGCAGGAAGAAGAGTCAGTGAACAAAAACAATCAGGAATCAGGAAGCAAGATAATTCGATTTCATTTCGAATTGCTTTTATTGCGGTAAAAATGCAGAAAAAAGAAATAATAAAAATGTTTTAATTAAGGGAGTTGAGCATATAATAACAAACGAGAATATTTAAGCAAACATTAAAGAGAAGCAAGAAGACAGATTTCGAAAAAATCTTTATTATACCCATCACGTTGATTTATCATGACAAAAACCGTGTAGGTATATCTTAAAACTGTCGATGAAAAGAAATAGATTTTTCATCACCTTGAAAAAGAGGTGGTTTTTTTCAGAAATCGTGAGAATTCGGAAACGGTTCCACTTTTCGGGTCCAAAAAAATTTTCTCCTTTTTTATCATAAAACAAGCTATGTTTACTCCAAATTTCAAACTCCTACGCAATTCAGCTGTTTTAATTATTTTTCCCCAATTTCTAATCATTTCACCAGCATGAAAAACCCGGTTTGAACCGGTAACTAATTTTTTTTGTAAAAAGTATTATATAGCCTGAACTATTTTAGTAAATGAGGGTTTGAGGCGAAACAATCCTGTAAGGCAAATAGTTAAACTACATTCATTTGCAAAAACATACTTCGCATTAATATTAAATATTCAATGATAAATGAAATAAACACAATGTGTAATGAATTATCGTTAGGTCCTAAGAGAAAATTTGTTATATTTTTATAAACACCCTGTACAATAAAAATAAAGCGAACTGCGATACGGAAATATGTTAAGAATGTTTGGGTGCGTGTCTAAACGTTACAAGCAATTGGCGATCACAAAAAACACCGACCACAAGTAGGTAGTTAAATTGCCTTTACAATATACAGGGTGCTTCATGAGGAATGATACATACGTTAATATGTTACGATAAAGGGAAACGTGAGAGAAGGTGAAGCCCTAAATACCTATTCTGAAATTTTATCTTACCCACGAGTTGTATTTTTCGCGCAGTGAAGATTCTGGCGTCATATTGGTTACATGCAAATTATTTTCTCTTGGTGCACCATTACCTTTCTACTGACTTTTCGTCTACCTGTATAAGGGCTTTTGGTGTTAGCTGTTGCCATCTATCTGTGGAGTGGTTTCTCTTTCTTTCGATGTCTGTGGCTGTGCTCCATTGATGAACGCTTTAGGTTGTACTTGCAACTAGTATGATTATTGCGCAGCATTATTCAAGCGTATACTGAAAACTAATATTCATTTTCATACGTGTATCAATTTCAGCATTTTAGCCGAGGTTTCCAATACAAGAAACGAACCCCATCCCCAAATCTAAAAAAAGTAATTCAGTATTATGAAACAATAAACATAGTGTGCGCTCCAAAATGGTTTCATTAATTGCAAACATATCGTTATTGGTACACGTATGAAAATGAATATTATTAGTTTTCAGTATACGCTTGAATATATTTAATTACCATACATTATGTTCAACAAAAGCAAATATTTTGTAACAGCAGTTGATTTTAATTTAACGCACATACATTGTGGATGTTTTTTTGTTCACATTGTATTTATATTGGGGCAGAATTTGTATGGACTTTCTGTTAGTATCTATACTTGAATAAACAAATCACATTTTTTTTTAGTTTCAATTATTAACAATTCGTGCAACCCATATTGTTAAACTAAGCAGTTTTTAACTAAAAAATTAAAAAATGATCTATCAAATGACACAAAAAGTAAAAATGACCCCCATAAGAAAAAACAAAGTTGATGTTGGTTGACTGGAAACGAAACTTCAAAATTAAAATTTAAAAGTAGCATTTAGTAGTGGGAAAGAAGTGGCCATAATAAAGTGTCATTTATTTTGAAATATCTTTTTTAAATAAATTCAGTAAAAAATAAACACGATTTTGCAAAATTTCCTTTTTTTCTGGATATCTCCGAAAGTAGTAGGAGTATTTTCAGTTTCAAAACGGCATTTTGTAAGCATCAAAATACGCAACTTTGCCAAATTTAAACTACCTGCACGTTACAGTTTCCGAGATCCCCGTGGTAGCCCTCGAATTTGAGTCAGCCCGTATACTTGCGGTTACAAGAACAAATATCGAAATGTAGATAAACAAAGCTCACGTAAGTAGGTCGCAAGTAATATTGGTATCACGTGATTAATTTCACTGGAATCTGCCGGTTGTACTCATCTATACCGTGCTTGAATTGATAAGATGACGGTGGAACTTCCTTAAATCATTTTATTTCGGCAATATTGAGAAAATCCGAAATTCTGCTGTTGCCACCCAGTAATATCAACGTAGAAAACAACAATCAAGTAAGTAATAATGAAGAAAAGAGTAAGCCAGAAGTAAGAAGCTTAAAAACCATTATTCAAAATCAAAAGGTAATGCGTAATTTTTGTTACATGTCGAAAACGATCTCAGAACTTGTAAAATATATCCCTAACAACCTTAGCGAAGAGCCAAAAGCAAAATTTCAAGAGACAAACATCACTAAACTTATACAGCCACAGTAAATCCCAAAAAGCGTACGTTCTTCTTACAAGTAATAATATTGAAGGTCGTTTTGTACATGGAAGTGCGTACACTGAAAAGAATTAAAAAGAAACTTCTTCACGACCTCGAGCGGCAAAACAAAGAACTATTATAATAAGAAACCTATAACACTGGGAACAAATTTACTACAGGAACAACTTACATCTAAACTAGTTTATTACAGAAGAAATACCTAGATGGCGTACGAATTTCAAATACTTATACATTAGAGTAATAATTTAAATAAGAGCACAAATCAAATAGCTACTTAAGCGAAATTTCAGACAAGAATATCAATCAGTAAACAAATAACGTTACCGTTTTCAATGAAAATATAAGTTAATTATATGAAAAGTAATCAAAATGATCTCTTTAGCCAAGTTTAAAACAAGTTACTAGCAGCTTACGTAATTGGTAAACTTAATTCCAATTACATGATTGACGGCCAAACGTATTCTTTCACAAGGGCTAAATTTTAATTAATCATATGTAATTAAGTGCGGTGCATAATTAAAGTCTGTTTTCGGACCACCCTCCCAGCGGTGGTAATTGCGCACCCATGTTTCAGGCCACAAATTGTTGATCGAATTATAAAAATTCAATAAATGTCGTACGTAGAACTATCAAAAAATTATAAAGGTAGAAGAGGAATTTCCCAGCAAATAATTTATTTTATTTTTTGTTTATTGTCCACATCTTGTTCTGGGCCCTCAACAGGCGTGTGCCCAATTACAGAGTGCTTTTTAGAAGTACCCCTGCAAAAGGTCTCAAGTTTTTCTATACTACTCCGGTGTTTACCTTACGAATGAGGAAAACCTAATTCAGAGTAGCCTGCCAAATGTTCGAAACTCATGTAAGGAAATTCCTATCTCTGCCACAGATGAAAAATTCTTACCTCAGTTCAGGTTCGAACACTCGACCTTTCAGCTCTGTCTCCCAACGCGACATGGGACATAGCCAGATCAGAAATTAAGGGACGGTTTCAATCATATATAAATATCCACTTCGAAATCTAAAGTTTCAAGAAACAAATTAAGGCAGTTCCGATTTGTCCTTGCAGTGAGCTATTAATAGATTATATTGCAAAAGCGGAAAGATTAAAAAATCCAAGAAAACATCAGCACTATTCCTTCCGGAAATTCAGTTTTCATTCTATATTGTCCAAGCTTTAAGGCACCATCCCTTCGAAGGACGTATTGCTTTTTTTACCTTCCACATACCTACATTGCTGCATTCGCGATATTACTCACTGCGTTAATTCTTCTAGTAATGTTTATTTACTGACCAAACATAAACTTTCGCACACGTTATCATTACTGAAGTCATTTTCTCGTACTTCCGCACTGAATATTTGCTCGGTTTTTCCTCATTCTTACAATTTTTACTGACGGGCGGCTTTTACGCTAACTCAGTAATGGCCCTACAGGGCTCCCCGCGATTTGAATGAACATGGTTTACCCGCAGACGACTTTACGCTTAGTTCCCCAAAAAACTATTATTTCGAACCACGCACTCAAAATGAAGCTTTGTAGGTTAAGTCGGTCATCTTTAATCATTAACCAATCGACTTCGTTGTCCCAACAAAGGTCATCTTTCGAAACCCGCAGTCGTTTAAAAACTGCAAATTCACACGCTGCCAAATAAGATCAATGCGAGTAATTCCCAGGCAATTAACCGGTCACGACGCATCCGGAAACCAATGCACAGAAAATTAGAACACCAATTTTATTAACAGTCGATTTCCCTCTAATGGAAACACCCTGTATACTTCCTAATAGTTCTTCGGGTAATAAATTGTTTTGTTATGGGGGTAGACTTAATCCTACAGGCTTTCTGGTATTTCGATAATTTCTACTACCCTCCGCCTAATTTTAAGTTAAGTTTGATCTCGACCTACCGTAGTAAATTATCCCTGTTGTGCGGAACTGGTCCCACTTACTTAGGCTGCGTGCGAGTGTTTTTTTTTGTTACACCAAACTCCACTTAAGTTAACCACTGGTTAATGAGAGCACTTTGTTTACCATTATTTTTTGTGCTTAGTAGGCTTCGTCTTTTTTTCCCTTCAGGCTTTTATTGCTCAACTAAATTCAGAATATTCATCACTAAAATTTACCTTTGATACAGAACCCCACAAACTACTCCTTATCGATACTCATAGATGAATCATGTTTAGACATAGACTTACCGTAATGATTTATTTAACTTTTTGGTTCCTAGATTAGCCAATCTTCATTTCCACATGAGAGTTGCGTAAGAATGATAGATTGAAAAAGTAGATCGAAGGTAAAGTCACGTTAGGAAATTTTCTATAAATTTATCTAATTAGCCTTCATAGAGCAGAAGTTTGTAACCTTTCTCAAATTAAGTTTGTAAACTGTTACAACGTCAGACGGTGGTAAGCCAAAGTAAATATGAAGGATAGATCAGGAATATACAAAATATAAGTATAACCATTGAGTGCATAATCTATCTTCGGTTAAGCAAGTAAATAGTAAAAACGAGTAGGATTCTAGACAGAGATCCATTAGGCCAATATAACTCGAATGCAGTTAGTATAAAATAAAGACTTATATTTTTTCCTTTAATCGTTCGCCGATAATGAGAGTCGAAACGAGTCTGTTGCATTGTGATTTCTTAACCACAGTTCTTTATCTGATGGTATAGTTTATAATAATCTATACAAGTAAACAAAAGTTATCCGGGTTAGGTTCGTGAACACCTAATTCAGCGTAAATCGTCCATTGTTTGCTTTTGGCGTGGTTCAGCCAATTATAGTTAGTTCTAAACACCAACATCCGTATGTATAACAAATAGAAGTAATTGCTAAAGTTTCGCTATACCTGAACTAGGGTCGATAATTTCATAATTAAATCTGATTTACGTGCGTCAGCAATGCGGTACGTATTGACAATGGCCTCCAATCATGGCCCCATTATTACATAACCTAAGAACGACTACACACAAATTGCAACTAAAGTGTTAAACACTCCATTCCCATTTGTAGGTGTGTAACCGAATTCAAACACAACTTTGACTAATTTACGTTAGTTAAATATGTGAGGTTTACTTTTGTTCTGGTTGTTAAGAGGGTAGGGGGTAACCATTCGTCATCTGAGAATTATGGTCAATAGCTGAAATTCTCTTTACTTGTGTCCCACGCCGGTTTATACGTTCTTAGCGTTTGTTGGATGTCCCTGCGGTCCTCTTTGTGTTTGGTGTTCGGGACGGCTTAGCAAATGGCACTAAACAGTAAGAGACATCTCGTAGCTTCTTGGATAGCGGTATATTCACATTAAGCATTCTAATTCATGTTGTAGTTACGTCATTGTGTAAAGATTTTGCACGGATAAATCTGAGCCTCTCCTAATCCGTCCCAAGGTTTGGGCAATGGAATTAATTCATTGCTAGTAAACCCCGAATTATTAGTTATTGCGTTGTAAACGTATAATTTCGCATATCGGAGGTAAGCCTTGGTAATCTTTTACGTGCAGACGACAGAACAAATTTCTTGTCAGTTTAGCTACCACATTTCGTATAGGTAATGACAAAGTACCGTGAATTTATCAGTAATACAAACGATTCAAATATTCCTCCTGGAATACCCATCTCGCATACTTGAATTAGCAGGCGGAGTCTGTAATCGGACCGACGCACACATTAAAATTTTCCCTTTCGTTGTATGCAAGATAGAAATACCAGAAATTCCCGTTGTGGTCGAGCTGGTTTTGTGGGTGGAGAACAATGCTGTCATCCCTCGGGAGAAAAATGCAAAAGTATACACAGGGGCGCTCCTTCTTGAGTTAATCAGGCGATGTAGTTTGTTTCTTTTTGTCTTTAGTTTATTACATACAGAGTGATTACATGATAGCATTGCATGATCGGCATACCGTATTGCATTCTGATCTGAACTTTATTTTATATCGTGCTCCGGGTCCCAATTTTTTTAAGACTGGGGGTTATTTTCCTTGATAAATTTTGATATATTTGATTTATAGGTACTATCAAATTTTTTTCATGAAAAGAAGTCAAGAGAAGTTCGGACGTGTCTGGCAACGCCTACTCATGTCCAGCGTATTAAATGTTTTATCACATCGGCATGGTACGACGCAAGTGACTGGTGCATGTATCTATCACGGTACACCAAATATCAGAGAGCAACATCAACGAAAAAATAAGTTTAAAAAAATTCTGTAATCCGATCGGGACGCACATAAAAAAATTGTCATTAAAATCTGCCCAGCCGTTTAGGAGGAGTTCAGTCACAAACAAGTACAGAAGAATTTTATATATAAAAATAATTCATGCTCAATGCTCATATGTATGCAAGAACTATCGAATGAATCAAATTTAATATCTTTCCATTTATTATTATTATATATGACAGACCGTTCGATTTATTAACAAGTCAAACGACGCTGCCACTGGTCCGTTTTACTGTAAATCAAATGGGTAAACAACGCCATAACGCACTTCGCATTGATACGAAATATTAAACTTTATTTAATATATTAATTTATTTATTTTAAGTGAAGCAAACTCACTGTATAATCAATGACAGCCAATTACTAAAAGAAATTAATTGTATTTTCATAAACACCCTGTATAATAAAAAGAAAGCGAACTACAGTACGTTAATGTATTAAGAAGTTTCAGGCGCAGGTCTAAATTCTACTGGTACTCGGTGTTCCGAAACACCAATTTGATGCAAAATTGCAAGTAGGTGGTTGAATCGCCTTTACATAAGTATACAAACTTAAATAGCGTTTACTTTTAATGTTTGTAGACCAGGAGTCGTAGATGCGGTCTGGTAACGGCTTTCAATAAAAATGAGTCCTCCCTTCATTGGGAGGATTTATATATATTCACTACACTTCTACAAGCGGCTGAAGCTGTCCGTTTGGCCTTAGTCCATCACTTCCCGTGTTCAAATTCCTTCTCGTCGGCGTATTACGCTGCCACCCCCAACGTGTCTATAATTGTGTACATAGCTATGTATTAATTGCCACAGTAGTTATTAATAAATGTCTTCTGTGTTTAATTGTTCCGCACAACGGTAATATATGAAACCGTTTCTGCGATTCGGAATTGAAAATGGTCCTCCACGTGCGCTCTACACGGACCGGCTATAGAATCCCCTCCGAGTTACGCCTTTGAGATTTTCAACTTTTTTGTTTTTTTTTCTTGGAAAATTCTGCAAAAATGTGCGAAACGGTGGCTTAAGGGAGATGGTGGCTGGTACGTTTTTATTATATTTTGACTAGATCAGAGAAGTTTTTTCTAAACGTCCTCGCAAAATTAACACGGCTCAAAAGTGGTGCCCCTTTTACTTTACCATTTCTGATATAGTTTCTAGATGAGCCAATCTGAGGGGTAAGAGAGTGCAACGAAGGTAGGCCTGCCATCGAGCGTATTGGTAACTATGTACGAGTACATAGATGTTCATTTGCTATTTTTTTTTCCTTCTTATTATAAGTTACACACGATTCTTTTTGGAAAAATGCCTTTTTTGTCAGTATCCAGAAGATGCTCGACTACTAGTAATTAAACCATGATAGCAAAGATTTTTATTTGTAATTTTCATTTTATAATAATCCATAACCAGTAGGTTTTCGAGGATGCTTAGTACCAATTCAATCGACACGGGGCATTGTTAGGATTTAGTAGGTCGCTCTATATGGAGTTATGTTCAATGTCAATTACTTTTTCAAAATCAATGACACTTTAAGTGGAAATAATCCGATCTGGCAGACTCTAATGAATTTTCTCTGTCGATCAATTTTTGGTTTGCTTTGTTACAAAGAATACAGTAGCCAATACCACCGGCATTGATTAGGTATTAAAATTTTAATTAAAATTCTCTGGTTTGAATGTACAAGCTTTATATTTGCGGTCAACATTTTGTAAATAATGTATACAAATGAATAATAAATTAAATTTCAGCGAGACTATACTAGAATTTATTACAGCGAAGTTATAATAAATTCTATTCTTAAATAAGAATTTTTAATAAACTTCATTTAAATTCATCCAAATTTATGGAAATTCCAAGGAAATTAGTACTTTTACTTTCGAACGGGCCAAAAGAAAATTTAACAATGAATGCAAAATATTAAAATGAACGCTATATTTGTAGATTTACGCTTTAGCAAACAATTTTTCACAAAGAACCTAAATGAGTAATTATTATTTAAGACGCCAGAATTATTTTGCAAATTTTTACGCTTCGAAGGAGCTGCTTGTAAGGGACTACGCGTAAAGTATCAAATTCAAGACAATCACTTATCATGAGAAATAGAGGAGAGTTTGGTTTTGATGTAGAATCGCTTTGAAGGCTTTCAGAAATTCCAATAAATCTGCATTAAACGTAGCGTTGCATGGTAGAATTTCTGTATTATAAAATGCGCTTTGTATACCCGAACTTCAAACGATTCGAAGGTAACCTACATCAGAATCAACTAGTACGTTTCTATACATTAACATATCATTCGGTATGCATTGGAAATGATCTTTAAAATTCTATCTTGGAAATAATTTGAATAATATTTGTGAATTATGTAACCATCGTCATCTACTTATCCTCTTGTTGAGTGTCTCATTTTTCTTTAAAAAAAAACAATTCTCCAATAGAATTAAGCGCGCTTTAATTCAGCCTGACGAAGGCAGGATGTCATGGAACGGTTTAATGGCGCGATAATGT
Organism: Photinus pyralis; assembly: GCF_008802855.1. Classification (NCBI taxonomy): domain Eukaryota; kingdom Metazoa; phylum Arthropoda; class Insecta; order Coleoptera; family Lampyridae; genus Photinus; species Photinus pyralis. The sequence continues at coordinate 23,685,528 of NW_022170738.1, read as the reverse complement.
TATTAGGCTCCAGTTTGGCGCGAGATTAGCTCGAGTTCCCTCCGAAAAAAGACCTCGTTAGTGAGGTATGCACGCTGTGCTTTTAGTAGAAGATTGTAACCCGAGAATTCCACCTTCCGGTACGAGTCAGTGGTTAAGCTATTGCACAAACTCTAAAATTCTATGGTGATCCGGTGAACTGCTCCAAGGGTAGACTTAGACACATTTCAATACGAGCTGTGTTTTTTAGGAATGGGGGTTTACAGTGTAGTTGAATTCCGCAGTTCAAATTTAATAAGCGTGTACCTGAAACCATAAAACATTTTTTTGGACAGTAAAAGTTTATTTAAAAATAGAGGCTGATTAGCAAAAAAATAATGAACATGTGCGGTTTTAAAGGTTTATTCAAAACGATATGATTGTGGCGGGCTCTGTGACGTAATAAGCCCGACCAATCAGCTCCTAGAACCATTCAGATGACATAACGACTTGGCAATATTGCAGGAGAATGGCATTTATAACTTGCGTCATCTGTCACAGGCACTTGTCACTTTCGTGCTAGATGCAGTTAAACATCCCTCTCAAAACGTCAAATGTGACAAACGTCAGACCCTCGGGTAAGGTTGCCAGCTCACTTCTACGTGATTGGTTGTAGGTTTGTGACGTATTTAGTCTGAAGCGTTTCAAATTCGGACTAAAAACACAGCTTTTCAATAATTTATTTTGGGTTTATTTTACTCGCAAATAAAAATTGAGGACACACGGGTCTTTTTATTTTTAATGTACTTTGTGGATCAGAAATAAAAAATGAAGGCGGGATGAGCCCATTGGACGAATGAAATTTTGGAAGTTTAGACCTGAAGTAGAAACATTCTTGAAAGAGACATTCCATTTTCTCTGAAGTTGTGTATAAAGGCTGAAAGGATTTTTCCATTGTAATTCATGCGCATGAATTCGCTTAGAAGTTTAAAAAGGATTTGTCATTTTAAGTTCAATAATTAGCGCCGAAAACTCCTCTAGTTGAGTTATTTATATAGAATTTTTGTGTAGAACAAACCAACTTCACGTAATTTACCGGTGTTTATTTAGGCCCTTAATCGTCGAAATTGAAACAGGCGCTTGCCTTGCCTAAAAGTAATCGCACATGCCAAAATTGTATGGCGGCCTACGTAACGTTTCGTAGTTCATTGAAGATCAGAGTAAAGTATTTTCTTATGACGTATAACGGTGAGTTGGCGCTGCGTTAAAAAAACCGCCGAATAAACTGCCAACTAGCTCATGGATGTAACAATTAAAAAAATACATGAAAAACTTTACAGTGGTGGTTCGTGTTAGGCATATATCTTCGGCTTCGTTATTGAAACTTACCCAAACTTGAGCGCCACCCAGCTCTCTATCATCGTCTCTCCCTGTGTGAAACTCGGAAGTAACATGGGAATGTAATCATGCAAATTGACAGTACCAGATAAAATCACTCCAAAATCCAACTTTCTATCACCTTTCTACTAGCGCGATTGAGAAAGCATAATGTACACCCGCTCGTAAATCTTCTTCCTTGTGCAATTTGAATCGCTGCCTTCCCACGAAACCATTTTCAGTGGCGTAGCATGTATTTTCCCCTTTAATGAAATGCAAAAAAGCGGGAACTATAAAATTCAAAAACTGTCAGATCTATTACATCACAATAGAAAGAATTGGCAAGCTATAGCTCGGAGGGGGTGTTCTACTGAATTTTAAAACATCCTGTAAACTCTTCGAAATGTTTTAGGTCGTCAGATCTTGATGATTTTTTTTAAAGGTAAAGTAATGGTTTCGTATTCGAATTGATGGTTCCATTTGTGTTAGTGGCGGTCAGAGGGCGTATTGATGCTGAGCATGTCAATTAGCAGATACTAAGTGTCATTTCAAAAATAATAATCTTCTATGAACAGATAATGTCAATTGATGTAATCACCAAGTATTATTAATGAGATACTAGCAAAGTATATACAATGTCTGTCCGTCTGTCCGTTATCACGATATCTCGAAGCGAATGGAATGATTATGATGAAGTTTTGAAGATGAATTCTTTAAGGAAGGCCCTTTTGCTATCTCCGTTAGTTATGAACCGAATTGTATGAAATTCAAAATACCCAGGAGCTCGTTTGCACATTTTTTAAAACATATTCTATCCCTTCTAGTATATTATACAGGGTGTTAATACTAAGTCGTTAAACCCGAAAACAGCAGTTAGAACTTAACAACAAGCAACTTTTGTTTTTCGAAAAATCATCATACAAAAAAGAAAAAACAAGAATTTTCAAAACTATCTTTCAACTCTTTAAAACATTTGTATTTACAATTATCTTTTATTTTTTCAAATAATGAAAAAAAAACATTTTTTGATCAATTTTTGAAAGTAAAATATTTAATAACATTTGTGGTAAAGATTTCTTTCGATCTATCTTGCGAAGGGTGGAAATCGAAATTGCAAAACAATTTTTAAAATGTTTAGGAAAAATGTTGTGGTAGGTGGTGTAGCTATTTTATAAATTTGTTGCTTTCGAAAATAGACGGAGTGGTTCTCAAAAAATGATTTTTTGACCTTTTTGATCGCTATTCGATTATTTCAAAAAATAAAAAATAATTATAATACAAATGTTTTAAAGAGCTGAAAGTTATGAAGATTTTTCGAAAAACAACAGTACGCCAGTAACTTCGAACCGGGGCACCAAATCAAAACTTGGAACTAAGAACAGAGTTATTCGTTTTAATGATTACGGCGCAGAAGTAGTCGTTTAAAATCCTGCAGAACCTATATTAGGAAACTATTGCCTTCGAAATTCCAAAAGATATATTATGGAAAACGGCATAACAAGTATAAAATATAGTGCAAGAACCAAAATTTACTCCGACTGACGGCTTGTTCTGTATCGTTCTGTATTTTTGCACTGTAGGTTATATACGGAACACCTAGGGCAAATATGAGGTTACCAGTGTGTAGCGTTAGAGTCAGTGGTTGCTCTGCACAATATGCTAACCATGTGGCAACACAAACAATATACAGGGTGGTGCTTAAAGACATAATATTTAAGGGGGTGATTCTTGGACCCATTTTAAGAAAAAAACTTCCTTTGAACGTATGCCCTAAACGTTTTAATTTTGAGATACAGGGTGGTAAGTTAAAAAAAATCAGTTCTTTAATAATAACAGAGATATTATACACATCTTTATGAAATTTGGTACATGTCTTCTATGCAGCAAGATGCATTTTCTGATCTGCAAAGGATTTTTTTATCTATCAGTGACGTCCGTACGGCTTTTGCATTGAATATTGAATTTCTCCAAAAATATTCAATGCCGCTATAATAGTTTAAAGAAAAAAATCATTGGAAGGAGCATTGGGGTGCCCACGACATTGATTACGTTTATACCACAATACTCCCAAGCCGAACTTTGTTTATTCTATTTGAAGTTTGTTAACTTAGAAAACTAACTTATTCTGCCAAGCACTACTGGAAAAAGTAATAAAATAAACCTATGGCAATTTTTCTTTTAACCTGACATGTTTAGACAGTGAAAATCTAATTCTAGCATATCAAAAAAGTAGTTTTACGCATCGTTTGGAAAACTTCCTCCATAGAAATAAACTATTCCGGAACCTGGTGAACGTTAAGAATTTCATTTACAGTAAATGTCATCGTTTCGGTCATTATTGTCAGCTAAAGTCTAAAGTTGATATTTATATTTCGTGGAAAGCCCCCTTCAAACAGTGAGAACTACATAAATTATAAAATATGACGATGACTCGAGGATTTCTGTATTTGTGTTAGACTCTTTGCTTAATTTTGTTTTATAGCCGTTGCAAATAATTACCTTTCTGTTAAAGGGTACAAATTACTTGTACGCCTTAAAAATGGCATTCGAACGTTTGCGCAATTATCGTAAATCTCAATTATTTGCTTTTTAAATGGGGTCTGCACTAGAGCGAAAGGGATCTTGAGTTGTTACTAGTAAAACGTTTAAAGCTTTTAGGTCGGACATTAGTCAAACAAACGAGTTTGCAATTTTGAATTAAAAATTCATTAACAGCCTGGAAACCTTCCCGTGCAGTTGAAAATTAATTTGTTGATTATACATTGGTAAATATTTTTTACTTTGTGCCCTGGGTGTCGTTGATTAAAAAAAAACACTTCGCATTGTTTCGAAAATGAACAGTAAGCTAATGGGAAGGTTTAATAAAACAGACGGTTTTTAACACATATATTCTCACGTACTACCAACGAACGGCGTAAAACTTGTCAATTTATTCCCACGTAATGATTTATCCGAGACAAAACGAGTAAAATTACTCATGCTCCCTTGCAGGATGTAGAATAGATGATATGTTTCAGACAAAGTTGACACAAGATGACCGACGGGAATATTCCAGAAGTACCTAAAATGACATAGAAGGCCGGCCTCGTGAGAAGGTGAACGTATGACAAACGGAATTGCACATTGCACATATACGGAGACATTAGAGATCAGATTGAAATCGAATAGAAGAGAGACCATTCCGTGTATAGCGTGGATCAGAAATTGATACAATGGCAAAGTTCCACTGAGCTTGTCAAATGCCTTGTATAAAATGTCGACTTTGGTCACTTTGGATACAATATATTAGACCGGGAGGCAGCGTACATCTTAACTAAACCATAAGCCATAAAATATTCGACAATACAGATTTGAAAGTATGTACGTTGAAAACTAGTCACAAAATCGCCCCCGTCTGTCAGTCGCAGCATTAACTTGGAGGACGCTTTGAAACAGTGACTATTTTGGGCGTCAACTAAACCATAAGGGCCACGGAAAATATTTAGGTATACCAACAAATGCCATTTTTCCTATAGTTTTGAAATATGCTATGGCACTTGGCAGACGATGTCAAGTGCAGCGTTGGGAACGACAGACGCCCTTCAATGTAGGGGAAAACACCCCTGAACTAATCTATAAAGACCATACACCAAAATAGTATATTAAGATACAAGTGTATAATCAAGTCCTTAAAGCACGCGCAACGAGTTTAATTAATGGCACGACGCGAAGCAGAGTGCCTTTAACGTTGCAAGTGCTTTAAAGACCAATTATACACGTGTATCTTATAGTATTTTTTATTATACCTGCAGTATAATTTAAAAATAGGAAATACAATGAAATCATATTGACGTTATACTCGAACACATGTCTAATTAAGTGGGCTTGGTGTTCGTAATTTCACGATTACCATGGAAATGTCACTTGACGTTTGCTTATAAAAATCATCGTCTTTGTGAATAGAACGATTTCCGTTGAAAAAGATAATACACCGTCCATTAAATCGCTTGTTGTAAAATCTAAACAAACGTTGGTTGGTAGGTGTAAAATCCAAATCCAGTAAAGCCTATTATAAAGAATATGAAAAGTTGTTTCCATGGATGAATAGGAAGTTACTTACGAATAAAGTCTTAAATGCATCGATAATGCCGGCACATATGAAGAAAATGTCAAAGGTATTTAAATCTTCTATGTTTTTGTGCATTCATTCAAAACTTCAAACAATGCTGCGATTAAAAAGTGGAACAGATTTGGAAGCATACCCTAAATTACGGGCGTTTGTGAAAGCTTCAAGCAAAGGATAGGTACCTAGCGACCTAAGATGATTTTTTATTTCACCCAGATGACAGTTTCAAAAGTCATACTTGAAGTATCATTACTTAGCAACTTTAAAGCACGTGTGTTTTAAAGGCCTTTTTCGCACGCATTTGAGTGTTTAAAACGTAGATTGTGATTCAGGTATAATAAAAAATTCCTTTTTTGCCACTATTTGAAATGTATAGGTAATGGCAGACGATATTATGTATAATTTTAATAGCGGTAGACGTCTTAGAAGGAAAATTCAGGCACGCAAGAGCATAACGAACAGAGATGCGATAGAATGACACATCTCTTCGAAATCAGCGTTTAGTTACCAGCCGAATTACATGGAAAATAATAAATTGTTTATGAATTATGCCAGATAGATAATTAGAACGGTTTTAAGTATACAGAGGGGTTCCATTAGAGAGCTGGTTATTCCAAAATGTTATTTTAAAATTCTTAAAGACAATGGTTTCTCTGTAATCAGGATTTGCTCGTAATCAGGTCGTGAAAAGCACTAAGTTTGCCATTTTCAACCCTAGTGGTTTCTGCTTAGTCGCTTTTAAAAACGTGGGATTGATCATAGAGTATTAGGCTTACTGTCTGAACGAATAAAGATGTTCTCTGTATCCAATGAACGCAATTTTGTAGGTGTATTTTGTAAAAATTAAGAAAGTAGGGATGCAGTAGAAAAAGGTTTTCCAGGTATTCGGAAGCGTTAAATATGCGACATCGAAAATAATTAGTTAGGATTACGCGAGGAGCTGTGGGGTTGTAGAGTTCATAAGCGGCCACATAATAATTCTGCGGGAACTGGGACGTCCATCCGAAGTGTTAGGGTGCGCGTTCCGAAGTCGCCAGAGGCGAGAATCCTAAGTTCTTAGAGATTCACTACGCCACCCACAAAAAAATTTAAACTTAGATCTCTCTTGTACACTCTGGCATCTGCTATAAAGAAAAATTCCACTATTGACTTTCTTTCTAAACTTTCCTTGAACATTTGAAATCCACTAATACCCGCCCAAAGAAAATTGCGAACTTCACTAAAAAAGTCCAAAGAGTTTATTGCACAAGTTTTGATGCACACCTAAAATAAATCTTGAGCACGAATAGAAAAATCTAACATGAAAACACTTATTCCGAAACACATAAACCAAAATTCCTGTAAGGAATAAAGGCATACAACGCCCGCGTGTACATTTTACTCCGCACGCAAGGGGTCGATAATTAAAAATTAAACAAATCTTAGATTACTTACAGTTTATTTAAGGATCAAAATAATCTGGTCGGAAATGGTTTGCGATACTAGGCGCACTTAACACACACAAATGCTGATCATTTATGAACTTCCATTTGCTTTATTACACAGAATTAGATAACAAACAGAACTGTGTGGCTATTGGGACGGTAGAAACTTTTAGCATTTAATAAAAGAAGAAACTTAACGAAAGGCCTCGCTGTAGTACAACTGCTGATTTTTCAACTCGACTAAACTTTTTCCGTAATCAGATCAACTTCTCCCACAACTTTGGTTAACTTGCTTCTGTACAAGTTTATTATAAAACTAAACAAATAGACTTCCCGAAAATTAGCGTAAAATGATGTACGCTCTCTTCAACCGTCGTGAAACCAGTCGCCTCGTTTTTCGTTAATTCTAATAGATAATATATAAAGGACCACCACTTCAACTACACCATAATCTCCTTTTTTAACGAAATTTTAAGAACCTCGCGAATCACCTATAGCCTTAATAATGCCAGCTTCGATAAAACGCGTTACACGTCCCCACTTCTAAATAAAAGACACGAAATTGTCCGTAAATCTTCCATCTTCGTTAACAGCACCTGATGTGCACTAAATTTATTGACTATTGCCTGATAAACACTCCTTATCGCAAAAAAAACCTTTTGATAAACTTGACCTGATGTGTCTTAGTTAAAGTATCTTACTTGAATTGAACAATTACAAACCGCTAAAAAATGAAACCGAAAGCCACGCCATTACAAACAATTCTAAAAGAACACTGAAATACAAATTCAAATGAAACGGATTAACTTTGTGTTTATTTCGTAAATGATCCCTCAGATCGCCTAATAAATTGAAAAATTCCCGTCCCGTCATTATTTTTGGCCGAAATTATGTCTAAATTTCTAGAAAACCAATACCGCGGATCGGTAGGCCTAATCCACCTTTCTTCAAAAATGTTCAAAGGCAATAATATAAGCATCATAGGTAGAATGAGCATGCGCTCCGTCAAAACTTATTAATCAGAGAGCGAAAATTAACATAATTTAACATAATTTTATTATTGTTTTGTTTTTTGTTTTTTTCTTTCCTTTGTTGGTAGGTAGTTACTTAGTAGATTTGTGCTTGTTTTCAATCAAAATTGAACTGCTAATTGTTTTATTTCGTAGAATCTATATGTATAAATATATTCTTTATGTGTCTAGGGGTACAGGGGGAAGAACAGGTAACCTACTGGTTTATCTGACCCTGAACCTATTGGTTATGGTGTGGGAACCATTTTTTTCCCTAATCAATAAAAACCATTATTATTATTGTTATTATTATTATTAAAACCAGTAGTTTTAACCAGGTAATGTTTCAAGTATGGTACAATAACATCTACTGCGTTTATTTCAGGGAAATTATGCATATAATCGATCACAATTTTAGAAAATCTTAAATAAAACGAAAAGCATAACAGATAGGTATAGGGAATGAAATAATTGATCGATATTTCAATAAAAGAATAAGGCAGGTTTCATTTGAAAAATCAACGTTTAAAGGTCTGTAGTTTGACCATTAATTTTAAAACGCCCTGTAGAAGGGAGATCAAAATTTAAATCATTCTCATGAGGCATCAAGTCGGTATTGTTGATTTTGGACCCCTTTTTAAAATTCAAGTCAACAGAGTCATAGGTACAGGGCCCTAAAGAAAAGCAGTGAAACCAAAAATATTAAAAAATCTTGAAAACCTAGGGAAATGTGGTATCAAACGGCGTAGATTTTCATGTCAAAAATGCAATAAAATACAGAGTGGCCTATTTAAAATAAGAAAGTTGTTATCCACATCCGATAAAACCGGAAGTGAAACGAAAATGATAATATTTTCTTTCGATAGATCGTGAAAAACTATGTTGGTATGCAAATTAATAATGGGAGTCTGAATACTTACTGTAGGTAACGGTTTGCGTGAAACAGCATGTAAAGTAAATTTGAGATTTTCGAGAACTGCAAGCAAGGGGTTGAAATATGCAGGATTAGAGCAAAAGGTATTTTTTATGTTACAGAGTCCAGTCCATTTTTCTCACAGAGTAATTACGAGTAAAAATAAATCACATTGAGATCTTTGAAAAAATTCGTCACAGTAAAAATGAAAATTATATAATACGCTTAAGGGTGTACAACCCTGTATTGTGACAAACTGTTACACTGGGTGGCCCATATTCAAATCAGAGTTTTTCAAATTTCATCGTCGTATTACATAATTTCACTGAATTCACAAAATAACGCCGTTAAGAGTCTTCTTTACCCAAGCGCAAATTTTTTACATTATAGTATATAGATGATTATAGTTGCAAGATACAAGATGATATTTTTGCTTTGTCAACTCCTGTCTTGGTCCTTAGTTAGTTCCCGCCGAGATTAAGCAGCGGCGCCACTTGTTACACTGAAATTGTTGATTTACCGCCCGCCAAGATACAGACTTCATTTACAAAAAATATGATTTCATTTTTTGGGGTAATGTTTAGAAGTAACTTATCTAAAAAACTGTCGGTTTACTTTTTCCAAAAATCGTCTTGATCGCGAGTAAAAAAATGAAACAGATTAGCGCAATAATCGGTGCAAAACAGCTAATCTTTAAAAAATCGATATTCAGTTGCTATACACTTTTTAAAAAAAATAGTCCGAACATTTTGTAGATAAAGGTTTAAATTTATAAAATAGTTCTTAAAAAAATTTTTTTTTTGATAAACAACTTGAGTTTTTATGGCGGGCGCTCTTATGGAAATTTACATTGGGTGCAGTGGGTACAGAAGACTCTTAAGGATTTTCGATTTTAGAAACGATATCTTTTTGTGCGTAAGTTGTACCTCTGATTGCCCAAGTTCATTTTCACGGTTTCCCTTATCTCTCGAACCTTTTTATGGGTACCAAAAAAGTCCATAAATCCGTCGCAAAACGTCTGTAACTAGATACGAATAAGGGAGACTGTGAAGGGGAGAGGTGATTTCTCTACGTTGTGGAGCATTTATAGTAGCATCATCTCCACCGGTGTCGTTTGAATGGGTAATGCCTTCAGCATGCTCCTTGACATTGTGTATATGTAAATAGATCCCAAAGTTTAAATTAGTGCAACAATGAGCCGTCAATTTAAATTTTTCTACAAAATGTATATAAAAAATATTTAAAATAAACGAGGTCGTTATCACCCCCATCCTTATTCTTGTGCTTTTCCGCAGCTTAGGCGTATGATTTACACAGGACCAACAACAATTTTAATTATGATAGTGTAGCTACGAATGAATCCAAAATTTGTGCATATTTTCTCTCCAATAGTTACCCGTGTTCATTCACTACAGTTCTTTCTAATACAAATTCACAATGCTGTTCATTTGTAGTGCCCTGAGCAATTAAACAATACGAAGCAGAGCTTTGGTATGTTTCAGATGTAACAAAGCTTGTTCCGTAAACCTCTCGTTACTTTTCACCTCTAAATTTATTACGCCTCTGTCTCCGAAAACAGCTGTAAACAGTTACATAGAGCTACAATTTAAGCAGAATGCTGTATACGTAAATCCGTTAAATTTACAGCAGAGGGAAGCACGTCTTCCAAAAACCCTTCCAAAAAGTAAGTTACGAGAGGCGCAATCGATACCTAAATATCGTTGTTTTTTTATATATGCAGCTCAACTCTGTAATCAAAGGAAGATCCAGTGCGATATTTGCATACGTATAAGCCTGCCGCTATCAGAAGTTTAATAAAACAACTTTTTTTGTATTTATTTGGCAATTTACCCTTATGAAGGCGCACTGAAGATGTTTACACAAAATGCAAATGTTCGGATACGTGATTTACCCGGCGAACGAATAACCTATTCACGATTTAAAGGTGTCGGTGTGCAAATATTACATAGCGAGGTTGCGTATTGTAAGGGTGAGTTTAATTTTCTCCCAGAAAGAACAAATGTACGAATATCGAGGAAAGCCTAATTTGACTGTTGCGGGTAGAAAGTGCAAACAATGCCGTCGGGGTCCTGCGTCGAGGCGCTGTAATGAAACCGCAGACGTAAAACAACCTCGATTAGTGCAATTGCCTTCAGCGCCGTAGCCTTCCGGAGGTTCCTGTCAACTGCACGTCTAAAACACAATTACTGTCGGTTAAATTCTAACGTAAAAACTAAATATTAAATATTTGCCAACGAGAAGGGACAGTTTGTAAGCGGTAACGAGTCTACTCGATAAGAGTAATGTAGCAGGACATGTGCAATAAACAGGCAATCCCTGAGGCAAGCACGTACAAGCCTTCTAGATTGCTGTTGTTTCCCGCTTGATCACGTATGGTACGTGATGCCATCAATCTGCACGTCACCCAGTATGCCCCTGAAAAATATTTAATTCATATAGTCCGTTGTGAAATGCTTTCATTATAACACTACAATAACTTTTTTCTCCAACCACCTGAATAAGACGCTATTTTGTGACAGTGTTCGGTACGTAAAATTGACGTTTTGCGGATTAATCGCTTTCACCATGGCAACTGTACAAAAAGTGGATACTTTTGGTCCTAGTACCAAAAAGAAATTGACCTTGAAAGTTGGCCAATTAAAAAATTACAATCACGGAGATATGTCACATTGACATCGTTTTACATTGCAGGTTGTAAGATATTTCTATACATACAAATCAAATATTTTTGCTTATTCAATGCAAATAATGATGTTACCTATACGTATGTACATGTATTGAAAATGATTTACGCTCGCTATTTTTATTTAAACCATGTGTAATGTAATTTACATATTGGATGAACGTAATTTTAATACGTATACAACCCGCCGTCGCGCGTAACGCCATCTACTTCAGACCCATTGCACTATTATCTGTCATTTTGAATTCAAAATTTGAAAAAGTTAATTGCAATTTAATTTTAATTAAAAAACTGTATGGTAAGTTTTTTATTTCAATACAAAATATAACAATATTAATTGTGTATACAATAGAAATGACTGAAACTGATAGCGACATGGATTGCACTTCGCCAGAGATTTTAGAAACGGCAGAACATGCTACCTCAAGATTTGCTCCCTACAAAGTCGCGAGAGGTGAGAAGTCAGAAGTAAGAACGAATAGGTTATAAGTTAACATAAAAGCATAGAGTGGCATGACACGTGAGGACAAGAAAGCAGAAGTTCTTATACTAGTAGTGAAACTGTGAATGAATCTAAATTTGAATATAATTTGAAGTAAAGGGGGTTGGAGAAAAAATTTTATGTTTTATTCGTACAAAAAATGCGTTTTCGGAACTCGGAAGGTTGCTGGACTCCGCTAACGCGTCGTCCAGCAACTATCTTCCTCGTCCCGAAAACTGACATTTTTTGTACTAATGAAACAAATAACTATTTTGGGAGGTTATACGACAACATTCTAATTTTGGAGCGTGTCGCTTGTTGTTATCACCTGCACCAACCCAACAGAAATACACTAGTCTTTTAATGTCATTTCAAAGAAAAAAAAGGTGGAAAAGGGATAATTTCTCTTTCAGCTGAGAAAACACACTTCCAGTTCATTGGGAGTTCACACAAGATTCACAAACCCCAGAGACACATTGAACATGTTTTATTAATGAAAACAACCTTATTTTTTTATAGTGTCCGAGTTTATTGCTTACCTAATCGATTATCAAATTCGTTTATAAATAATTTTAGAAATTGTCTATAAAGCGGAAACGTTTTTCGAAGAATACCAATTGGATAACTTGTATCACGAGTATAAGCCCGTATTAATAAAGGGTTCATTATCAGATCGGAAACCATCCGAACTTTTATTGAAAATGAATTTAGTCATCCGAAAAATAATGGACGTAGTTATGTTGCTTTCAATTATTTTAGTCAGTGTTGTAATATTGCGTTTACGAATTTGGTATTTCCGCTTAAACCGATTTTTATGTCATTGCTTGAAATAAGAAATTACTTTGTCTTTCAGTGGATTTAATATTAATTACGTTTTTGAGTAGTGGACTGTGTCACGACCCCCTTTGCAAAAGGATGATAGGTATTAAAATTTAACCAGTAAAGACTGGTGCAATATTGTCTTATACGTACCTACCAATAATTAATTAATATGATTTGGTATTAATTATAGAAACATTGTAATGTTCAGCCGAAACCGATGCTGAAGAAGGAGTCCAAGTATAATACACTAAAAACACTAGATGAATGACTACCTATAGGAACAAGAGATGGCTACATCCAAGAAAAAAACTGGTTTTTATTACACTTTTTATGTAAATCTGTTATAGAAATATAGAAAATTATTTCATATACTTTGTTTCACTGGTGCTGAACCTGACGTCATAAATGTGATTCTCTCTTCATTACATTTAAATCGATTGAGACAAAAAAATTACGTCATTAACGTAAGTCGTGACAAATAAACCAATTGATCTGTCATAATATCAATCCGTCAAACGATTTTCGTTATAGACAGATTTCCAGTGTTGATTAGGTAGTTTGTGTTAAAAGTGAAGTAAATATCATCAAAGTTAAAAACGCTTAGGCAAGTCGACAGTGCAGCAACGCCGTTAATAGACAAGTATTTTAAAAATTTTACCACATAATGGTTCGATTCGCTCATATCATGAATTTAGGTCATTCCCGTTACCATTAGGTAAATATGACGAACCGATACACAGAATGAAGATGTTCGCCAGAACACTTAGGTATTGAATTGATTTTATAGGTGAGAATGTTACACTCCGTTCCTTACACAGTAATCTTCAACGACTTGATGGCGTAGAAATATCTGGTACCTCTTTGTCCCGCAGTTTGAAGAAACTGAAATTCACGTGGCGGAGATGCACCGTCTCCAATAGATTATTTTTAATGGAACAGCCCTATGCAGTTCAAAGAAGACTACAATTTTTGAGAGACTTTAAACACAACGAAACTTCACTCTTTCCATTACGACCTGTGGTTTTAGACGAAACCTGGATATACAGTAAAGGGTCTTTTAGAAGAAGCTGGCAAGATGGTACTCTCAAAACAGTTAGAAAAAGAAGTAGTGAAGGGTCCGGTATATACCTAATACTCCATGCAGGATCAGAAGATGGATTTGTGGTGTAGTGTCGCTTTTTGTCTTTTGTACATACGATTTGAATATGAACATTTGAGAGTTTTTTCTTCACTACCTGTTTTCTTTCACAATTGCGTTTTTTTTTAAATAAATCGGATCAGAAGATATTCAAGATCCTTATGCGAATATCTCGACTGTGTGGCAAAAGAACAGAAACTGTATGTATGCGTTGTTATTTCAATGAGCCAGTGGTATAATGACTACGCTTTATCTCAAATTTGTAAGATGTATAAATGCAAAAGGCTTACCGATAAACCATGGCCTATTCTACTTCTGCAAATGGCTAGTTAAGGGTCATTAAAATTCGCGCAACTTAACGCGTATTCTTCACATTGGTAGCATACTTAATTTCACATCAACATTATGTAAACAAAATATTAATTTACGAACTGCCTAAACAAACTTTAAGTTACAAATGTTCCTATGCGTTTTCTGTAACCATCATACACTTCATCTCAAAGAGTTTCGGATGCTCTGGCAGTATCCATTTGGATGTGCAAAGAATCGGTTACATGAGGTGATTACAAACGGTTGAAAAGGTTTAATTCATACCAACGGACTTCCTCTACATAAAATACATGACCATTTAGCCATTATAAAACCTAAGAACAGGAAAAAACCTATCAGAACCAGATGCCTTACAAGTGATTGTCAACTTGGGCGGTCTAATAATGATGAACGATAGTGACACCTTAATAAATAAGTTGAAACGTCAATGTGACAATATGAAAACCAACTACTAATTTACGACCTGCCTTAATTTTGCTATGACGTCAGATAGTGTGACGAAAGGTTCAGCACCCTTGAAACAAAGTATACGTTCATACGGGTTGTCGTTCTATGTGAAACGACCAGGGAAACGACATATCGAACACAAAAACAAGATTAATAGCACATACCAAAATACTAAATTATTTATGCGGACCCTCAGCGTAATCTTAAAACAAGAGAATGCAATCCCTCAGCCAAATTTCAATCCCGGTATTTGCGGGATCGATGGCATTTGGTTCAGCGTTATTCCTAGAGTCCCGTGCATTATTTTCGTATTTGGAATATAATTGTCATTCTTACTAGTAGTCTTTGCGTTACTGAGAAAAGAAAGCTTTCATTCTGAAAAGCTTTCTTATGAAATCGTACTTTCTTAGTCTGTCTGCCCGGGACTGTTAATTGACAGTATGATAAATAAGCGAGGTTTTTAGATTTTGTTTTTGACAATCGATAGCGCAGATCTGCGGATGAGTTGTAATGGAAGTTTATTAAATTTTGACTTTATACAAAGTGTTTTTTGGGAGCTTTAGCGTTTCTGGGAAAGTGGAATAGGTAGGTCTTTGAAACCTTATACTTACTGTGAAAACGGAATCTGCGTAAAATATTTTCAAAATGGTGGAACGTCCGCAAATACCGGAAGTAGTTAGTAAGCTCGTTATGTTAAATAGATACCTCTATTTTTTATTGCATTTTTGGATTCTACTAAAAATTTCAGTTCTTTTGATACGAACATTTCGATATCTACCACTTATGGTTTTTCAATTATTTTGACTTTAAGGGAAAAAATGGCGCACTCAGACGGTATCTTAAAAATTGGTTACTTGACAACGGTTGTAGTTATGCCAACCCATTTTTGCCAGTGCATAGAGAAAGAATAGGGCTTTCTTTGAAAAAGATAAGTTGCCTACGACCGCACCTATGGAGATCCAAATTTAAGAAATTTCAAGGACTAAAAACTCAGGTTTTTTTTAATAAATGACTATTTACTTACTATTGCATTTGCTAAAAACTCAAAATTGGCATATTTTGATATTACATGTTCCTATAGCTATCTTTAACAGTTTCTGTATTATTCCCATTTCATTGAATTAATAACATTTTTTTCGGATTTTTTTTGTAGTCTGCCATCATTTTGAGACAATCGAATTTTAAACAAATTAAGAAAAGATCAATGATACTAATCTAAATAATTAAATTAATAAAAAAAAAGGCAACACAGTGATCAGGTAAGTGGAAAACACAAACTTGTATTAAAAATAAAATATTTAAAAACTCTCTCTCTCTCTCTCTTCAACACATGCTCAAAATGAGCGCCTTCGTGTTTCAAACCCAATTAGATTCTTTTTCTTAAATGTTCTCTAGTAGAGATTTGTATCACTTGTGATGTAATGGTTTTCTTACTCTTAAGATCATGTCTTCTTTTGTTGTGAGAGGCCTGGCATAAACGGTGTCTTTTACATATGCCCGCAAAAAGAAATCTAATGGAGAAAGGTCCAGGGAACGAGCAGGCCAAATATATGGCCCGCGGTTTCCGATCCAAGTCCCTGGAAAAGTGGCATCTAAACACTCGGAAATAATGCCTGCATTATTTAAGATTATTATTTATTTATTTATTATCCCTCTCTTGTTCTGTGCCCTCAACAGGTGACCCGCACCTTACGAATTAGGAAAACTGCAGGAAAACCTCTTTTGGAGTAGCCGGCCGAATCCTGAAACTGGTTTTAGGTAATTCCCATCTCTGCCACAGATGAAAAATTCACCTCAACCCAGGTTCGAACACCCGACCTCCGAATTTATAGCCCAATGTTCTACCATTGAACCACAAAGTCGGTATGCTGATGCCTTATCTAAAAGACCATTGTCGACATTTCTCCAACTAGAACGCAAATCTGCAGAACAACACGTAAGACGTACTGCATTTGTGGATGATAATTGGGCACCTCTAGAACTTCGGACAGCTCAAAAACGTGACTGTGATTTGCTTTTGATGATAAACTGGAAAATAGAAAAAAGACGAAAAGTCTGGGAAGAGATATTTCCATATGGTTCAGTTTTAAAGACGTATTGGGCAGAGTAGGACTCGATACGGTTACAAGATGGTATCCTTAAGAGAGTTCTTGAAAATGATGATGGCACGACCACAAATGTAAAGCTAGTGGTATCGAAGAGCAGAAAATCTGAAGTACTACGACAGATACACGATGGTATATCGGAAAGACATCTAGGAGTAACGAAAACCCTGGTTAAGGTGCGAGAACGATTTGACTGGGTGAATTGCAAACAAGATGTGAAGAAATGGTGCAGAAAATGTGCAGTGTGTGCCACAAGAACGGACCAGTGGGAAAGAAGATGATGTGATATCGCAGTTCCCTTTCCAGAGACTGTTGCCGGTAACAAATACATCTTGGTGGCCATGGACAGAAGCATAATTATGCTCTACCAAATCAAGAAGCTGTAACTGTAACAGACGTTCTGGTAAAAAAATCTTTGTAGCAGATTTGGAGTGCCCCTGGAACCATACTCTGACCAGTGACAAAATTTTGAGTCGACGCTATTACAAAACCTATGTCAACTATTTAGTCCAGTCAAATTACGGTTTGGGCTGGAAGTTGTCACTTCACTCAAGGAAACCAAGCGTATCCTCTGTAAAAAAATCCGCTGAATCCGAAAATCATAGTCCCCCTGGCCGGAAACGCCTGGAAAATGTTATTAACAAAAAACGAAGAAAAAATGAGAAAATGCCGTGTTTTTTCGCATTTGACTTCGAATATCTCGTTAACTATTGCTCTGAGGCAAAGAATGAATAGAAATGGACTTGTTTAGAATAAAATTTTCTATAAGATATAGTTGATCCGGAATGCTCATTTTCAACTGTTATTATTTTTTATGGCAAAATGTAAAAAATTAATCTCTAAAATTAAGTTTGTTATTACCAAGTAAAATTCATCCCATCTTTTTGAAAATCCGTATTGAGTAACTTCTTTTGATAAGAAAACAATATGACACACCCGATCACCGTAGGTTTCATAGTAATTGATTAATTAAATAAACAAGTAAAAAAAGAGATGCTGTGTCTTTCAAACTGGGGACTACAAGAGCATTCTCAATTTTTGTATACATAGTTTGACCCTAAAACAATCTTTTCCAATAATTTTCCCGATGCTTCTAGGACACATTCAAATTCGAATTAATTATAATCGTCGGTCTGTCTTGAGTAAATTTCGGAATTAATGTCTGGCAAATTAATAAAGTAGGTAATATTAAAATTATAGCCATACTAAAATGGTTCGAATATTATTTTCCTTGGTTATAAGAACTGGCATATGGTACATTATTGTCGACAACAAAAAAGTCTGGCAATAAGAAATTCATGTGTCCAATACTTTAAAAGTTATTGAAAAAAAAAATTCTTCTTAAAACCATTCACATGTTTAGGTACCAGGCAGCTCGCAAGTTGTTAAAGAGAGTATAGGGAAAAATATATTAAAGAATTCACTTCCGTTCATCAGTTCTATATCGTCGTTCGAAACACCGCTTCGTCGCCTGCACTGATAAACACCTGCATTCGTTATCTTTCACGTGACATTGTTAGTAAACCCAGTCCGCGGTCTGACCCGACGACACAGCCAACTATTATGGTGGGTTAGCTATAACCTCCTGTCTTCCGGCCAAAGCAGTGTGTTATCTCCACTTCAGACAACTCACCCACCAGGATCCGTTCATCCGCTCGCACGGCACAAACACGAGGGTGTTGTCTGGTCGAGTCTGGCGTTACACGCCCCCTTGATCACTGAACCGCTCGATCTCCACAACCACGACAAGACCCAGCACTGAGTCTTTCAAGACACTTTTAATAACAGAGATTTTATTCAATAATTCTGGTTTTCCAGTAGATTGTTTTCTGAAAGAGCTACATTAATCGTTCGGAAATTTATTCAAAATATTTCTAATGATCGGTGATCGTATAATTTGCTAACCGGCATGGGTAAATTGAAAGCGTTTTGATAAGTTGAATTCTGAGGATCACGGTACATTAATCGTTTGGTGATCTATCTTTCTGACGCTCTTGCAATTTTTCAGAATTATCCAAAAACAGTAGAGGTAGGTACAATGAAAACGAATTTTTACAATGGGGTATATTTTAATTTAATTTCATTTTCACAAGGGCCAGTGGTAGGGCATTCAAAATCAACATTTATTCTAAGCGAGAGCCCAACCTAACCAAATGTATGGGCGAAACAATTTACCGCAGTTCAAACGAAACGTGCTAAAAGTAAAGCTCGTTACACCCTGCAACCTCATTGCAAGGCTAGAGCTCAATGTATCACCTTATGATGGATGTACAGAGTCGTTCACACATTTTATTAAAGGTGTAAGCTCACACCTGGACTAACTTCCATAGGATGGGGATAAACATATCCAAAGGAATTAATTCTGAAAGGAAAGTAATTTGAATAAACAAACAAAAGAAAGGAATTCATTTAAGCCTTTTAGTATCATCGTTTCCAACACTCCTCGAACACATTTGCGGTCCATTGCTTTCATCTCTATTCTTTGTTTCAAATTACATTTTACAACTTCGCATAGAATAGAATACATTGTAGGTTGCTTAAGTTACTTTAGAAGATTGTTTACGACATGTGCCAAAGTTGTTATTTGGTTTGTATTTCACTGCCAAACTCTCGCAGTAAAACTCTTACGTATAGCTATGTACGGGAACCGAAGGATCAACGTCCTGCAATAACAAGGGGTTCACAAATTGTAGGTTGTGCGTTGAGAACGAGGAGAAATGATTAGGGTGATTACTTATAGGAATGGACGGAAGAGAGTGGATGGTCTCTTGTGGATAATCTGAGACGCATTCTATTTGGGTAGAGGCCGAATCGTAATTAACCGATTATGTAAAGTTAGTTTAATTTTGTTAATTTAAAATAATTATTTTCTAAATGACGCAGTCCCTAATTTTCCCTCGTCTTCCTCAAGGAATTATTGTAATTAGTGACATTGGACAATACGCGCTATTTAGATCCTAAAATCCGATGTAATTTCAAATACGTCAATGTAGTCCATTTTAAATTAGGTATAGGGAAATTTTACGTATGTTTCTCCTACATGGACACGTGGCTCGACTAAGAAGCTTTTGGGATGCTGTTTTTTGAAATGTGTGAGAATTTGGGGGTACATAACTAAGGAACAGTTACTTTGCAAATTACATTTCCAAAGATAGCTTTAGAAATGATTATAACAAATCAAATGTGAGCACCAATTTTTCTCAAATCCAAGTTGAAAGGACGCTAAGAAAAATGAGAAAATTGCAACATTTTTGTTATTCACTAATTTATTATTTAGAAAGATGAACTGAAAATATGAGAAATGCGTCTGTTACGTGTAACACTTGCAAGAGACCCTTAAAGTTGTTTTGATTTGGTCATTGCTGATTGTTATTTAACCCAAAACACCTTCGTTATTACTCAGATGGCGAATTTTCTTAAGCCAAAATTGAATTTTTTTATTAGCATAAAAGGAAGTTTAAAAGTCCACAGCTCTACCCATTAGCTCCTTTCATCCCTGTAAGATTCATGCAGCGGGCGGTTTTCGAGTTCCTATGGGAATCAGCCTGTTACAGTCTTTGAATACCAAGCGAGTTAATCGTTTATTACAAAGAACAATGTGTCAAACTTGTCCATCTTCGGTGTTTACGTTATGAGCTCTAAAAAAATGGCCTTATTGAAACTGGTGATCGATTTTAATTCCAGCAAAAGTAATGGTGAAGAGAATAATAAGAAAAAGAACGGAGCGGTCGGAAGATTTATTAGATCCAATTTTAACAATACCATTCCCTTTGTTTATACATATTTAAAACAGCTATAAGCGTAAACTCAGTTTACTTTATGCAAAATTCAATTACTTCGAAAAGTTTCCAACGATTAGACAATGTTTACTCTGCAGAAATATCAAACTGAGAAAATTTATGATATTTTCCTAGATGCGCCCTTATTCCTTCGCACTTCTGACGTAGAAATATCTCCTACACAATTTCAAAAGTCCGTTATTTATTATAATAAAATGCTATATGTCATATGCCGAAGCTAATGTTTGCCCTTTTGTTACAGGCGAGGTGGAAAGACTTCTACGCGAGTATACGCAAAATCAGGAGATGGTTCGTAACATCGGCGCCCATTACTATCAAATTATATATCCAGTTCAATTACGGCAACATAAGAAAATGGGCATTTCCACCAGAGAGATAGGGGGGCCGCCTAAGGTACGAAAAGAGCGGAGTTCGGTATGTCACTGCACTAATTCATTCCATTCCATCGCATATTCTTTTCGTAATGAGAATTTAGTTCTTTTTTTCTTTTATGTTCGTATGCAAGCCTTGTTAAAATGTTCCTCATTGTTTGTTTATGATAATGAGAGTGTTTACTCTAAAGGAAAACAAATGAAGGAAAATATTTTCTAAAATTAATAATGTTTGCACAAGATTTTTCACATCATCTGAGCGTGGCGTAAATTTACCCCTAGAACTTTCCGTAAAAAGAATTTCGCACAAATTTCTCTCGGAAGGAAGATTAATATTAACCAAGACTTTATTATGCATACGTTTATCAAAATTAACCAAGTTTTCTTACATCGTTCGTTTTAAGTAGCTGGGCAAACGCATCTCGAATGATGATATTTTTCATCGCAGAAATCGATTTCTATCCCACTTCTGATTCTTTATTAAGTACCTGGATTTTTTCTGAGCTGTGCGCCATTTCCCAAATTACTCCAAATACTTCAATATTACAACCTGATCCTTAATTAATGCCAAAGACTAAGGAGGATAGTCTTTGTTAATACTACTTGGGTTTCCACACTTCTCGTCCAATAAATACCAATACGCTTAATTAATTGTTCATATCGTTGACAGTCTTCAATCTTGTAACATTTCCGGTTACCTATTATCTCTCTCGGGTCGGTACTCCACTGCCGACCTGAAAAGTACAGAATATTGCACCAGAAAGGATTTAGGATGATAAAATATACATAAACTCCCATCTTTGGGGGGTTGTAAGATTATTTATCAAGTATTTTTGCACCAACCTAAATGACTCTATCTACTATCTTATAAAAAGCGGTATCTTACCATTTGCAAGGGATCTTCAGGGGTTCAGTAACGTCCCTTTTGCTGATTTTGAAATTGTTGGTCATTTGATGATACACCCGATGAAAACCAAATTTGATTTTTACACCAAAATATGGTAATATATACCTACCATCTCTTTTCCTCTAAAAAATATTAGTTGTAGAAGTAGTCATTTGGGTAGGGTGTTAAGAAAACCATAACTTCCATATTTTATATTCTGGATTTCAGTAATTCTGGTGATCCTTCGCTCTTTAATGATGAATAGGGATATAAGATTTGTGAGGGACCATTACCATTAAATTTGATCTGGAGTTTTCTCACCTCTTTTAGGCGAACAAATCGACTTGCCGTCTACTATATACTATGTGCTGTTTTCTGTAAGAATGATACGCACTTGGAATTTCCGAGTGGATCAGTGTTCAATGCGCTTTCAGTTTAATAAGAATTTCATTCCGAGGACCTAGGGATCCGACGCTATGGGAGAACAGCAGGTGCTGTGGTCCTACGCTAAGGGTGAACAGTAGGACCAGGGAGAGCCTTCTTCGCTATGGGCAAACAGAAGTCGACTTAATGCGCATTTTTTTATACCCCATTTCTGTGATCGAATTTAAAAAATTAAATTTCTCCAGAGTATAATGCATAAAATCCGGATTTACCCAATTTTTGTAATTATACCTACTATAGCGTTTATATCAAAGCAGTTACGAAAAAACGCCGACGCACAAATAGTTTCTTTACAGTTTTAATTATTTCCCGACGGAAAGTATCGTTTGAAAGTCTCTTTTGCTTCCAATTGTTTTCGCCTTTTTCAATTGTAAGATTTTCGGGAAAACTCACGAGAAATTAACGTTACAAAATAATACCCGCGCAAACAAAGGGGCTCTGGTCGCTCTGGCAAACTCGTAACGAAATTCTGTACGGCAACCGAACGTGGTTTTCCTTTTGGTAGTCTTAGGCCCAATGCTTTCAAAAACTTCCAGATTAAACCCTACCTATTTTCTCATTAATTAATTGACGCCTTTTCCTAGCGTTTAGTGATTCATTGACAATTTTTTTCCAAGAGCAAATTTGACTGGCTGTGTTGCGTGTAAAAATGAAGCTTCGATATTTATTATGTGAACTGTATATGGAATGCTTGGTATGCTTTTCGTATAAAAAGAATGTTGAAAGAAGAGCGACGCTAATGATTAACCTATTTGATTATTAAAAATACAAGTTGCACCAACAAAATTGCTTGAAGTTAAGTCGAACTTAAAATCTATGGCAACGATTATTAAGACAATCGTTGGTATGGTATTTAAGTTATGCTTAACTTTAAGGGATACTTAATTTTGATAGAGCAATTGGCCCTATATGAAACTAATTTTTTACTTTATTTTACAAGAAGGAAATAATTTCACTAGTGTGCAGAGTGAACGATTCTTTGTGCTGATTCTTATTGATATTTAGTCTACCCAATACAAACCACGTATAATTTTGACACCCGGCTTTAAACAGAACGGAACGAATTAGCGAAACTTTCAGGTTCGAAGAGATCGTGGCAACCGCGCTCGTTTTCCGCAATACGTCTCTTGTTATCGCATGTTATCGCCAGACATACATTCGTTCGCGTTCGCTATGAAGCGATACATGTAGAAATTTTCGTATGTTGACTAAAATACAAATTCAAAACCAAGGATAATATTGAAAACCAGTTTTTAGTGACGTGCTTGACGAAATACCCATTAGCTGTTCTTCTTTTCCGCATCGCGGGCCTTTAGGTTTCCTGTCAAAAAGCAAAGGAGTTGTCTCCAACCCACTTTTTATCCTCCAATCGCCCCACTCATCATAGATCTACTCTACTTGAAATTAATTCCTGGAACACATACTTATAGTCCAGGGAATAGAGGGTTTTACCTTGCAAAATGAGAAGTAGTTCCGATTTCTTTTGCATGTCATAGACAGTCATCTGGTGATTAAGAATCTAAGTTTTCGACCTCCCACCCCTTGTGCTTCCCCCGTACCACCCCCAAAACCCTTGAAATTTGGGTGGTTTCTTAGTTTTTCAATCATATCTTTTTAATGATTCACTTTAGAAAAAAATGTTGTTATCAGAAATTGTAGACTATAAAATTCTACACAACTTTGATATACACTACTTTTTTGTGAAATATTTATTAAAAAAGATATGGAGCTTGAGATTTGGTTATATTTTTAAGAATCCTGAAATTTCGATGTAGATGTTTTAACCAAATTTTATACTTTATCTCTATAATTAAGAGTTTTATGAGAAAATATCTTGAATTTATCGTGGTATAAATCACCCTACCCTGCACCCTTACCAAAGGGGATGCATAATAATGAAACTTGCAACCCTTGCTAGTGATGATATTTGAATCACTGTGAGATTGTAGCGCTTTCTAATATACTTTTGAAATTAAAAAATTGTCTCATTTCAGTTCAGTGTCACCCCCCCCCCCCCCCCCCCCGCGGTAGAAATAGATATTTAAACGCCCTTGTGGCAATTGATAAGTTAGTCAGAGAGTACAACGCTTATTACATATATTTATAATTATATATAATCCCCTTTTAAATACTATTCCTACTGCTGTGGGGGGTGGGGGTGGAAGGATGAAGCTGAACTAAAGTGAGATAATTTTTCTGTTTCAAACGTATATTAGAAAGCGCTACAATCTCACAGTGATTTAAATATCCCCACTAGCAAGGGTAGGGAGATTTATACCACGATAAGTTCAAAATATTTTCTCATAATACTCCTAATTATAGAGATAAAGTATAAAATTTGGTTAAAACATCTACATAGACATTTCAGAATTCTTAAAAATATAAGCAACTCTGAAGCTCTATATCGTGTTTAATAAACATTTCACAAAAAAGTAGTGTATATCAAAGTTGTGTAGAATTTTATAGTCTACAATTTCTGATAACAATATTGTTTTGTAAAGTGAAGTTATAAAAAGATATGATTGAAAAACTAAAAAACCAACCAAATTTTTTGGTTTTAGGGGTGGTACGGGGGAAGCACAAGGGGTGGGAGGTCGAAAACATGGATTCTTAACCACCAGATATTCTTCCATGACATGCAAAAAAAATTGGAACTACTTCTCGTTTTGCAGGAAATGGTCAATTTTCAGTCTCTATTTCCCGGACTATTAAAGAATTTATTATTTTTCATCATCTACTTCGTTCTGTTTGGTAACCAAATGATCATTTTGAAACGGTGCATAAATTTATCGCTATCTCTGTTCGTTAGGCTCTTGCGCGCTTATGTCTCACACGCTCACACTCGCTGGAATTTACCGCGTCTGAATTTGTTTCAACTTTTAGACGTCTGCCGTTATTAAAACTACTCTTAATCTAGTCTACCATTACATATTTGAAATAGTGGCAAGAATTTGTGATATGTATATGTGGCTCTCATTTAATTCAGGGGGGTGTGTTCCCTACATTGAAAGACGTCTGTCGTCTCCAACGCTGCACTTGAAATCGTCTGCCATAGCATATTTGGTAAAAATGGGACTTACTGATATAAATCTTTTCCGTGGCCCTTATCGCTAGTTGATGCCCAAAATATTCACTTCCAAGTTAATGTTGCCATTTTTGCCTGGAAGACGGGCGATATTGTTGCTAGTTTTCAACGTACTTTCAGCCTGTATTATTGAATGTTTTTTTTCGATTATAGTTTAGTTAAATTCAAAATTGTACGCTGCCTCTCGGTCTATTTAGGAAATTCCTTTTCGTTAATACTGAATTATAGAAATACGTGCTTGAAAGGAAATTTTCAGGAATATTTTGCAATATACTCCTTCGATCTATATGGTCCGAACCGGAGACCGGAGGGAGCCAAAGGGCCAGAACTGAAGTCTCCTGGCGAAGAGCTCAGATCTGATAATCATAGGTTGATTATTGCTTACAGGACTGATACAAATGGACAATCTTATATTTCGTCGAAAGTATTTCTCCATTTGTTGCTTTTTTCTGAGGGACGTTTACACCTACAGACTGCTATAGAAATAGAAATTTTTCCCATGCTCACTATAATTGCCCACCATTGAACTGGATACTTTTCATTATTAGGTAACTAAAAATATAAGAAGAATTAAAATATACATTGGGATTTGTTTCCCTAAACAAAATGCCAATTAAATTCCGGCCCTTTGTTGAAAATTGTGCGTAATTATAATTTAGTATCTCATTAAAGGTAATTCGAACCTAGAGGAGGATGTTTAACATGGCGATCAAGAGTTTGTTTAAATATATATATTTCATATTTTATCTATTCCTTCATCTCATTATTCGTATTCTCATTTTCATTCGCTCATTCTGCTCCTACAAATTGCTTGTTAAATCCTTGTCTCAAGTTGCTATAAATAACAGCCTTTATATTAGCAGGGCGAAGTGAATGCGACTCGAGTATACACGCCTTACAGTAAATTAGTGATTTCAGGTGTGAAAGCTTTTTAAAGATGCGGTACTTTAATTTATAGTCGACTGATAACAAAGTCCGTAAAAGTTTTTCAGCAAACAGTTCTAGCATTCGTTTTATAAACGAGCTTGTTTAAGTCTCCTTGTATTTTACTTTAAATGAAAGACATATTAAAGTTTTGACTTTAAAGCTTTTGCGTTCCGCCGTTTAGGCATCCGAGAAAATTTTCTAGATAAAGTACGCTTTGAAATTAGCAAAAACTGAATGTATAGCAGTTTGCCAAGATTTGTGTTTGATCGCGCAGAGAAACTTATTAAGTTGTAGAAGCTCGAAATTTAAAAAGGCTTCTTTGTACGAGTAAATAAATTGCGCAATCTGATTTAAAATCGTTTTGCTGCAAGAGTTACATGAATTTATGTCATCTTTATGAAAATTTTATGTTGTTTGCATGACCCATGTGACATAAAGTGTGCTGATTAGTTTTTCTGAGCGTTGGGGCAGCCCTCTGGAGTACATGAATTGGTTAAGGACCAGGATTGTCAAGATTTGGCAGTCGGCGAGAGACCGTAATTGAATCACCCTGCTGTATATTATAATTTTCACTATCTTCTACAACAGAATATCGTTACTATCTTGAACTATACTTTGAACAGACTGGGAAGGCCAGGATGATCAAGTTCTTGTAAAACTGTAGAATGCAACGAAAAACTACTTATGTCCAGACATGTTTCTTCAATACAGTGAGGGTTGAGATGACATTGAACAACAGTAAATAGTCACACACCACCAAATCAAATCAAATCAAATCAATTATCATATACCGTCGGCTAGCTTGATACTTGACACAATTTAATTACCTTTTTAGTAATTTTGCTTGTTGTAGAGTTTTTCTTTTACACACTGAAAATTAGCTACAACATTTCTCTCTTTTCCACCTTCCCGTAAAAGAACAACGCTGGCAAAGCTCAATTTCGAATTCCTCAATCTTGTGAAAAAATTCCCTCTCTTGGTTACTTATTAATTTCGAACGCCCAAAAAAGAGATTTTTTAACATGGATACCTAATTTTTGTCTTTTTGTCTCGAGATGATTTTAGGCCCGTGGCTTAGTTCCAAAATTTCAAAAGCGGACATTTTCTCGTGGAGCAGCGATGACCTAATGCTGAATGGTAAATGTAACTAAATAAGGATAGACTGATAATTGAAACGACATTTTGGCAAAGACCACAATTGAATCAATGAAAATTTCGCACAATACGATTGATCAAACTTATACAGATTAACTTGAAGATTAACACGGCAATATTTGTGGAGGATACCGTTCCAGAACCTTGATATTTTTTAGCAGCTAAAAATTTCTATTTCACGTATTCCTGTGGGAAAATGAAAGAAAATTTTTTCCTAATTCGAAATACACGCTCTTTTGTTACGTACGCCTTTCTGTTTTTTAAAAACTGAAGAAAACCTTATGACATTTGGAAAAACCACCTTAAAAGAAACGGGAGTTTCAACAAGAAAATTCCAAGAATGTACACTTTTAATTTCGGATATAAACCAAATCCAACCGCATGGAAAATGTCTTTTTGTTGCACTTTCTTCTATCCGACTTCTCCTACAATTCAACTTCCGACCTTTTAGGATGTGGCACTCTTCTTACGGATTTTGTCTATATAGTTGCTTCTATTGCTTTCTTTCTTTCCTTTAATTTATTTATTTATTTATTTATTTATTTATTTAATCAATTTGAGTTGCAAACAGGACAAACCTAAAATAGCAACTACATCGTATTGAAAAAAATATAAATCAATGGTAAATGTGACATTCCACAAGCATAATCAAAATAAAGGCTTAAACAAGGTTAACAGAGTAAATTAAAATATAAATAAAATATTAAAATAAAAATAATTTTAAACACATAAGTAATAAATTAGTATGCAGGACACAAGTGATGTGCTACTTAAATTCAACAAAGAGTAGAGGCAAACAAAAATGTAATTTCGTATAGTATGAAATAAAATTAAAATTAAGATACAGTAAAATAAATGATGTATGGCAAGATAGTAAATGCGATGCGATATGTAGAAAAGGAAAAAGGATAAATAACAAAGTTAATAAACCGAATTAAGAGATTTCAAGTAATATTTTAAATAATTTCTTTTTAAATAAATTAAAGCTAAACGAAAAAATGTCCAAATTTCGAAAAGCATTGTTAATTTTTTTTTTATTTTTTATTTTTATTATTATTATGCTTTGCAACAGAAACATTGCTTACAAACGTCAATAAAAACTAAATACAAAATAATTAAATTCAAAATTCATAACTAAAAAATTCCGCATATGAGTAAAAAGGGTTATTAATAAGAAATCGTTTGATATGTGATTTGTATGTTGCGTACGGTAAAGCTTTAATGGTATCCGGGAGATGGTTATAAAATTTTTGAGACATAGCTATAGAGCTATCTTTCGTTTTGCTCAACCGGTAAAATGGAATTCGTATTGCTGCTCTCCTTCTCGTGCAATAATCGTGGACGTCTGAATTATAGGTATAGTTGTCAATATTTAATTTAACATGACAAAGACAAGTTAATATAAATATACATGGCAGAGTTAGTATTTTCGCACATTTAAAGGCGTCACGACACTCGCTTTTATAGCCTAAATTCATTAGTACACGCACTGCTCGGCGCTGTACCCTGAATAAGCGTTTCCAACATGGATTGTTACCCCATGCTATAATAGAATAAGAGAGGAGGCTGTGGCAGAGAGCAAAGTAAGCATTTTTCAATGTATCGAGTGATACTTGATCGTGTAACCTACGTAAAACAAAAATGTTTGTATTAAGTTTAGAGGTGACATAGTCAACGTGGCTGTTAAAGTCTAACTTAGGATCTAAGCGTACTCCAAGAAATTTTACGTATTCTGGGTTGTCGTAACGAAGGCGCCTTAGGGTTAAAATCATCTTCTCGGTTTTTAAAGCGTTAATGTCCAGGCCATTGTTGGTACACCATTCAGCTGTAGATTCAAGGTTGAGTTCCGAGGTTGCAATTAAGTCGTTTGGGTCTCCATCTTTTTGTAACAAGGTGGTATCATCGGCATACAATAAACATACGCACTCATGAGGGATGCTGGTTGGTAGGTCGTTGATGTAAAGGAGAAACAATAACGGCCCCAGTATGCTTCCCTGCGGAACGCCCTTATTCACTGGCAGTATTTCACTGAATTCGTTATTAACGCGCACAGTTTGAAATCGATTGGTAATATACGATTTTATTAAGCAAGCACTTTTTTTATCAAAATTGTATATATGCACTAGTTTATTAATGAGAATGTCGTGTGAGATGCAATCAAACGCACGAGTTAAGTCAATGAATATTGCCCTACAATACTGGCCCTGCTCAAAACACTCCAGGGTGTATTGAACGAAAGACAGAATGGCATCGGCTGTACACCTTCCAGGTCGAAATCCAAACTGCTTATTGTACAGTAGATTGTTATCTTCCAGGTACTTAGATATACGACTGTAGATAATTTTCTCGTATAATTTCGAAAAAGCTGGCAGAATTGATATCGGGCGGTAATTTTTCACATCGCTGCGATCGCCTTTCTTGTATATTGGGGTTACAACAGCTACTTTCAACGCATCAGGAAATATACCGTCACGAAGGGTACTGTTAATTAGCTTCACTAATAAGTTGGCATATAAACTTGAGTTGCTTTTGATGAGATTGACGGTCGTCCCATAAAGATCTTTGCTATGACCGTTTTTTAATGATCTGATTACGTCCAAAACTTCTGGTAGCGATGTTAGATGATGATCAAGCTTAAGTTGTTTGGAAGTGTCAACGTCGTTGATATTGGTGTCATCCGATCGATAAGTAGGAGTAGGAGTAAAGCCTGTAGTTGAGTTAGAAGTATTAATGAAATGTCTGTTGAACTCGTCTGGTGTAAGATGGTGTGGATGTAAGGTAGTCCTATTTGATCCTCTGTGTGCATTAACGATGCTCCACATTGTTTTGGTAGGGTTACTCGATGTTCTTATCGCAACGTTGTTAGCAGCTATCTTTGCATCCTTAATAGCACATCTATAAGAAGACCTTGTTTTTCCTTTTAAAATTAAAAGTTCATTGGTTTTGTATTTATTATACAATTCAGATATTAACTGGTAAGATTGCCTCAGCATGTTTAAAGTTTTGTTGAACCAGTTCACACAATTTCGGCTGGTAGATCGCTTCAATTTTGTTATTGGAAAGGATTCTGCAAAATCACGTTGAAATTCCTCAAAGAAGGCGTTAAATTTTAAATTTGCATCCATATCACTATTCCATATAGGACTCCAATCCTTCTCGCTAAGGGAGTTAAACAGTTTTATGCGACCTGATGCAGTAAGTGGACGATGAAGGACGCTCTTGGTGTTAACATTGCCATTGTTTTGCGAACCTAATGAAATCAATTGACCAAAATGGTCTGATAAACTGCAGTTTATCACATTAGTAGAAAAGTCGTTTAAACTGAAGTTGATGAATATATTATCAAGGCAGTTGTTTCGCCTAGTTGGTTCCCGTATTGTTTGGATAAACCCAAACGAACTCAGCATACTAGTTAAATGAAACGCTCGGGTATCGTTAGTATTAAACAAAACATTAAAATCGCCGGTTACGATAATATTAGTAAAAACATTTAATTTAAGCAACAGGAGTTCCATATTGTTCATGAAGATCTCAAAGTTACCCGCAGGCGAACGGTAAACCGCAACAACCACAGTTTTAAGCTCACGAGATAAAATTGCGCAGACCTCACAATGCGATTCAATAGACATCTCATTAACATATGTCAATTGTTTAATATCATCACTATGGTTTGGAGTCAATATTAAGACACCGCCGTGAGTAGATTGGGATCGGCAGTAGGCTGATGAAACTTCCCACTTACCAATTCGTAAAGTACTTAGTACCTCCCGATTCAATATCCAGTGTTCACTTAAGCATATGATGGTAAAATTTTGATCACAAATAAAAGCTTCTAGTAGATCTAATTTGTTTGTTATACTTTGGATGTTAATGTGAAATACTTCTAATCTCTTTTTGGCATGAGTTTTTGAAGACGCCATAAAAAATGATTAACACAAGTACCCTTTGGCCATGTGGTTGGTGAAAGGAATAGCTCATTATCTTCTGGCTGGATAGAGATTTTAAATGAGGAGTAAGACTCAGGATATTTAGAAGGCATTTGCTGAATTACGGTAGGAGTGATGCTCTTATTCTTCATATGTTCCGAAATTTGTGGTATAGTTGTGTCGGGATGTAATCGTGACACATAATAAGTTATTGTTTTAGCGACACCCTTAATGGTAGAATCGCTGTCAGACGTTCCAGTAGTTAACGTAGGCCTTCTGTTTCGCCTACTTTTCGGCTTTTGCCACTCTCCAGCGTCGTTATCTGGGGTTTCAGTAGCCTTCAAGGCTACCTCAGGTTTGAAAGTTTTCACATCACTAGCATTGGTTGATAGAAGGTCACTATTAATATATACAATATCGTTTATCATTTTTGATTGTGCTATTTCAATTGAACTTTGCGATCTTGGATTTTCCGTCTTATTTTGCGAATTGGTGTTTTTCGTAACCGAACGTGAATTAGTTCGCGACTTGTTATCGTTATGTTTTACTATGTTGGAGTACGATGGAGTAGATTTCTCTTTAGGTACAGCCACAGGCTTTTCTATACTGAGGGATTGTAATTGTTTAGACAAAGTTAAATTGTGATTTTTGATTACGTTTAATTCATATTTTAATGGCAAAACAACTTCTTTATTAAAATCTTCAAGAGCTTCTTGAACAGCATTCCCCGCACAAGCAGAAAGCTCATTTTGTATGGAATTTATCAAAGTTGACTGCAATTGTTGTATTAAGCTATGATATGGTCGTTCGGTGCATTCTCTACACACGTATTTTAAG
This sequence comes from Photinus pyralis, assembly GCF_008802855.1. Taxonomy (NCBI): domain Eukaryota; kingdom Metazoa; phylum Arthropoda; class Insecta; order Coleoptera; family Lampyridae; genus Photinus; species Photinus pyralis. Next base: position 23,653,283 of record NW_022170738.1, on the reverse strand, counting down.
CAAGGCATGCTATTAAGAAAATTTATCGTACCTTTGTTGACTTCGGCACAATCACCGTGAAAATATTTATTACACACACCAAAACAGTGCACAAAATCTTCATTGGCAATTTTTAAATTACATTTAAAGCATAGGATATCAGGCGGGCGTCCGACCGCGTCCGCCATCTTCTAGCACGCTAACCTAATTACAGAATAACCAAATGTACAGCCGTGGTCAGAAGTAATGATCTTCGTTAGATACCTCAACTGTAGAAAAAGTACTAATATGTTAGGTTAATAGGTTTTTTGAAACATACAAGATCACTATATTAAAAAAAAATATTCCGAATATTTGCCATTTGCTGTGTAACGATCGTCGGAAAAAACAATATAAATAATTTTAACGTTCTATATATGAGTATTATTTTTAGTGCACTTTCACTTTCACTTTCAAAAAATAGAAAGTGCACTTTTGCTCTCCTTATATGTCTGTCTGTCTGTCTGAGTCATAAGGGCAGCGGAACTACACCACTTACCGACTTGGTATTGGTGTCATTCGATTAGAAATTAAAAATGATTTCATGTTTGTATTGTATATGCATGAAATGTCTATAAGGGCTATTGTAATCGAAAAAACAAATTTGAAAGTGCACTCTTCGGCTCTTACTCACTAGCGTAAGGAAATTTTTCTTTTTAATTTTACAGTATTTGTATCTAACACATGACATTGGGCACAGCATGTTAACACACTTTACAGTTTGCACCATAGTTTATTTGGTTCTCTTACCATACTTATTTAATTAACTAACGTGTAGTGATTATTGTATTGTTTTGTTTTGTTTTAGTGCACTCTAAATACCGGTCAAATATTGTTCATTGTTAGATAGATAGATAGATACTTTATTCTTTACCAGAGAGGTGTTTCAAAAAATTTACAAACATTATTAACAAGCGTAAACAAACAACAAGAAAATATAAATATACAACTACAGTTAAAAATTAATAAATACTAAACTACGCAAACTCACTCATTCCTGGAAAACATCAAAGAATTCCTTTAAAGAATAAAAAACAAAGGAATTAAGTCGCATTCTTAGCGTTTTTTTAAACAAATCAAGTGAAGAAATTGACCTTATACCCGACAAACTACACATTCGAAAATAAATAAGTTATATACAGTTGGTATTTTTAATTTCATAAAATGGGGACGACACGAGTCTCGAGGCCCTATTCGAACTATAACACGAATGGCTCTCTTTTGCAGCTTGAAAATATTTATGACAAATAAACATAAACATAAATAAACATTATGTCGCTTTGAGGAAACAAACAGACAATAAACACAAATGAAAGTATGTCTGTAAAGAGTGCACTGCAAAAAGGAAATTCAAAATTAGTAAACATTTATACGGAGATTTATGGTTTTAAAACTAGAACGGCTTTCACGATCATTCAAAGAGTGTGCAAAGGTGCGAATGTCTATGAAGCTCAATCCACTCAAAGTTGCTAGTCGCTTAGAACAAGAATTATGTCAACGGCCAGATCTTTCCATCCCCTGCAACAACGGCATAAGTGTAAATCTGTCAGAAATGTAGCCTCTATCCACTTGCCACTTGCAATCCAATTATATGTAATGTGCGTGAAGATAAATAATATAAAGGACTCTGAACTAGAAAGCAATTGTACGAGGAAATGAAGGTGGTGGTGAAATGAATATACCTAATAAACTCTACCTCAGTTACGTAAACAAACGGACAGCCAAGGTAGAATTATGGCCACCAAATTTCAAAACTCATTACCGCGTAATAGGTTTTCTGTCTGTCGCTTCTTCAAACCGAATGCGCGTTTTGAACATGTGCTGCCGATTTCAACAAAAATGATCCCGTCATCATAATTCGTATAACGCAGCTAATTTGCGACATTTATAACAAATAGGTACATTATAAAAAAGCAAACTGTTAGGAACGTAATACGCAAGTGTGTAATCTGTCAACGTTTTACTAATATCCCTGTGGAAGTGGAAGTTGGTGTCCCTCCGAAGGAACGAGTGATAAATGGAGATCCCTTTACTACTACTGGGATTGATTTCACTGGTCCAGTATTCCTGAAGGGAAAAGAGAAAGCTTGGATCGTGGTATATACTTGTGCAGTTTATCGTTGCATTCACTTGGATTATGTCTTAGCTTTGGATACTGGAACATTTTTAAATTCTCTGGAAACCATATTTTCTGACAATGGAACTAATTTTGTGCGGGCGAACAACCTTTTCAAGAAGTTAGATTGGAACAAAATTGAAAAGGAAACTGGTACAAAGAAAATTGGAACAAAATTGAAAAGGAAACTGGTACAAAGAAAATTATTTGGAAATTTAATGTTTAAACTGGAGCCTGGTGGGGCGGATTTTGGGAACGATTAATACGTTCTATTAAAGATTTAATGAAAAGGATCATTGGTAGAGCTAAACTGAATCGGAAGGAATTACGAAATTGTTTAGTTGCTATAGAATCTTTGCTATGTTGGGTGTTATTTAAGTACTTTATTTACATATCATACTAAAGCTACATTTCGATGATACCAACAGGTTCGAGCTACTAACTTAGTCAAACTAAACTAACTATATAGTCAGGGAGACATTTCTGAAAAATGCACGTCTAACGGCGTTTTGTGCTACAAACTGGCAACAGGCGGTTCTAGACTAATTGGTCCCCGCTGAAAACGATGCGCCCTGTTGCCAGATCCGATTTTGGCATTTAAGCCCTTAAAGCGAAGATAGCGGGCGAAATGACCGTTTTTCGGTTATTTCGAGCCCACAAGGCACGCCACTGAATGTTTTGGGTAGTTTAAGGGTAGAATACCATCTAGTACACACGTGGACATCGTTTAGGCACACTTTCGTATTCATATTAGGGGCCTAAATGCCAAAACTCCGTTTAAAAACGTAAAAAATGCAAAAATTCGTCATTTTTTTTTCTGGCCGGTTGTCGGCGTCCAATATGTATTCATATGGTAGAGTTAACATTTAAGTATTTGGGGACCTCCAGCAGCGCCATATGCCTGGGGCCTAAATATCAAGATGGCGCTTGGAAAGTCCAAAAAACAGTGAAAAAGTCGTTCTTTTTTCCGTTTCCGTTTACTACACTGGCCACACATTCCCCATTTCGATGGCCTGGAGCAATAATACGCGAATTGCGAATATCATTCTGGATGTTACACAACTGAAGGGCTTAACTGCGGAAGTGGGACTTCCCAAGTTTCCTTTTGATTTTTAATTAACAACGTAAACACGTGGCAGTCGAAACTTGTTTAGAATATTGAGCACTAAACTATGAAGAAGGTATTATGCAGATAAGAACGTTTACAGAGTTAAACCGTTGTTCTTGAAGCACTGGACGTTTTCTCTCTGCGATTGTTTTGGCATATTACACATAGACTACTGTAAAATCACCACAGAGTATGATTTTCATGCTGCATGCCCTAGGGAAAACGAAACAGTCAAATGGAAGTCGATCCACCGCGAAGAAGACTGAGCCACCATTCTGAATAGAGCATCTTCATGCGTTAGAATTGTAATGTGATATCATGTTAAATTTAGTATGAACGAGCTTAATGTTAATGTAAATCTTAGGTGAGAGTCGTTAAATCCCAGGTTATATCCCAAAAAAGACACATTCCATACTATTTTAATCTCGATTTTAATGAACAAATTGGGTAAAAGCCGCGGACTAGTTTCGACAAACGGTCATCTTCTGGCTTAAGGAAATTACAGAATAACATTGTTCAAAATGCTTAGTATACAATTGCAAATTTGAAAGGCCGCAGGGGAAAAACGATGATAATTATACATAACATTAAAAATATCTTCATGATGTAATCTTAGTTCCATTGATGTTAAAATTAATTGACTTTAATATTAAATGAAATATCGTGCATAGTGGAGACGCACGAAGCGACACAGACGAAAACTTACAGGGCGGCGCCGACGAAGATGCACAACAACACGCGAGTGACTGATTGACGTTTCGCGAATCCGTTCGGTTGTTGATGATAATTCCACCCCCTTCTCGTGGGGGGTGACAGTCGCAATACTGATAATAATGTTCGAGAACACCAAGATGAACAGCGAACGTAAGAGTGGCCAGTGTTAGTAAAATACGGCAAATAGAACGACTTTTCACTGTTTTTGGACTTTCCAGGCGCTATCTTGATATTAGTCCCAGGCAATATGGCGCTGCTGTAGGTCCCCACATACTTAAATGTTAACTTGACCATATGAATTGCATATTGGACGCCGACAACCGGTTCAGAAAGAATAAAAAGTGATGATGCTAGCTTTGACGTTTTTAAGCGGAGTTTGCATTTAGGCCCCTAATATGAATACCAAAGTGTGCCTAACGGTGTCGTCGTGTGTACTAGATGTTATTTCTACCCCTAAACTACCCAAAAGTTCAGTGGCTGCCTTGTGGGATTCGAAATAATCGAAAAAAACGGCAATTTTGACCGCCATCTTAGATTTAAGGGCTTAGATGTCAAATTGGTTCTGGCAACAATGCGCATCGTTTTCAGCGGGGGCAAATTTAGTCTAGCTAGAACCGCCTGTTGCCAGTTTGTAGCACAAAACAATTGGTACTTTAGTAATGTTTACTGTGTGTTTTTGTTTTGACAAGTCGTGCATTTTTAACAAAATCGCTCACATCCTTACTAAGACCTGGCCAAAAGTAATATTTTTGTATATTATTTTCATTCGCTGCACTCCAGCATGTCCACTTGTAGGAGTAAATGAAAATCGTTTAATATGCATTTTTTTGTATCGTTATTTATGATTCTAAGTACACCCCTAATTAATACGTATGAGAGGACCGGTCCAATTTTTTTTATTGTCAATTACGCTTTTTAGCAATTTTATAAAATCAACATTTTCCTCGTTTCTAATGATAGCTATCTCTTTAATATTCATTTCCTTTCAAAATTCTATTAATTCTCTCAACAATACGTCTCGCGTGCTTGTCGATCGAGATTTTTGTAATACATAAATTGTTGATATTTCCGGAACATAACATAAATTTTTACTACTTGAATACAAGGTAGTTTTATCTCCCACTTGAAATTTATTTGCATTTACAAGAACTAATTCTGTGCTTTCTTTTGGAATTTTAAAACTTCCGCAATATTCGGTTGATCAGGCCGATTTGCTGAATCTCCTAACTTATTATCGTCTTGATTTGCATTGTTATTTTGCAGCACTTTACTTTTAGCGCGTGTTAACACTGTAATTAACTGAGCGTGCATATTTTTAAGTTCATCCGAGGTTATTATAATACGTGATAATGCGTCCGCACTTACATTATTACTTCCTTTTACGTATTCAATTCGAAAATCAAATTCCTCAAGGTGTAATCTAAATTTTGTCAAACGACTAGATGGACTAGTATGATTAAATAAGTAAATTAACGGTTTGTGATCTGTCAAAATTTTAAATCTTCTTCCAAACAAATAAGGTCTAAAATACTTTATAGCCCACACAACAGCTAATAATTCTTTTTCTGTCGTAGGGTACAATATTTCACTTTTATTGAGAGGGCGGCTAATGTAAGCTACTGCTTTTTCATTATTATTTAATAAAACTGCACCGATTGCTAAACCCGAAGCATCGGTTTGTAATATAAATTCGTTTTCGTCTGAGAAATCTGGATAATCTAGTACAGGTGGAGTTATTAATGAATTTCTTAAATAATCAAAGGATTGCTGACACTCATTGGACCACTCAAAATGAGAATACTTTCGACATAATTTGTTTAATGGCAGCGCTATGCTTGCAAAATTTGGTACATATTTCCGGTAATAGTTGGCGAATGCAACAAACCTTTTTACTTCGATTGAATTCTTTGGAATGGGATATTCCTGTAGTGTTTTAATTTTTTCTGGATCGGGTAAAATACCATTTGCGGATATAACGTGACCTAAGTATAATATTTCTTTTCTTAAAAATTACATTTGGAAGGATTTAATTTTAAATTAACATTCCTATCTAACACTTTAAGTAAATTTTTATTATGATCTTGTAAATTTCTACCAAAAATTCTTAAATCGTCTAAATATACAAAACATCGCTCATAATTTAACCCCGAATTTTGGGTTACCACCACAAAAGGACTGCAGTGCTCATGTTTTCCAGAAGGGAAGGAAGCTACTGCAAGCGATTTACGTATTCAACGTAAGAAGATACTGGAGATCCAGAAAGCTATACAAGATCGTTTCAGAAAGGAATATCTTTCGATTCTTGTCTCAACAAAACATATAAAAGGCAAAGAAAATTTGAAAGTGGGAACGCTAGTACTTGTTGGGGATAATATAAAGGAAAGGTTCGAATAGCTACTTGGAAAAATTTTCCCAAGTCATGTCGACGGAGTTGTACGAGCGGCTGAAGTGAAAACGAAAAATGGATTATTAAAGCGTCCTGTTGAGCGTCTTGACCCGCTAGAGATGTCTGAAGAAGTGAGATCTAAGTTCAAACCAGAAGTGAGTCACATCGCATTTGATTCAGTCAATTTTAGGTTTGAATGAAGTATCAAAAGAAGCTGCTGAAGAGGAGGAATCCGTTATTACACGTCATGGACGAAAGCCGAATCGTTACGGGCAGTGGAATCGGTAATTCGGTAATAAATGTATTTATAGTAATGTAATTTTCTAGTATAAAATTAGCGGGAGTTTGTAGAATGTATAGACAGATAGAAATTGTGAACGTCTTGTCACGTCATATTAGATTGAAATCTTATAAAATAAACTTTTAAAGATTTTAAAGTCTCGTCATAGTTTGTCTGGCAATCACTATTAGATAAGTTTAAGAACAAATTAACGTAGTCGCGATAGTGGTTTTTATCTCGTTACGTAACTTAACCATAAATAAGTTTTGACACTTAGAATGGCGCTTAAATTAAACGTTTTTTTAGAGGAAGCTTTTACTCCTGGTCCATTATTACTAGCGATTTTATACCGCTAGATTTTTTGGCTATACTGTTAAATAAACTTTCACTGACAACGAAAGTGAAAGTCAGTTGGCGCACCTGTGAATGCCCATAAGGGCGTAAAACAGCGCATAATTTGCGCCCAATTATGCATTCGATTAAATCAATTCAGTCAACCTCAGTGAAAAAATAGAAGTAAAAATACTTACTTAAAAACAAACTGCAATATTTTTTAATCTTTCACTGTTTAATTGTGGCAATTCCTACAAAGTTTGGAGATTGTATTGCAGTTATCAGTATTGCATCATCACCAACCGAAATGGTTATCTTCTGGGACCGCACCAATTTTGTGAAACGTATGAGCTGTCACTCAGCTAAACCACTTCTTCAGCCGTTAACCGTCTATAACTGTGATGGTCTCAGTGGGAGGCAGCCCAAAATCCACCCACCTGCTCTTGCACTGGTATAGGGTCGTTTACACCTTGAGAGATAAATGAAAAACTGAAAAAATATACTTAACTAACCATCATTAACAGTGTGCCCTACTCTTCCGAATTTTTCTACACTAAACTTTTTGAAAATGTTTTCTTCGCAGATTTTCTGCGGCGATCCGACGCTGGCATGGTTTCGATGGAACATTTTTACTCGGTGGGGACAGGAATATGATCCGACAAAGGTGTTGTACTCTCGACCGAGTTTGACCGTTTTTGTTTGGATTTTGCGCGCACGCTTTAGCAAAAAAAAAGAAACAAACACCGCGACTTTTGGAACCCCTCGGTAGTAGAAATGCATAGACGCCCAAAGCTTTTGTTTGGTTACCTATTCCTTTCTGGGTTACCTTTCTGAATCTCGCCCCACCCTCTTAAAACCATAAACTTTAGATGAGAAACGTAGTAACTAACAGGAATGAATATGACCAACCTATATTTGCTAAAATTACTAGTTTGATGTAAAAAAAAAGAAAGATTTTAGTGGTAGTGCACGACAATTAGTCTATGCAGCTTCTAATTTCCTTCAGCTTGACGAGGAAATGGGCGCTGATCGCGTTGGGGTAACGTACCGACCGAAGGAGGGTACCAATTGTCTTGGATGTACTGAGAAACGTAACTCGATGGTGAGTTCTAACCTTTGCTTGTTGCAGCTTGTATGCGTTAATATCATTTTTCTTCAATTTACTCGATTATAGTTTGACTTTATTATTTCATGACCGAACGCGTTAAAGGTCGACTTGTGTTCATTTGTCCTATGTTAACAGTACTCGGTGAGTATGGCCGACGAGGCGAGAGATAATCACGAGCAACAGATCGAGCGAGCGGAAATTGCGAACCTGGTCAGATCGCGCATGGAAAGTCTTAATCTACCACCGATGGATTACAACGATGTCAGTGAGAAACGGAACAGCCTATCTTACGTTATCATAAACCCCAGCTGCGATTTGAAGTTAGAAGAAGGAGACATCATGTAAGTTTTCCATTCTACCTTCTCTTTTCCTTGTTGTAACTATACTGGCGTGTCGTCGTCTACTTTTTCATTTTCCTTACCCTCTTCGTCTATTTCTTTTCTGATTTTACTCATCCTTTCTACCTCTTTTTATCTACCAAATGATCTTTCTCACCACATAATCTGCGCTACCTTTTTTCTCGCAACCTGCTGTGATTTTAAATTGTTCTTTTCGATATTTCCACTCCAAATATACCTTATCAATAAAAGTAGATCAAAGTTTCAAAATCCAAAGTACATAACTTTGTCACTCTTATCACTCTGACCGGAGATAATTTTTCCGGCTACGGGTTCGCTACATTCCTCCCAATCCGCCCGCATATAATTCAGCAACAAATGAATACTCTTCATTGCACCTTTTTGATAAAGTTTCGTTTCAGATATTTAGTAAGACCGAGCCCATTCTCAGCGCAGAAAACATTCGAAAGGCACAACAGCCGAAGAAAGTCAAACATCAGCTTCTGCTCCCAGACGCTGCTGCAGCAGATGGCCGGATTGGGTAGTAGGCGAGGTTCCGGTCTCGGACTTACCTCATTCCAGCCGTCGAGACCGCCGCCGCTCGCCACCACGAAGTCCAACTCGCTCTCGTTGCCCGACAGTCCGACGGTCGCCGGCTATCAGCGCGGCAGATCGAACTCGTTACGTGTAATTGACGACATTCTGCTCAGGAGATCGAACTCTCTCCGACAGGGGTTGACGAATATAGGTGTTAGAAGAAAAAGTAGCCTGGAAGATATAGGACTTTCGCATTTTTCGTCCGCGCCGTACTATAGCAATTACAATAATCCAATCAAGATTGCTTTGAACGGTAGTATCGGGTTAGAGGTGACTCCGCCGGAGGAGAACAGTCCGCCGGTGATATCTACGAATACGGCTTTAGTTGTAAATCCGCCGCCACCGAGCGGATTGCTAAGTAAAACGGGCAGCACGATGAGTTTGTCCCAGGGCGTTCTGCCCGCGGTGCAACCTTTCAGTTTAGGCATTAACCCGCCGCCAAGCCCGCCCCCTTACGGCGAATCTGCATGCGCTCAACAGACGGGTTTACCGGTGCCGCCGGCCTCGACGGATCCGCAGCACCTTCAGGGAACCATAGTATGATATAACCTCATGTGGGGGAGGAGGCTGAGTGGCTTACGCAACAAGTGGCTCTAACTCTTCACTTCCACACAGATAGCTCTGCCACTTGAGCGAAGTGTGCCATTTGGGGCAGAGCTATTTAGCTGTAAATTTACCATATTTGGCCTTATAAAAAAAGTGTACATCAGAACTCTAGACTGATATTTAAATCTTTATATCTTTGTAACCAGACGAGAGAGTAGTGGAAAAAAAGATATTCTGTCGGTGACTCCCGTTTTGTTTTCAAATTTCAGGCCTTCTCGCATGAACTCGTGTCATTAGCTCAATAGTTATAGTTTTGACCGTTCCAAATTCTTCCATACTGGCCTGTACCAACAAAATAAAGAGATATTGTTCAGATGTTGAATGTGGGATCAAATATTGTAGATAATTTTAGTGTGCCCTTTACTTAGTAATGTAAAAAATTAATCTTTGGTGCTGGGTCGGAGCATTGACTAAGTGCATCCTACCATCGGGTGACTGTGTCCCAAATGTCTAAAAACTCGACCACGCAAATTCAAGATAACCAAATAGAATTTGTGCGCTACTTTTCATAAAAATAAGGATAAATCTTTTTTTTTCAATTCTTCACTGGTTAAGTTTGTGCCAAGAACAACCACACAGTCAGTCGAGTGGTAGGAATACCAAAAGCTTCGCCCAAACCAATCGCGCTATTTACAGAGTAGATACGTAACCTAAATTGAAGTACATAATTCGTGATACGGTTCCATTTTTTGGACCGCGCATTTTGATGTCAAAGCTTGGTATTCATGTTATTTATGACCCGTTTTGCGCAACTTTCCATTTTTGTACGTAAATAAAAAAAAAGGGATGCGTCGGTTTATAATAATCAAAATTGTTGAGAGAAAAAAGGCCAATTTAAGTAGTAGTCGCCGCTTTATGGGTAGCTTAGCGTAATACCGTCCATGCTGTTTTTAGTGTGTACATATCGAATCACGTGTATAGTTGTCACTATTTCTATACTGTAACCCCTCTAGCTAAAGACTGCAGTGGAGAGGTCCAAATGAAAACGCGCGGTTCACTTATTTTATATATATTTAAAAAGAACATATCCGAAAATAAGTGACTATAGTTACTATATTTTTCTAGGCAAAAAATAAAGTGGTTGAGATCGGATAGATATCTTCAAGACCAATGCTTTGGTACTATTGCTTTATTTAATCATGACATAGAGTATATAACGAGATGAGTATAGATTAAAGAGTTTATCAGTCAACAGATGCCATTTAGGTCAAACGGCTCGGTTTGTGCATGACTTGTTGCAATATGTTGTAAATATGTTGTTCATTGTTTTTGCTTAAAGATAATTAAATTATAGTAAAATAAATTATAGCCGTTATGATGTACATTGCTAATAAAGGCAACATGTATGATTTTTATAAAGTTGTTTTATTTCTTCATTTTTGTAACAGACTGTAACAGGGACGCCAACAGGCAATGTGAAGAACTTCATCCATTTAAGGGTATGAAGTGCTAACGTCACACGCACTCAACGTGTATTATTCTGCCTGTTCGATTGCGCGCAATTGATAGTTCTGCAGTAGACGCGCGGTTACGGTGTGACCGTTCATCTGCGCCAGTAGATAGGGGTACGGTTGTAGGTTGGGCGAGGCGCCTTTCTTCAGCAGCCATCGTACAAGGTTGGTATGCCCGAAGTTCGCTGCCAGATGAATCGGCGCGATGCCCTTGTCGTTGGTGGCGTTCACGTCGCAGCCGGCATAGTAGAGCGCGCGAATGCAGGTGGCGTCCTCTTTGTACGGGCACTCGATGTGATGGAACACCGCCAGGTAAAAGGGGGATTCGCCTTTCACCGATTTAACTGACACGTCACCCCCTGCAAATCAACAGATTTTTAAAACGTATGTTACTGGATGCGAGGTGCTCGTTACGAACCGAATTGAATCATGACGTTGACCAGTTGGGTCGAACCTTTCCGACTGGCGCGCTGAAAAGAAAATAGTTTTAAATGTATGCTCAATACGCTATAGAGACAAGCAATCAGAGCTGGGCAGAATACTTTAAAAAAAGTATTTGAATACTAAATAGTAAATACTTTACACAAATCAAAGGTATTTGAATACTAAATACTTTTACGTCCAGCACAAGCGAATACTAGATACCGATACATTGAAAAGTATTCAAATACTTTCAAAAGTATTCTAATAATATCAAAGGTATTCGAATACTTGTCACTCAAATATATTAAAAATTTAAAATAAAATTTCTTATAGAATGTGGCCTGTAGAATCCATAATTTCAAACAGTTCCAAGATGGGGCTACTAGTTTAAAAGTTACAGCGCTTTGAATTTTCTTTCGAAATTGGTTTCTAAGAAGTCCATAACTTTTGATTGAGAAGTCTAATCGAAAAAGTACGAATTGTCTTGGATTCTACGCACCAAAATTAATAAGAAAAAGTGTTTTCCCGAGAAATTTTGGTGTAGTCGATTTTTGGTAAAAAAGGAAGGTTATACACTGCCTTTTTTTGAAGCCCGCAAAAAAAATTGTCTCAAATCGATCCGGAAAAAAAATGTTCTTATAGAATGTGGCCTGAAGGATTTGAATACTAAAAAGTATTTACAAAATCGAATACTGCCCAGCTCTGCAAGCAATTATATTAGAAAGGAAAACTTCTTAAAAGCAAAATTCCATACAGTCCCATGATCACCTCCTGTTCCTGTTGATGTAATGATGGGGGAAATAAAAAAGATTTCTGTAAAAATTAAAGTTATTTGTTTGTAGGTAATTCAAACCACAGATAGGTATTATACTTTGTTTCAATAACAGTTTATAAATATAATTAATACAAAAAAAATGTTTTTATTACTAATTAAATCAATCTGAGCAAATTAGGAGAAAGAAAATCGTATTAACAGTTTCCTGTAGAGTACAAAATAATTTTGGAAGGAGGAGGGGGGGCAAAATATGTAGATCCGGCCCTGTACACATTGAACGGCTCTTACAGTCTCCGGGAGCAATAGAGACATGCCCGACATGTGGCCGGTAAAAACCTGTACCCAATAAAGGTCAGCAGCTATGCCAATAATGAATAATATAAATAAATTTCTAGTACAGCCTACAAAATATTCACTCGTCACAGTGAACAACCCCTTGTACGGTTTAGGGAGAACAACAAATATAAGTACCATAAAAGCGGAGTATCCATCAACGGGATGCAGGCGGTTAATAGCACCTGGACACTTCTGTATAAGTCGAATAGCTTCCACTACGTTGTTTTCCTACAAGAAAATCAATAGGATTCGTTTATATGAGCTACAACTTACAAAAACAGCTCCATGAAGTTTGTTAAAGTCGGAATACACACAGCGTCTGCACCAAACACCTACAGCAACAAATAAAACAACGAGAACTAAACTTAACACGATAATTTCACACATATTATCCGAGAGGCAATCTACAATCAGGTATGAACACGTTTATTGTTTAAATATCCAAAAAAAAAACGCACAGAAAATATAATTCAAACACAAATTCTGTTTGAAATTCGAAAACACAAATACCATTAGATCAAAATCCCGTATTTTAAACATTCACTCTGGAATCATGTCGATGCTCAATTCTTCTCCTATATTACTCGGTGATGTTTCAAGGTCCCCAAGATCGTGATTCGACTCGCTGAAATCGCAACAATAAACAGAAAGCGCTTAAAGTTCGATCTACCTGTCGAGAGAGGGCTCGTTGCTGAACATCTCCGTCGGTACGGTTAAAGGTGCACGTTCCGGAACCAACTCCATGTAGCTCTGACGCGACTGCAAGTGCCTCTCCACCTCCTCGGGTGTCATGTGACCATCAGATAAATTACTGGACGATATCGGCACGGGAATCTGCAACTGATCGATACTTTAAATCTACACACTCGGTGCAAGCCTTCACCATGGGATGATTTAACTGTTGCTTAACCGGTCGTGCAACTGTCGGCCTCTTTCGTTTCACAGAACTTAACACTTTACTGTAACTGCTCGAGCCGTTTCCCGTCTCAATTCGTCTCCTACAAAAAGAACCTACAGTCAGCCCCGAAACAGCATTAGACTAACTTTTTCAACGGCTCCACTCTAACTGCATCCTGATCGTCAGATGATTCGGTTTCGTCGCTCTCCGAGCTTGAGTCGATTTTCTCGTGTTGTAACAGACGATCTAGGAGGAAGTTGCGGTCTCGTGTCACGGTCAGTAGGCGTTTCTGTGCTGCTCGTAGAGCTACCCGAAACGCTTCATTCTCCTAAAAATGATCAATTACGTAGGGAAACTTCGGCGGTGGATGCTACAAACGTAAATGAGGTGCCTGAACTTTCGTTTTAGAAACTTGTATTGTTTTTTACACTTTGACTCTTCGTTTGCCTGCTCTTCTTCTTCGGCGGCTGCAGCCTCGTTTGCCATTGAACGACAGTACCATCCATCCAGCATTTTCTTTGTATTGTTAAATCACACACAACCAACAGACACCAACAACAAAAACAATCAATATTCAAAACGACATTTTAAGAAATGGGAAAATTTAAGCAATGGGAATCGACGTTGCCGGATTTCTATTAAATTCTCACTTCTACATTCCTTATAGCTTGCGCGACAATTGCGCCATTAAACAAGAACTAGCTGTGTACATTCTCGTGGATCCTTGGAATATTCGAGAGAAATTGTGTTTTAAAAATTTAGCAACGAAAGAGTTCCCAATTATTTATTATCAAATTTTTCAGAATTCGATTATGAACAAGGAAGCCGTGAAATGTGAATTTTGTAATGGTAAGTAATGGTATATATCAAAACAAATACACAGTTAACTCAATCTTCTAATTGCATATCACAAATTATGATTCAATTTCTAGCCTACTCGTACAACTTTACACAACTCGCTGACATTCCCTTACATCGATGACGCTTTAAAACGGCCTTAATATTCGACCACAAACAATGTTTTCCGATGTGTCGTGCTTTGATAAATGACGATTCCAATTTTTCTTACTATTTGTGACATTATCGGCAGACTGCACGTAACATCCTTGAATGTGGCATGTTATGCTTATCGTCAGTGCCGTAATTACACTGATCACAAACCAAATTTTTGAGAAAGTTGTGTGTTAAAAGGTGGCGCTTTAAGCCAAGGGTCTTCAACCTTTTGTAGTGCAAAGGCCAAAAATCGATTTCACATCGTCCGAAGGGCCACAATGCCGTACTGTCACTTTACCATCATTTCAATAAAATAAAAAATTATAATTTCAAAGTGCAATCAATGCGATTTTTGATACTGTTTATTTTTGACGCGTGTGTCGATATTTGTTTTTATTTTTGTAGTTGCAACCCGCAGTTTACCTTCAATATGTGATCAGGTGTAGTATTATCTCTGATATCGCGTTCAGTGGCGGCAATAGGAGTTCGGCCGCCATTTTGCGTCAAAAGTTGGCAACACACAATACACGTAGGCATGTGTGATGTACACCGCGGTGGTTGCGTTACACATATTGTGAACGACTATTTTCTAAACGTTTTAGCGATATGAAAACTAAATATGAATATGAATTTGGTTGTTTCTAGTAAGAAACAAACCCCTACAAGTATTATGAGAACATCTTTCCTTTTTAGATGAAAATTTATAACAATTGGACTGAATATCAGAATTAAGAACATTTATTCAATGTAAAATTTTGAATATCTTTGCAGGTGAAGAAAATGAAAAGACAGAAGAACGGATTATTACACTTATTAAATAAAACACAAAATTCCTCTCCAATCAATTTATTACAAAATAATTGGTCTAAGCAAAACACGTATAATTATCATTTTCGCTACCATTGAGTAAGTAATTGAAAACACTTTTTGATCATCCCACAGGTCACAGATCAGTGGGTTCAGCACCATATCTTTCAACTTCCACAGCTCCGCCTTAGAGGATGGTCCAGATTCCATCAACTGCTTTCTGAAAACCATCCTTTCAATTGATCGTCTTACTCTGCCTCGTCAACATAATCTCTTCGCTGAATCCAACTCATAGAAATTGTTCGATGGGCTATTGCACTGCGAGTCGAATATGGTATCGCGTTTCACAACAATATCCTCAATTGCTGCCCCATTGTCACACATATTAGGTTCCGCCACGTTCGTTTTCAGCTATTTTTCGATGCCTTTGTCCTCCAATGCTAATTGCACGCGGAAATACAATTAGGTACTGAATTCACGGCCATTGAAACACATTTTTCATCCCCAGACGCTGCCATTTGACTACAGAAGTCGCTAATGTCAGGCTGTCATCTGTCATGATACTATTTCTTGTAGGAATATCATGGCACCTGTACTTCAAATTTGTAAACCAGTGACGTTTATAGAAGCGCGGGAATGCGCGTGACATATCTATTACCGGAAACACGTGACATTTGACGCAAAATGGCGGCCGATCTCAACGACCAATCAAAAATTAGACACTCTATTGTCGCCACTGTCTCTATAAAGTCACTGTAGCCACCGATGGCCACCGATTAGCCAACGACACCTGCCGACGGATAATTTATTACTCTGAATCAAGAAGCTGTAAAGTTAATTGGTTTGGTTCTGCTCGTAGTTTTTCCCCAGTGTTACCAACTGTAAGCATATATGATGCCGTTCGATGGTTTGGGCCTTTGGGGGACCCTTAAGGTCATTACTATACAGAGAAGAATGTTACATTCAATTCTTTTTGCTCCTGTATCCGTCGAGAACTATCAGCACTACAACACGGAGCGATAAGTCATTCCAATTCAATGCGTTTTAAATGTTGTATTCTTTTGTACGTGCGTTTTTTTAAATAAAATATTTACACAAAAATTAAGTGTAGAAAATGATGGTAGTTTGTATAACATTTGGAATTGTATAAAAACTAGTCATACCGTTACAATTTTTATACAAGTATACTATAACCTCACATATCAGTCAATTCAAAAACTGTCGTTAGAAGTTTGGACAACTATGAATGACTTGATGAATGCTCTATCTAAATCAAAGACTGATGTTGACAGTCTACATAAGACAATATCCAAGTGTAAAGCTGAGGTAATAAGTTATATTGAGGATGTTTACGTGAAGTACACCGAGTGGCCACAGTGCAATCAGAAATTACTAAAGAAGGTGAAGGAGGTTTTAGATAATGTAAATGTAGTTAAAGAAAGATTCGAGTCAGTTACACTTGGCGATTTGTCTGCACAGCAGGAGCAAGTAGACACTCTACAACGTGAATTGCACAACTGTCAAATTTCTACTTCGTGCACGATATCGTTAATGGAAATACATGAGAAGCTTTTAAACTTAAAGGATGGTAAAATGAAAGACAATATCATTCAGGCAGCTTCTGAATTGGTGCACGTGGGGACCTTGATAATGAACCTCCCGGGTCAAGAGTTATTAGATGTTGTACCTTCATTAAAATCAACTGTGGCGTTTGAGAAAACCGAATTGGCATACGCAGTCACCGTAATGCTGGAGGAGATGATCGTTATTAAGGAAGCCAAAGCTGGACGTATGCAAACCTACACGATGAAGATAGACAAAAACACTTCTCAACTGCGAGACATCATCAACACTCTCCGCATACTCAACCAGTTACAGTCACCTCTCGATAACTTTCGTCAGTCTTTTTGGACATGCATCTGTAAACCGATACTTACCAGCATGACTCTGATACGTACAGACGACGAGGGCGACTTTCACACTCTCACAATTGTCGTGAAACAAACGGCTCCGGTGAAATCGTACAAGGACGTACTCGACAAGCTCCTGCAGGTATTTTCCTTTGTTCGTACGCATTTCGATTACGAAATAACGGACGGGTATAAGTTGCACACGTTTCTCGGAAATGGGGTAGAAGTCGAATTATCGCAGATGTTACTTCGCGACATTTTGCCTCATTCGGATGCAATCAAAAGTGATAGTAAGCAAATCGTCGACGACGCTAGAAACTTTCAAAATGAACTGGTGAAACTGGAAACGTTCGCCGAAGCCAATGCGATTTTGGAGTACGTCGACGGCGTGGACGCGATGCTCGTTAACGAAAAGTGCAATCAGTACACAGTCGAGGCGATCACAATCATGAAGAAAGATCTGCACGATATGGTCGAAGTCGGTGTACACTTTGACGCCGATAATCCTCTCACCGGAGACCAATTCCCTCAGTGCACCATATCCAAGAGCACACTGGAGTTGCTCGACAAGGCGGAGAAGGTACTGCTACAGTCACTAACCGACCCACCTGCAATGGCCACTCGCACCATATGCGCAATGCAAAGCATATTTTATCAGGTAAGTAATGTATGATAGCAATGGTGTCAATGTCCGTGGCAGTGACGCACTGGGGTAGCATCACGGTTGGTGGTGCTCTCACTCTTAAGAGCCATATACTAATGCAATGTTATTATTATTATTATTAGTAATAAAATATGTGTCAATGTAAGGAAAATCCTAAGCACTCGACATCATAGTTCGCAAATATATTATGTGTACGATAAAATATATACAGTAATATACAGGGAGATTCACGTAACTCGTTCGATAAAGGTTTTTAAACTTGCAGAAATAGAAACTTGAAATTTGGTTCGCAGCCATAATCGACTACCTATTGCGAATTGAAATGAAATTAAAAACTGGAAGATGGCGCTGCTTCCGTAAATACCAAAAGTTGGCGCCATCTTGGTTTTTTAAATAGACAGCATTTTTTAAATGCGCCATATTATTCCGAATTCCGCGCATTTAAGATTTTCGTACCTATCTATCATAGTTTTTGACATATGTCAATTATTGCAAGGGTCCATTAAAAAAAAACCGTTTGCTGGTTTATTGTTTCCTATGATAGTAACGCCGCAGAGCAATTAATATTATTATTTTCAGTACGGAAGTATCGTTTACGGCCACCACGAGAAGTTACTGCAAACCATTCCGCAGCAGGTCGTCCTCTACCGTAACAACTGCATGTACTTGGCCCATCGGCTGTCGCAACTCAACGACCTTTACAGTTCGCGTTTCCCACCGGAAGTGCTACCGATACCGCCGCTCTTCAAGGACCAGTCCCATCAGCTGCGCACCGTTGGCGGCGACATCTTTTTGGGCTACGTCGAGACGCACATACAGGCGATGGAACGGACGCTCTCCGAGTACAAGTTCGAACCTCACCAGCTGTCGGAGAACATGTCACCCGACATAGACAAATGTTTCAGACAGTGCCTGCGCCAGTACGAGCTGCTGAAGACGGTCTGGCAGAAGGTGCTACCGCATGCGGTTTACAATAAGACGATCGGTTACCTCGTCAATGCGTTCTGCAAGAGGTTGCTCGGTACCGTGTTGGAAGCGCCCGATATAAGTGTGAAAAATTGCGAGCTACTCGTGGATTTGTACAAGATCGTTTTAACACGCGCTCCGCGTTTGTTTACCGATTCGGAAGAAATTAATCTGTACGTCGATCTTTGGCAGAGATTGAACGAACTTGTCTTTGTGCTCACCGCGGATTTAGTTTCGATCGAAGATAGATGGAAGAACGGCCCTCTTAGCACGCGCTTTTCACCGGACGAGGTTAGACATTTGATTAAAGCTTTGTTTCAGACTACTGATCGGCGTGCGCATGTGTTAAGCCAAATTGTTAGTGTAAATAAGTTCTAGGTTTGTGTTAAAAGCACGTTTCTAGAAAGTTGCAATGGAGGAGCTGAGGGTTAACTATACGAAGGTTTTTCCAAAAGTTGGATATGTGCGGATCTTTATAAACATGAACGTAAAACAATGCTTTCTAATATGTTCTATTCAACACGACTCGGCCGGTAAACTTTGAACTCGACCGGCCGAGTTGGAGCGGAAACTAGTGTGTGCGTTTTTATGATTAAAATTAAAAGATATGGAGAGCCGAGGAGTTAAAAGACTTCCTTGCCCGTAATCTGTTTTCAAAACAGAAATACATTTAGAATCTGCGTCAAAACAGGTCAGATCGGCATTAATAAGACGAATTTCTCTTGCAAATATGGCGTTTATGAAGTCTATTAATGCGAAATTTTATCTTACAATTTACATTAGAAGCTTTGATCGCATACTATTAGTGCATAATCACTTAAAGGTCCTATTTCACATTGGTTTTTATCGAAAGAGTCGGTTGGTGGTTTGCGCAGTTCAATTGATTTTTAATTAACTACGTTTACACTGCATGAACGTAGTGGATTGGTTCGATCCGGTTGAAATATGCGACATAAACGTTGCGGGGGGGTTGAAATTCGATCGGATATAATACTTCAACTCAATCCGGCAAACTTCTGTAATGAAGGGGCGGAAAGGAACACAACTCGCCTTTTATTATTAACGATCGTAAAGGGTGACATCAGGCTGACTGGTGTTAGGATTTGGTCCTATGTCGATCCATGCCTCTCACTGCTCTCCTTGCGAATACACCTGCAGATCAAGGTCACCCCGAACTTTTGTTAACAATGAGGCGTATTGGCATGACCTAGTCGAGCGAATAGGTCACTCAGCGATACGCGTACGCGCCAATCTCGCACGCCAGTGGGGCTCCAAGAGTTTATAGCTTAAAATTTAAACGTTCCAGTTCGACATGCTTTCCCACATTTAAATCGAAAAACGTCAACTTTCACGCGGGATTAACACGCCGGGTGGAGTTTCAGAATTTCTAAAATCTTTCTAAACGGTTTTAGTGTTTTTTTGATCTACAGAAGATGTATAGACGTAACAGAGAACGAAAATTGAAAGTGGCGCTCTGCATGGCAGTGGCGTATCCAGGAAATAAAAAAAATTGGGTCAAAAAATGGGTGGTAGAGATGGTATCTTGAGTCTTGAGTCATATTGCACAGTGCACAGTTTGCGACAGAACTTTTAGTTTAAACAAAACCGACACTCTTTTACCGCGCGATAAACCTACAGGAACAAACACTCTCCAAACTTGCGCGCTTACATCGATCTACACTGACGTTCTTTCACATGCGCTATTTTGAATGTCGGGCAGGGCTGAAATACAGAGGTCGGAATGTTGATGAAAAACACCATTCCCATCCCTAACATACGAGTACGTTTAATTTTACATGAAAAAATTATCTTCAGATACATAATCTTGTTTGCAACCAACAGGAGTGCTGAATCCCGGGACGCGAATTTCCGAACTCCATCCTTATTCAGCGCACCGCTTTGCCGTGTAGAGCCATTCAAGCACCAAAAAATCCATGAAACTACTTTTGGGTGATACACGCCAAAGGTTTCAAAGATTTTAAGCACAAATTTTGCATTTGTGGACTCTAAAGATGCCAGATTTGCAATAAAAATTGGATAACTGTGCTCTTCACCAGAAATGTTCACTAGTATCATTCATTTTAAGAAGGTAGCGGTAAAAAGCATAGGGAAGCTTTGTGATTGGTTAAAACACGAGTCAGTATTACAATGAAACATAAAACGATTGTTGAATTTTGCAAGTTGGTAGTTTATGTTGCCAACTAAATTGCCGAAGTGTCATTAGTTGTTATTGTGAAAGATTTATTTCTGTTCGCAGTGCTGAATATTTCTAATTTAATTTGGTGCCGTTTTATATTTTTCCTGTGTGTCTTCAAACACAGCGCCATCTTATAATGAATGCAGTATAGTATGACATTTGAGCGTCCACAAAAAATTGCTTCTCGAAAATGAACAAATGAATAAGTAATGCTTCAGAAATCAAGGACACAGCTTAATTGAAGGTCCTCTGCGATGGGCTCGCATAGCCGCTATACCGCCGCAAGATGTTAATTTTTCTTAATAATTTTGGGCGATTTGGTACAGTATGGCATTTAGATTTTCCGAAAGTTCATGCTTCATTTTGATCCACAACAAAATGTCGCTTATTCTCTGCTACTGAAGTGGAATAATTTCATTCCAACTCTTGTGATGGAATGAGCACATGTAGCGACATCTATTACAGGACCTTCTAAATGACAAACTGTCAACATTTTAATAATTACGCTTGAGCCGGCACACAGTTTTAAATTTTAAGTACCTGTAGCGTACATTTACCGAATGTGTACTTTAACCAGTAATAAGTAGATGTATATTTTCGATTACTAAATAGAAATGCAACCTTCTTGAAATTCATCAAGCAACTTTGATATTTCTTTCGCATGTGCAGTGGTCATTTAGACAAACGCACAGAATACGGCCTTCTCAGAATAGAAACAGCAATGTTACAAATTTGTATGGTATTTTGGCGGACCCTGGTGGGTGTACTGTGAACTAAAGCATTAAAATCAGAGTAGCGCCATCTGGTGACCAGCTTCTAAATCCATGAAGTAATTTCCCCAATTCGATCTAAATCACAAATATAGATAAAGAATACACAGTTGTTAAATTGCAAGTGTATTTAGATACAATCACATTACATTATTTAACACAGACATCTTAAATTACATGTTTACAAATTACCTATAAAACTCAGAAGTAAGTGCAACTTACGCTTTGTAGAAGTTAACACTTTGCAAAAAGATCCTTACGTAACGAGTTGTCCTACGAAATATTTGGTTTTAATTGCTGTTTGGATTACATATTTTTGTTAAAAAATATCTATAGAACTAATTTTTTTGTTCCAAGAGGTGATAAAACCGTTTCAGCAAATTGTCACACAAGTTTTTGACAACAAATGTTAACTTGATCCTGGTGCTTACTGGTTACTTGAGAAGCGAGGGTGGAAGTTGTTGAATTATCTAAAACGAATTACAATATAAGTATCTACATCTATATAAATATAAAACTCAAGTCTACACCCTTTTGCGCCTATAGGTACAGTTGGTAATAATTCTGCATCAATTTGTACCTGTTACTTACCTTGCATAAATAGGAAAGAAATAACAGCACATTTCAACCCTCTTCGCGTTTCAAGCACAAAACAATCTGTTTCAAAATGTGGGAAAAGATGTCTTTTTGATATTTTATTGTTACAATCCGCCACACAACACTTTTTACGGTCACATAACTTGTTCATATTTTAAATCTTTCAAAAGTCAAAATTGACATGTGTAAAACCTGTGTACGTATAAAATCGACGGTAAAAATATTTCCTGTAACGAGAAAAATTACAGGTTTTGCAAAAAAATATTTGAGTCTGCGATAAATAGTTCTCCGTACAACCACGGGAAACGCTGTAATCAGTGACAATTTAGCGCCATTTATGTTTCTGTTCTGTGAAGGTCTTATTCTGTGGACAAACGTCACTCAAATAAGACACAGGGATCTGTTATACCAACCCATCACAAACAGACAGACATGTCGATTGTCTAAAACGGCTTTGCTTAAAACTACAAAGATTGGCGAATTCAAGTAGTGAAATCATATTGTCGGATTTGTCACAAGAAGATAGCATGATGTCCTCCCAGGAGGACTTCAGCGATTCGGATTTTGATTAGAAGGAAGTACAGTTTTTTTTCCCGTTATTTACTTTTATTTTTATTTAATTTAAAATGGCGTCAAATATGGGTTTAACAATAATTCAGTGGAATGCGCAGTCGGCGGTAGCCAAACGACAAAATCTTGAAAACATGCTATCAGTACACAAAGTAAATATAGCCGTCTTGTCCGAAACTTGGTACAAACCCCACTATACGGATTACGCAGACTTTACATCGCAAATAACTCCCCCTTACATTATAGGCGGAGATTTCAACGCACATAATCAAGCTTAACAGGGCCTTAAAAACTACAAAAAATACAGCTCCTGGGCACGATAATGTTACCTACGACATGACAGCGTATTTGCCAGAGGTGTGTAAGAAATTACTGTTATCGGCGTATAACAATATGTGGTGTGACGGTCCAGAAGTAGCATCCTCCAAAGTAGTTGTGGTGACACCTATTTTAAAGGCCAACAAGAACCCTAACGAATTCAAATCATATCGCCCTATTTCCCTGCTATCGTGTTTGTATAAAACGTTCGAACCACCCAGGCAATACGGATTTCGGAGAAATAAAGGTACCATGGAAGCGTTATCTGACCTAATCACGGAAATTCAGACTAATCTATCACACCAGCATTACACGGGCGGCCTCTTTCTAGACATTAAAGATGCATACAATCACGTTGACCTAGACATACTGGAGGAAAAAATGTGTAAAATCGAGATTCCTAAGAAAGCAGCTGGGATTATCAAACCTGTTCAGAAACAGAACCATATATCTGAAAACACCCAACAATACCCTCTTAGGGCCCAGAACAATAGCGTTAGGACTGCCACAAGGTTCAACGTTAAGTCCTATCGTTTAATGTATATACGCACGACTTCCACGAACAATTTAGAAACAAAGTAACGGTCATACAGTATGCAGATGACATATGCCTATTAGCTGCCGACAAAGAGTTAAATGGCGTTGTTGCCAAGATGTCTATTGCGGTGAGTGAATCAAATAACTGGTTCTTACATACGGCTTTGAAGTGAGCAAAGAAAAGTCTTCTGTAGTGCTGTTTGCTAGACAGAGGAACATTCCTACCGGTTTCATCAGATTGGATAAGGTCGAATATAATCTACGGACGTCTATCAGATATCTGAGATTGATTATCAACAACAAGTTAAAATGGAACGAACACATTAATTACCTCACAATAAAATGCGAAAAGTCATTGAACATACTCAAAGTGTTAACAAAGGTGGGATGGGGTCGTGATATTCATACAGCGCTTTTAATCTATAAAAGTTACATCAGAGCACGTCTTGATTATGGTTGCCTTTTATATGGGAACGCTCCCAAATCTCAACGCCACAAGGGCCAACACTAAGCTGTTTGCTGTTTTGCCATAAATGAAATAGCTCTAGACGTTGATGAGGAAATAGATAAATGTCTATACGTCGATGACCTGATGATTTGCTATTCAGTCGGTGTCATAACCCGCAAACTACAAGGCGCAATAAACAAAATCTGGGAAAACGCCAACAATGTTGGGTTTGTGTTGTCAGAAGAGAAGACAAAGGCCTTATACACTTGTCGACTTCGCAAACCACACTATGACCCAGTCTTATTCATGAATGGCCGTGTAATAAGTGTGCCCCAAGAGGTCAAGTTTCTGGGGTTAACATTTAACAGAGAATTAAGATGGTCTAAAAATATACAGAACATTGTAACTGCAAGCAGAAAATCCCTGAATGTAATCACTTTTAGCCCATCAAAAATGGGGAGCACACGCCAAGATACTACTTGACATCTACAAGACACTGATCTTATCTAAATTTGATTATGGGTGTTCTGTCTATTTTACATGTAACAATAAATGTTTAATTGGGAAGCTTGAAAAAATTCAGAATCTTGCTATAAGGTACTCCCTTGAGGCATACCCTATAAGTATTAAATTATTAAATTACATGTATTAAATTTATATTAAAGCGATCTTTTGGTTTTCTAATACTGCATGAAGGCCCATCACCTGAATCTCTGTTTGCATTTATAATGTTATTTTTGCTGCAAAACTATTTTCTGCAAGAAATATGAAACGGATATTAATAAAATGGGCAAGTAGATCATTTTTCAGATATAAAATTTTTTTTAATATTGTCATTTCTTCTATTGTACATAATATTGTTTGAAAACCAGAAACAGTAGGTTTTTTCACCATTACATTTTCGGCACTCTCAGCTTCCAGACAGAATAAACACGCCTTCCGTTCCATTCTCAAATGCTAGCTATAGTGATTCCAAAATACTTTTGAACAGTATCTACAATAATATGTGTGGTAGATATAATAAGGTAGGTACAAATGTTTTAATTTTGTAACCCCATCGATTAATTTTATTTTAAAAATAAACATGGAGCGACATCAATCACTAATCCCAAAAAAATGCTTCCAATGAAATCCCTATATCTTAACATCTAGGCATATCGGATTCCTATGCCCGCGGAAGTACAGGAAAGAATACGTCACTTGATATTTTCGATTCAACATCAAAGATGTGAATAAAAACGAGACGAACACGCTAACCATGAAATTGTCTTATTCAGCATTTTAACAACTAAATTAATACCATCTACCACAAAATATTGAAATTATTTTATTAAGTAAAGCCACCACAAACGTTGCAGCAATAAACTAAAACCAATACAAAGCGCGTACGTATTAGATATATGCAATTCGCGCAGCCAGCATTTGAGAGCCGCTACCGGCTTTACTTTTACAAATAGACCACATATTAATCGAGACAAAATGAAGTCCATTAAATTGGGCAGTTTTTGAAAAAAAAACCATTTAAAAAGCTGTTTTCATAAAAAAGTTACGATGCGGTGAGTTTAAAGAAATATTGGAAATTTGTTGTCGCGTCTTAAATATTACTGTTTTGTTTAATACCAAGATATACCAATAGAAAGCAAATTGAAATCTGAATAAAACTAGAAAAAAAATGTCGTTCTACCTTCTTTAGAAAAAAAGTTACGAGTGTTCAAAGTTAAAAATACTGATTTCCATTTTTCCCCGTTTTTTGCCTATATCTTTGGTCTCGACCAATGGCGAGAGTCGTCAATTCCCATTTTCTATGTAAAAAAACATCCCTTTTTAAATGGTAAAGATTCCATTTGGTTATACCTCAGTTTTTTTAGTTCCGAAACGAGAAGACTTTTCGCTCTCAATCCGACGGACTATTACATGCGTTCATTCCAAATGTTGCAAATCAAACGGCCCCTCTGAGATCGCTTTTAAAGAAAAAGGCCGAGTTTATGTGGATAGATAACATTCACACACAATGTTTGAATAAAATTAAAAGCATAATATGCAACGCACCAGTGTTACAAAATGTTGACAATGAAAAGGAAATTATCATACAAACCGATCGCAGTAAGGATGGAATTGAGTGCGTACTGATGCAAGACAAAAAACCTGCGGTATGCGCAAATTGATAAAGAGTTTTTGGCGATTTTAATTGCATGCAAGCGATTTCATCACTACATTACGGTAGCAAAGTAGTAGTCCAGACCGATCATAAACCGTTAGTTGCCCTTATGCAAAAAAAATTAACAAAATTAATTCCAATAGATTACAACGAATAAGTATGAAACTATCAGTTTATGATCTCGACGTAAAGTCCTGGAAGTAAAATGTATATAGCAGATGCGATAAGCCGAGCTTAAATGATAATTAATATTAATATTAAATGATGTTGTGCATGTAGTAAATGTAAGTGATGATTTGAAAACAAAGTTACAGGTGGAGACTGGTAAAGATAGTGCTTTACAAAGTGTAATTAAATTTTGCGAAAATGCGTGGCCAAAATCAATCACGAAATTAGCACAAAATGTCAAAATTTGTTATAACAAGCGCAATAGATAGTTATAGATAAAGCAATTATAGTTCCGAATACAATGCAAGAACCCAAATCCCAAACCCAAAATCAAACGGGTTAAGTGAAAGATATGTTGGTATTTGTAAAAAATTTATTAAAAAATCAGTAGACGCAAATGTAGATCTACAAGAAATTTTACTGGAATACAGGAATACGCCTGTGATGGGGTCAGCCTATTCTCCCGCACAATTATTGTTTAGCCGGAAAACCCGAACACTTTTGCCTATCTCAAATCACTCGTTGAAACCAAAGTTAGTTGCAGATTTTTCTAAATTTCTTATGAAAAAGAAATGCGAAATAAAATCGTATTATGATAGAAATTCTAAAATTCGAAATTATATTTCGGTGTCCAGTCCGAAGATATAATTATTATTTACTATGTAGTACGCTCTCTAGATGCCAATGTCACAAGGTTTAAAGAAGAAATTCCCACTCTCCCCAGTTCCTGCTGTGCGCATACCTCTCCTATCATTATTCGTTTTCTTGTGCTAAGCAAACAAGGTTGGGTTCGCTTACTTCCTGTAAGCGACGTAAGTATTGATATCTAATTCAATTTTTTGTAGTATGGGGAAACATAAACAAAAAAGGGATCGCTCCAGCGATTCGGAGGACGACCTTTCCAAAAGGCAACTTCTAAAGCGCCTTAAGAGATTGGAATGAACGTTAGAAAGGAGGAAGCGAGATCGCCGTGGTCGATCGCGCTCTCCAGGTCCACGTTCAAGCGAAGCGGGCAGTTCTGCCGATGGTCGTCATCGACAACTATCTGTCCGCCGAGGCTCGTGTAGCTCGGGTTCAGATTTAGCTGTCCCGGAACGTGGTGTACGCCGTGATCTGCGGGATACGGGTACTCTTTGTGTAAGCGAAAGCCGGCGTCCATGGGGCCCGGTAGACGCTATTTGCGACGAAGGTCGCGACAGTTTCGGCTCCCCTACGCCCTTGCCGTCAACGGCTCCATTGTCGCCGGAAATTTCGCCGAATGTGCGAGGAGGGGCGGGGGACAATGGTGACGTGCTAGTCATAAGTGAAGACGTTAAATTATCGGACGAGGTCCTAATTTGTTTAGGAGATGATCCGGAGCGAGGCGAACTAAACACGTTTAACTTCCACCCCGCTCTTTCATCACGATGGAATCATATTCTAAGGCACGGCCTTTCAGAACAGGAGAAATCCAAGCTCTTGGATAATTATTTGTTTAAGACAAATTGTGAAGGTCTTACTCCTCCTTCGGTTAACCCCGAAATTTTGGCAGTCATGTCGCAAGGTTAGGGTTACATAAATAGAGACAAGTCTCGCTTGGAGCATCAAACGCATTTAAGCAGAGGGTTATCGGCCTTAGGAAAAGGACTGACGTCACTTTTAAATGAGCCGGATTCTGTTTCGCTTGAATTGAAAAGCAAGCTGTTGTCAGCGTTTTCGGATGCGGGTCGTATTCTTGCGGATCTTTTTTATAGAGAATCGCTTCGTCGTAGATTCTTAATTAATCCGATACTTAATAAACCCATTAAGGAGTTAGTTGAGCATTCAGATTTTGACACCTTCCTCTTTGGGGAGGATTTGCCAGATAAGATAAAAGCGGCAAAAGTCATTAAGAACACGGCTAGCGAATTAAAGGTTAGACCGATACAACGGTCTGTCCCCAAACAAAGGGGTGGTAAATGGATTAGAAGACCCACGAACGAAACGCATCAGCCAGCGGAAAACAGACAACGCCCTGTCCGTCGCTCGGGGGAGACGGATGCTTACAAGGGGCTCCCCAAGAGACATTTCCCGGTCAGGCGCGACCGTTATGTGAGGAAATCGACGTAGTCGAGGTGAGTCCTCCTTTTGCCGGTCGGATTGCTTTTCATTATTTACCCTGGTCACAATTAACCTCCAACCCAGTGATTTTGAGTTGGGTCAAGGGTCTTAAGTTACCTTTATTAAGGAAGCCGGTACAGCCGCATCTTCCCGAAAGACACCTTCCGCAGGTCTCTCTTAGAGAGGATAGCGATCTTCGGGAGGCTGTTAATGAGTTAATAAGACTGGGGGCCGTACAGAAATGTTACAATTCACAGGATGAATTTATTTCAAGGGTGTTCTTGGTTGCCAAACCGAACGGAAAGAAACGGTTAATTTTAAATCTGAAAGGGTTTAATTCTTTCATTGACAAACCTCCAGACATGCGTCAACCTCAGCGGCTTTTCGCCGGGGCCTTTCCTTAGAGACCATCAGAAGAACGGCAGGATGGACGGAGAAGTCTTCGGCGTTCGCCAGGTTCTACAATAGGCAGATTGATCAGCCAGACGCTTTCGCGAGGACAGTTTTAATGAATCAAAAGTGATTGCTTTTTGGTATTTGATATTTTTGTTTATTTCCCATTATGTGGAATAGAATTTCAGTTGTATTTTTCTTGGAAATTACATTGTTTTGCTTTTGCGGGTTTTGGATTGATAACACGGTGGTTTTATGGACATTCAGCTTGACCACCCGCATTAGTGTATTTACCTTAGAGCTCTAAACATCTACATAGTAAATAATAATTATATCTTCGGACTGGACACCTCATATAATTACGATCAAACTTCACAGGTAAGTTCGATTGATCGTTGAATTATAAGGTAAAACCAAACCAACCGGTTACTTATAGATACGGCAACGAGTGGCGTTCAGGGTCTGTCATAGGCAAAGGCATAGTGATAACAACCGCATTAAACGGCGGAATATGGAAGATGTAAATATAATGTATCCTTATCATAATCGAATTGTTGTACCGTCAAATGAAAATGAATTAGATTTAAGCTTAGATGTGTCAAATAAATCTCACGATTATGTAACAAAATATGGAAGAACTGTAAAACCTGTGGAGCGTTTAAAGGTATAGAATAAGGCAGTATTTTCAGGTGAAGGTGGAAGTGTACTTAAGTTTAAGTACTCTAGTAGAATTGCATTTAGTTAGTGAGAAAGATTTTAGTTTTATATTTTTAGGGGAAGATGTAATAAATAAATGTGTCTTGCGCTGTACGAATACCTGGCTTGCACGGATAATAGAAAAGCAGGTTGAGTACGGACGTGATAGTTGAAACATGTTTGATGGCGTTTTATTAAAGTATAATAAAATACACTACAATTAATGCATTGTCCCGGGTCACATTTTGTAAGTGGTTTATCCGTAATGATATCGAAACGATCTGTAGCGAACGATGGATTGCCAGACAACCTATTGCGTATACCATCGCCAAAGCATAGAGCACTGCAGAAAATGGACCGCTCTTTGTTGTATGTACAATACATTGGCAATACGCATCTGGGACACTGTATAATCATTAGCAGCACGATGAAAGCAAAACAACGCAAAATGGAAGGTAGTTAGATGTATGAATCTGACAAATATTCTTCTACTGCATGTATACTAACAGTGGTAGATTTATTACCCTCAACTTCAATTGTTTACGTCGGGTTTTTAATTTAAAACATTCTGGGCGTTTAGTAACAACTTGTACTATTTTTTAACATACCTACTTCTATTCTGTATATTGTCATTAACAAACGATATCGTAATGGTAACGATTTGATCTTGAACGACAGATATATGCCGTATCACTGTCATATGTTATATGTCATACGGAATAGAGAAAGTCGTTGCCGAACGATATTCGCTATGTAACAACATTGTTACGCGTTAGAGAATAGTCTATGTGCCGGAATACACGCCTGGTACTATGACTGATTTTTTTAAAATAATAATGCGGCACAAGATGTGCAATAATAGTAGGCAGTAATTGTCATGGTTAAAAACAATACAATAGAACTAGAAGATTATAATAATTATTAACCGAAAACTGTTTTGGATTTTCTTTTACATTATGTTCTCCTCACATCCACTATAGATCTACTTGCTTCAAAATTAGGAAAATCCTATGCGTTATTATGACCATGCCGAGATCGTCCGCGTATTCCTGTGTATACGCTCGTTCAGACTGCAGAGGACCATAATCCATGAGCTCATCTCAGTCTTCCCGATTGAGCAGATATTCCTCTCTCCAACCTGCACACGAGGCTGTTAAGAACGGTCTCTGTGGACATACCAGGCTTGTAAGCATGTTGGAATGGAACCAAAAACTTCGCCCAACGTTTCCTATGTTTATGTTTCGCGTGAAAAATGCCCGTGTGCCAATTGTTATCATCATCATGGGCGCAACTTTATTGAAAACAAAGGGCATGTGTATCTTGCATTCGGTCACATTTCTCGGAGTAATTGTAATTAACCGGTACTATTTGTTTCGTGACTAATTTAACTACACTGTTGGGTGAAAAGATAACCTTACACTATAGGATTTGTGTGCTGGACAAAAGGAAAAAGCTTGGTAACTGTTTCGTAACTACACTAGCACGTAATTACTTTTCTTATACTGTAAGTAAGCTCTTTATTCTCGACACCATAATATGGAACAAGTTTGGTAAAAGCTTGATACCGCCTAACAACAGCACAATTTTGTGCTGTAGCCATGAGTGAACAAATTTATTTACAAACAAACGCTTCAAAACCCTTCACACAGATTCGACTTATGATTTAGCTTTCTTAGCGATGGCGTCGAACATTTTCGTGAGCTTCTCGAGGCCGTTTATTTCTTCGAACGCCGGTACGGACGTCTGAAGCATCTTGTACCATCTCGAGACGTTCTTGTAAGCGGAACGATCGAGTTTGGCGACGTCAAAAGTTGACAAGGTCGTGGCTATGGCGAAGTCGGCGAGCGTTAAGGAATCACCGGCGACGTACTCGTCGGCGCCCAAAAATGTGTCCAAAAATTGCAGAGCCTCTTCGACTTTCTTGTACTTTTGAGGATCGGGTGTTGCGTTACCCCAGATTATGGGATACTGAAAGGTTGCCGTTAGGAAAACTGGCTGTAGGAGAGAAGGTACTTACGTAATAATCGGCGAGGCGTTGGTAGAGGACGCCGTTGTTGAAATACAGACGTTGATCGACTGCTGCTTTCTTTTTGGGGTCCTTTGGATACAAAGAGTCGGTCTTTCCGTAAGCTTCTACAAGATAGGTGGCAATTACTGGACTTTCCCAGAGGGCAAATCCGTTATCAACAATTGTTGGAATGCAGTGTTGGGGATTGATCTGAAAATAATTTTGGAATTTCAACTAAAGTTGTGAACGTTTTTTTTAAATGCCGGCGATGAATTA
The DNA here is from genome assembly GCF_008802855.1 of Photinus pyralis. NCBI lineage: Eukaryota > Metazoa > Arthropoda > Insecta > Coleoptera > Lampyridae > Photinus > Photinus pyralis. The sequence goes on along the minus strand of NW_022170738.1, from coordinate 23,621,241 downwards.
ACTATTGACGAGTAAAGTGAACTTTGACCTACATACCTTAATAAATTCGGGAGTTAAGTGTTCTTTTTTTACCATCAGGTCGAGCTCTTTGTAATTCAAATTGACACCCAACGTTTTCGCGGTCAACTCGATAAAGCGACACGGTCCGCTTCCCGGGGCATAGTAAAAATCTATCGGCATTTTAGTTGGTGATCCTCGGAAAGCGCCAGACGAACGACCCGCACCTTTCAGAATCAAACTACTATTGAATGGAGAATAGGGAACTAAGGCGATCTACAATAAACACAAACAGGTGCTATTTATAGAATAATTGATCTTGACTGTTGCCCGTCACAGTAACTGAAGTTGGGCAATTATAAAATTTGCTGAATCATCTTAATCATGATAATAGTGACATCATCACACTGCCAAACGTGATAGGAAAGTTTTCCCTATCTACAAAAAATCACTGGAAACAATGATAAACAAATTATACAATAATAAGCCTCGCTTTTATTAGATAAATTAATTAAAGGCAACAAGCTTTACTTCAGGAAAACTTGCTACCGTGGGACATTCTTGATTGAACAATGGATAATTCGGTGAAGGAGAAAATTTCGAAACTGGTTGTATTAATTTAAAAACGGAAAATAAGTTAGACCAGTCATTTATATGATTCGCACAAATCAAGTGTCAAAATATCGTTCATGTTTTAGCAAGTAAACCACCTGGGTAAGATGCGGCAAACCTACGAGACTTTCCACCTTTGGATTCTGGATTACGATAGAGGGAGGCTGCACGCCTCAAATTCGGACCCTTTGTACCACCTCCCCGACTAGAGTCATTCGACCCCCCAACGTCACTAAAGCCATCCGACACGTGAGATGAACCTAAGAAGCGAGAGGAAGGCTCTAATCGTAACAATGTCCGGCCAGGATACGCCTAATGGGGCCCCTTCACGTGCATTCCCGGAACGACGCGCCATCGGTTTTGGAACGAAGCGTGGAGCGCCAACTTCTGGCGCGTTGTGCAGTGAATAAACTACACGTTCGCGCCATTTCATTCATTCCAGAGTGGTACTGTCGATAACAAGATGAGTTTGGTAAAAAAAAAGATAAATTGCAGCTGTAATTCTTCACAAATATATGATGGATAACGTAAATGAAGAGCCCAAGAAGCGGAGGAACAGGTCCAAGCCATGGTATTTGAAGAGACAGAAATTTGGCGATTTGATTTTATTACAAGAAATTAATAATACCAATCCAGAGGATTACCACAATTAATGTCACACCGCACAGCACACAAACAAACCTACAGGACTTTTGCTAATGTAGTCTCTCCTTTTTCCTCTCCAATGTTTAACAGCGCATCCTCTTCTAACGGCGCGAAGGGAAGGCGCGAAACGAAACTACACGCTCGCATTTGGCGCGCGGCGCGCGGAGGGTCTCGCTCCACGCCAGGAATTCAAACATGTTTGATTCCATCGCTCCACGCCAGGCGCGTATCATTCATGGCGCGAGGATGAACTACACGCACAGTTTTGGATTGACATCACTCCAAAACTTACGGAGCGTCGTTCCGGGAATGCACGTGAAGGGGCCCTATAACATGGATCGTGTCAGTTGGACTAGAGCGCGACAGAAAGTATGTAGTGTGCCGTCTGATTGTCCTCTACAAGATGTTTGTGTAATTTGCAAAAACGCACCAGGTTACGAAATGGTCCCTTGAAGGCTTCTCTCACCCTGTACTGATTTTGGGTGTTTTGAGTTGCTTATAGCTGCAGCTGTAAGTGGAAGAGCCGGCTGTGGACCATTAAAAACGCTCGTTTTGAGAGAGCCCTAACTCCTCCAGTTGGTGATAGTTCAGAGTACTTCGTACAGATAACGAAACAGCAACATGTATTCCGCCGCTGAAAAGGTGTTCATGTACAATTTGTAAAAGAGTGGGCACAGTAGCAGAGGACTATGCCATCTGACTATTCAGTGCAGAGTATCCAGGCAAAAGGTCTACTATACTACTCCAGTATTTATCTTACGCGGAGTGGGCGGAAAAATTCTCCAAACTGATGTAAAGAAATTCCCGTCTCTGTCACAAAATTTTTACTTCAGCGCAGGTTCGAACATCCGACCTTCGGCTATGTAGCCCAACGCTCCACCAGTGAGCTACGTAGATGGAAGGAAACGCATTTTAAACCTGGTCAAGTACTTCAGATACAATTCTCAGAAAAGATGTTCAACCAGATATTCGATCCAGAACGGTAGTCGCTATAATTAATATTATTGTAATGGGGTGTATTTTTATATAACAACAAGGGAAATCACTAATTAAATGGAGCTAATTGTTGATCAGAACTCATTATTAAGATGCGACAAATCTACTGTAAACTCACCTTTCATTAGAAACGTTCCTCTGTAATCTACGCATAAGGAGTTGGCATGCTAGCATTCAGTCTGACTTGTCGTCTCCCGCGCTCAAGGGTCATGGTCAATTAATGAGGTAACTCATCGGGGGGGCGTGGGCCCCCAGCTGGCGCTAGACTCTCCTGAATCCCCGAACACTCTGGTTGGCGATTGGGGTTGAATGAGTCGTTGGAGAAGGGTTAGATGGAGCTCATACCTATTTGGGAAAGGGTTACGCCGCGCGCACTTGTATTATTTAGGATACACATCCCGTCTTGGGCCTCTGACTAGGACCCTCGGCCAATAGATCAGTAACGTCGGTCTATGTCGCTCATTGCCCTACCTGGGAACAACCTCCAGGTCGAGCTCACCCCCGAACTGTGTGTGTTAACAAAGAGGCCATTATGTTTCGTATTGATTGGGTCGACACCATGATCTACTCGAACTATAGACCGAGAGCTGGCAGTAAAAAATACCACCTCATCGGTTACCAAAGGTTTGCCTCTTTAGGGTGGTTGAACTATTCACAGACTATGTAAAACCGCCCGTCTGCCTCTCGGATGTGGTCATGTTACGTAGTGATTTTAATTTAATTTTTTTAATTTTCACTAATTTTTGCCTCATTTTTATCACTTATAATTGCACAAGAGGTTTGTATTTTACCGAGTAAATTTGGGTTGTTTAGGTAATGAAAATCTGTTGCCTAGCAATTAGACGAGAAAAACTGCCAACTAATAAAAATGCGACACCGCAGGTGGAGCATTTTTAGGTTGACAGTTTTTCGAGTTCAATTGCTAAAAGGAAACAAATTTGAATTGCAACAACCCAAATTTACTCGGTTTAAATACAAACCTCGAGTGTAATTCGGCAGGACAATTTAACGAACAAGAAATTCACCAAACTAATCAATTATTGACAGACGTCAAACTAATCATATGGGTAAGGATAATGCGATTATTGGTTCGAAAATGAATAAGTGAAAAAACCACTAGTGCATTTGTCGCTGGAAAAGTTGCAGGTAACTTTTGCCGCTGTCAAAGTGACAATTTCACTGCGGCTTATGCGATTTTTTATACACGAGTTGAATTGTCAATTTAAAATGCGTGCGAAAATGAGTGAAAATATAAGCTGAATATATATTCAACGCGTCTGCCGCGTCTTGTGGTCACCTCTTTGAAGCAGACGGCCGTGAACATGTCAAAAAAACACCCATCAACTCCCCATTAGTTACCAGTGTCATTTTTTTGCTGAAATGTAGTTCTTGATGCACTTATTTAATCTGTAAGAACCATTTATTGGCAGACGGTCGCATTCGACCAGCAGACGAGCTCAGATTTTAAATTATTTGCGCGTATTAATACTAAACGGTCCTGCGTTCCGCGAATACCAACAGTGTTTCCAATTAAATTATTGAAAATATAACTGGCATACTGTTTCTCTTTGTTTTAATCCAACAGGGGATGTTATTGTCTCATTGGCACAAATAAAACACGTCCTATACCCACCTACCTCTACTTCGTTGATACATAATTACTTCTTTCGTGGGGAAGAAATATAATTTTGACGAAATAAAGTCGTTATAATACCTACACACATATATTTGCTAAGAAATACAAATAAACTTCCGATTGATTTGGTATATAAAAAACATGATGAAACGTTAACAATGTACTGTACAATATAAGAACAATCCTTCAAATCGAATAAATAACAGAACAAACATTCGTAATATTTAATAACATACATACACTGTGAAAAAAATAATTTTGCTTTCATTTTACTATTGTAGTAGTTATGTATACAGGGTGGTGACTTGCGTAACGCATCATAGGGATTTTAATGTATAATTCATAACATGCGATTATTGGCTCCCCAAATTATTTTAGAGCAAAAATGTATTAGTTTTTTGTAGAAAAAATTTTTTTACGCCAAACCGCCGTATTAGTTTTCAATTTTTTTCATATAAAGACGGAAAATTGGGAAAATAAAACCCGCATCTTTTTCAATAATCTGCGATGCCATGGAATTTTCTAAAACAAAAAGATATCCAGTTATATTACAGTAGCAGTTCGAAATGGATTTTTTCTACAACTGTCAAAAAAACCTGTCATTTTCTGACGGATTTCGAAACGCGAAGTACTAGATTTTTAAACGGTTAATTAATAAGTAAGGTTGCTCTTGACAACGTGCGCGAAATCGTCAACAGTGAAAAAAAGTATTTCGCGCACGGGACAAAGTTGAGCTTAAACAGCAATTTAATTAACAATCGGTTCAGTTGTAGAAAAAATATTGTATATAACGCTAGCGCGAAGTTATTTCGCGCATTTGACTGATATCTTGACTCGGCTTCGCCTCGTCAAAATACCTTCAGTCTCAATGCGCGAAATTGAACTTCGCGCTCTTGTTATATAAATAACTATTTATTATACCTGAATCACAATCTCCGTTTTAAACACTCAAATGCGTGCGAAAAAGGGCCTTTAAAACACACGTGCTTTAAAGTTGCTAAGTAACGAAACTTCAAGTATGACTTTTGAAACTGTCATCTGGATGAAATAAAAAATCCTCTTAGGTCGCTTTCTGTAAATGCAGAACATTTCTTTGGCTTTTGTACCCATCCTTTGGTTGAAGCTTTCACAAACGCGCGTAATTTAGGGTATGCTTCCAAATCTGTTCCACTTTTTAATCGCAGCATTGTTTTAAAGTTTGAATGAATGCACCAAAATATAGAAGATACCTTTGACATTTCCTTGATATATGCCAGCATTATCGATGCATTTAAGACTTTATAACTTCCTATTCAGTTCTGTGTGTCCGGGGTTCCACTGCTCCTACCCGGTGCAGTTGCCTCCGAGGTTCGAATAATACACTGCGGTGGTTCAACAGGAAATGTTATCGCACAAATTAACAGAATTGACAACGACGTATATTTTTATGTAATTCAAATTCAAAATTATTTATCACGTTACTAACTCTACCGTAACTTAGTAACTGCTACAAAATACAACATTCTCCCACCTTGAGGTAGGAATATAACCTGACTCAATACAATAATTATTTCACTGCACTATTATAAATAACGTTTCGGACGCTTAATTGTACGCCCAACTCGTGAAACGCGAACTCGACTATCACTATTATCAGGTAACGACGTATTCACCTCTGGAGACCTCGATCCATGATTTGTTGGCTCCCGTACAACATCTTCAGATGTTTCTTCTGAACACTCCAACCGATAAATTCTTTGAATTGGACGCATCAAAATACCCCTGCTAGTCTTCACCCGTACAACCCGTATTTGTCCATCTGACGCAGGAAATACTTCTTTGATTATTCCCATTGGCCAGTTGAGACGCTTTGTATCGTTGTCTCCCACTAAAACAACTTCTCCAACGCAAATTGACTTACTAGTTCGTCTGCTCTGAAGAATTGCAAGCTGACCAAGATATTCGCTCCGAAAACGCTCTCTCAAAGAATCTCTCAGGACCTGGAGACGTTGTAATTTCTTTGTTAATGACTGCCTGTCGACGACATCGCAATCTACAACACTTGTGGATGGCAGTTCTCGTAGATACATCACTGGACAAAGTGCCATCAACTCTTGAGAACTGGATGAGAGAAAACTGATAGGCCGAGAGTTAATGACTGCTTCACAGTCGCAAAGAATTGTCATCAAATCTTCATAATTCAAAGAAGCTCGACCCAATACTCTTCGTAGTAGTTGTTTTATCATTCCCACCATCCGCTCACAGAATCCTCCCCACCAAGGTGCTGCTGGTGGGTTGAAACGCCATTCTAACCGTTCGCACGATGTCTCTCTTACTATTGCGTTCCAGTCAACTGTATTTAAAATATTTGCAGCACCAACAAAATTCGTCCCATTGTCTGTGTAAATCGTCTTTGGTCTCCCACGTCGAGATATAAATCTACGTAGAGCCTTGAAAAAGTTAGGTGTGGACAGAGATGTGCAGAGCTCTAAATGTACAGCCCGGTAAATTGCACAAGTGAAAACACATATCCACACCATTTCTTCATTTTTTAACACCAAAGGCCCCGCAAAATCAATTCCAACAATCTCAAAAGCTGCTGCGTCCCGAACACGATTGTTGGGTAGCGCGGGATCTTCAGTGACCATGGGCTTACTCAAATGTCTTCTGCAGATACTACACTTCCTGATTATGACAGAAATTGATCGGCGACCACCTAAAATCCAGAAGCGTTCTCGTAGAATGGCCAACAAGCCTTGCGTTCTGATGTGGCATGCTTTAACGTGAGCATCATACACTACTGCTGATACTACTGGATGTCTGGCGGGCAAGAGTATGGGACGTCGAAACTCATTCGAATCCTCTCTTTTCAAAATCTTAGTTTCCACTCGTATTAAACCATCCTCGTCAACGAAAGACGATAGCGTGGCTAAACGCTTCCGTTCGTCTCCTGTGAAAGCATCCAATTGTACAAACTTGAAAATCAAGTTCTCCGCCTTCTTCAGTTCCACCGAAGTCAGTTCTCCATCGTACTTCTGTCTAGCTCTGCAGTTGTGCAGGAATCTTAAAATCCACCCCATCATGCGCAACATCTTGCTAAACTTCGAGAAATGGTCTAAATGCCAAGTCTCGATTGAATCTGAATGTATATTCAAACAAGTTGCACATCTCGCTATCCGTTCTCCGTTTATCTCATTCTCATCACACTGCTCCGAAGAAATCGGCCATTTTTCTGGAGACTCGTACAACCAATTTGGTCCCTCCCACCAGCGAGATTCAAGCAACTTGGAGGGTAGCACGCCTCGAGATGGTAAATCAGCTGGATTTTTCGAACCTGTCACATGACTCCATTCCGTAGGCGATGATAGAGAACAAATCTCGTTAACTCTATTTGCTACGAAGATACTCCATTGTTCTCGTCGTTTAATCCACGACAGAACCGTAGTGGAATCACTCCAGAAATGAGTTTTAATTTCCTCTGCCAAACCACTAAGAACTGACTTGGACAACCGAGCTCCTATTAGGGCTGCCAGGAGTTCTAGTCTGGGTATCGTTGCTTTCTTCAAAGGAGCAATTCGACTTTTTGCAGCTAATAATCGAATGAAAACTTTTCCTTGGAAGATGCCTCTTAAAAACACCACAGCTGCGTAGGCGTTCTGGCTTGCATCACAGAATACATGCATAGTCAACTCGTTGGAATCACGGATAGAAAAATGTATCCAACGAGGGATCTTAATTTGCGCCAGAAGATGAACTTCTTCCAACCACCGTTGAAAATCCGAAGAAATCTCTTCTGTTACTTTCTCATCCCAAGACACTTTTTGTTCCCACGTCTTCCTTAGTAATAGCTTAGGCAATAAAGTAGCCGGGCATGTAAAACCCACGGGATCGAATATCTTCTGCGCAATGGATAGCATGGTTCTTTTTGACACTGGACGTGAATGAACCAGCTCACAATCCTTGATGACATCACTCGCTACACTCAGAGTGTCAGCAAACTTATCCCAAACGAGGCCTAAAATTGGAGTCAACTGGCTTCCTTCTTGCCCAGTATACTCCCACCCTCTCAATTCAAATTTTCCGAGGTTCATCACTGCCGTTGACTCGGATATAAAAGATTTAAGTTCATTCTCCTCTGATAGGCTCGTAACGCAGTTATCTACGTAGAAACTCGTTGCAAGCTTGGCCAAATTTTCGGAGGAGATCAAATGATTATGTCCCTTCGCTTTCTGAAGATGTAATTCGATCGTCGCTCCTAAGAGGAAAGGACTACAACTCAGACCAAAGACGACTCGTCGATGCCGATAGATGATTTCTCTTCCTTCAGAGTCCACCCATAAAAAACGTAGAACATCACGATCGCGGTCATCTATACTTATCTGAACAAACGCCTTCTTAATATCATTAGTAACTCCAAAACGTTGTTTCCTAAATCCCAATAAAATATTCGGTATTAACTCGATTAAATTGGCTCCTTTCTGTACACAGTCATTGAGCGATGGACTCAACTTTTCACGCGCTGACGCATCAAACACCGGCCGAATTTTCGTTGTAACTGACGCGCTCTTGATCACTGGTCGATGGGGTATATAATGTACAAAATCAGATTTCTCCTGTTTGTGTACTTGCTCGATGATTCCCTCATCCAACCACTCTTGAAAAACTTTGTTATAATCTACTCGTAGATTCTGACGATCCAATTTTTGTAGAGTACTCTCGAGTCTCTTCTTCGCTACACCAAAATTACTTGGAAGCGGAGAATGTTCCGATAACCAAGGCAACCGCACAACATATCGATTTTCTTCATCCACCTTTGTTGTGCTCAAAAAAAGTTCTCGTGCTTCGCTAACCATCACGTCTTGAGCTTTCTTTTCAATAGGATCTGTGATTCCCAGAGTCTCTAACTGCCAAAGTTGCTGTAGGTTAGAGTCATTAACTAACATTGACACTGCTGACAGTACTGTAGAGTTCTCAGGTTCACATGGAATCTTCCCCATAAGAGTCCACCCAAAAAAGGTCTCGCTCGCAACTAAACCAGAAGACAACACCTTTCTTCTGCCAGTGAAAAGTTTGCCGACAAGATCAATACCTATTAACAGTTCTACAGGTGCAGGATCTCCCAAATCGGATCTTTCAATGTTTAGTGTACGTAGCTCCTCCGTCCAGGGACCATCAAACACTGGAGGAATGCTGTTACAAATCGTTTCTTGCGACAAGGCTTCGAAAGAACATACATAATCACGATGACGAGCTTCAACCATGTAGCAATGATGTTCGTTCAATACCTTACTCCCACCGAACAAACTATGAATAATTTTCTCCGAACGTTTCGATGTATAACCTAGGTTCTTCGCTGTCGACTGAAGAATGTATGTGTAGTGTGACCCAGAATCCAATAGAACACGTACTGATTTGCTGCCTGCTGGTCCGTTCAAAGAAACTTTTAGGGTCTGGAGAAATACATGAGCCCTAGTGCTGTTGATCTGGGTATTTGCCTCGGTATGGATTTCTCTCAGAGTTTCCTTTGATTTTTCCTCAATCTTATTTTGATGAATTGGCAACATCGAACACATGAGAACGACATGTGGCTTACCACAGACCATGCACTTAACAGGAATCTTGCATTTGCTTGCTGCATGTCCTACTCTCAGGCACTTGAAGCAAGCTTTTTTGTTGCTCACGATCTTGTTTTTCTTCTCCAACGACCACTGTTGAGCTTTAAAACAATTTGAACTCTCGTGCGACTTCTCACAGAAAATGCAACTGCTCACATCACAATTAACTAGCCCTACCGCCGTTGGTATTTTCTCTGCAGTCCCTTTATCAGACACATGCTTCTTTTTCTCCTTTGCTTCTTGCAAACCTAAACGTTCAACTGCCAACGATATATGCTGCTCATGCTCGACTTCCGATCGTAGGAATTTCATCAAACCTGAGAGACGCTTACTGAACGTTTCATCAGCACCCTGCATCCCTTCGAGATCACTCTCAGCAATGTCGCTGCCGTAAGCACATGAAGACCGATGCCACACCCTTAGAAGTTCTTCGGGAATGCAAGACTCTATCATCGGAAACAGCATAGCCCCCCATTTCTCAGAGGTTATGCCTAATGAGTCTAAAGCTCTAATAGGTGTTTCAAGCTGATCATAAAGACTAGCGATATCTGGTTTTGAACTTGAAGATGACGCATTATTTATGATAATTCTGAGGAGTTCTCTGATCTGAACTTCAATCTGTAGATCTTCCCTACCATAACGCGCCTTCAATGCCTTTACTATCTTCGTATAATTTTGCGAAGTTGCCGGATAGCTTTCAACAAGCATCCGTACTCGGCTATTCGAATTGGTGGCAAGCCGTAAATATTCGAACTTATCAACATCATCCAAACTTGGATCATCATGCACCTTCGTAAACTGTGACCAGAAAGGCAACCAATCCTTCACAGTGCCATCAAATTTCCTAAATTCGATTCTAGGAAGCTTAAATCTACGTCGATTTTGATGAGAACTTCTGTTGCTACTATGTTCTTCGATAGCATCTACATGTTGACGGAGTTCTATGTATTTCTTCTTGTAGACTTTCGCTCCTTCCAACTCCTGAATGATTTCCGCCTCTGACATCGAAGCGTCATCTATCATAAACTCGTACACTTGTTGTTCCACTAGCTTTAAATCCTCATAAGGTTCTTGCAGAAGACTCCAACTGACTTTTATTTCATTTACTGGTTTCTTCTCAAGAATTAGACGATACAGCTCATTGGTGCAATTCGTAAACAGTACCCGCATTAGTTTACGTTGTTTCAATTTCTGTTCCATTCCTTTTTAGATGTTATCTACAACAATCTCTCAAAGAAAATGAACAACAAACGTATCTGCAAACGGCCTCTGAAGTGCGAAGACTCCGAATTCACCAGCGCAGTGTCCTGTCACGGTCGCCAAATGTTGTGTCCGGGGTTCCACTGCTCCTACCCGGTGCAGTTGCCTCCGAGGTTCGAATAATACACTGCGGTGGTTCAACAGGAAATGTTATCGCACAAATTAACAGAATTGACAACGACGTATATTTTTATGTAATTCAAATTCAAAATTATTTATCACGTTACTAACTCTACCGTAACTTAGTAACTGCTACAAAATACAACAGCAAGTGACATTTCAGTTTGATGTTTTCAAATTTTTTCCGCTTTTATAATTTGTGGTTTGAAAACTGCTTACATTGCCCAAATTTTGTAGGAGTTGGCTTAACTTATTTTCTGTTTGGTGAACGAACTTTAGTAACAAGCTTTTAATGCATGTAAAGGGTTTTTCAGGGACGGGTCGATGTTGGCAACATGTGGCGGCCATGTTGTTTTAACGGCGTCTTTCTAACCTATGTTTTTTTATTCAGTTGGTAATGCCAAATCACCATGGCAAGTTACACGGTTGAGCAGCACGTCCAAATGTTAAAACTGTATTACCAAAATGAGTGTTCGTTTGTGCAAACGTTACGTGCATTGCGCCCATTTTATGGCAGACGGGGTGGTCCTTCAAAGTCGACTCTCCAACGTTTGGTGGCCAAATTCGAGGCGACCGGTTCAGTCAACAATCTACCAACACCCGTACGTGCAAAGACCGCTAGATCCGTCGAAAATATCGCTGCTGTACGTGATAGTGTGCAGGAGAACCCGAGGCAGTCGATTCCTCGTCGTTCACAACAACTCGGCCTTTCACTGACTTCAACGTGGCGCATTTTGCGTCAGGACTTAGGCCTGCACCCGTACAAGATCCAACTCACCCAGGAGCTCAAAGTTACTGACCACAGGCAACGCCGTTTGTTTGCCGAATGGGCTTCGCAGCGAGTGGCAGAGGACCCCAACTTTGGCAGAAAAATCATTTTTTCCGATGAGGCGCATTTCTGGATGAATGGCTATGTGAACAAGCAGAATTGCCGTATATGGGACGACACCAACCCACACGAAGTTCACCAAGTAGCCATGCATCCACAAAAACTTACCGTGTGGTGCGGATTTTGGGCCGGCGGCGTCATTGGTCCGTACTTTTTTGAAAACGATGTTGGTGAAGCCATCACCGTCACAGGCGAACGGTACAGAAGGATGATCGCCGATTTTTTTTGGCCTCAATTGAACGATCTACACTTAGACGACATGTGGTTCCAGTAGGATGGCGCTACAAGCCACACAGCGGACGCCACGATGGATCTTCTGCATGAACGCTTTGAGGGTATGGTTATCTCTCGAAGAGGTGACGTGAATTGGCCACCCAGATCCTGCGACTTAACACCGTTAGACTTTTTTTTGTGGGGTTTTCTTAAGTCGCAGGTCTATGCCAATAAGCCACAATCTACCGATGCCCTTAAAGTCAAATTCAGCCGGATCTATGCGGTAGAGTCATTGAAAATTGGACCACTCGAATTCGTGCCACTGTCAGAAGCCGCGGCGGACATTTGAACGATATGATATTCCACACATAATGGCATATATAGCTCTTTCAAAATTAAAAAAAAATTCGTTAATATCTCACATACAGCCTTTTTTATTTCATGTCAAAATCGACCCGTCCTTATTGAAAAACCCTTTAGTTTATGAATACACAGAATCTGGTTGTTGAACAAAAACATTAACAAAAATATGGGGTCGAAAGAAAAATGGCTATCCTTCTAACTTGTAAAGAAAGCGTTCGGGTGGGTAGTCAAGCATACCCGTTTATAGGGGAAAGATGTAGAAATGTGCAACTTAAAGGAGCAGTTTACTTTGTAAAAATCTGCAATGTAGTTGGTACACCGTTACTACAGTACACAATCGAATTGAATCGTAGAAGTGAAATGTAATCATGCATTGTTAATTATATTTAGTTCGAATCCATCATAGAAATACTGGGAAGGTAATATCTTTTCATTTATAATGAATAATTTAATTGAATACGTGCCTAATTTAATATTGCTTGTTTTTAAGTCACAAAACTTAGTTATCTAATTGCCTCGAAATGGGTGCGCAAATGCCACCGTTGTGGGCGTGGTCCGAAGACAGACTTAATGACATTTAACGTTGTCGAAATTATGCATTGTACTTCATTATGATTAATTCAAATTTAGCCCTTGTGACTTTACACAGACCACAGGACATTTCGATCATAGTATCAGCCCGGGATTCCGTCCCCAATCGGTGCCGAGTACTGCCTTTCATGCGCCCGCTCGTAAGTAGATCGAAAACTAATGATCTCCAGTCAACGAAAAAGAATTGGATATACACCTTGTCGCATCCGACCTCACACGCAGCAATTCCTGCGTATAGGTTTGGTGACAATGGAAAATAAAATGGCATACAAGGTCAATAAAATCTGCCTCAAAAGATGGAGGATCAATAAGTACAGAATATAGGCATGTTAATAAAAGTGGCCCTAAAATTTAAATCATTCATTTCTGGCATCAGAATTTCAAGACTTTCGGCGGTCACTCAAAAAATTCCTTAGACTTTACCGATTCGATTATAAACAAGAGCAGGCACTTATCTTGAACGGTTTAAGAGATATGATATGATATGAGATATTGTCCCTTGCATCTTCAAATTTATAGGTGAGTCGATGGTGTCCGTCTGTCCATGAACACGATAACTGCCAAACTCTTGGGTCAGTTCGGTTCAAACTTTGCACAGTTGACATAAATATACCACATGTAACAATTATTGAAAATGGGTCAAATCCAATGGCCCCGCATGGTCATACCGACACTCGGTCACTTTATTAGAGGTGCTTTAGGGGTTTATTTTGATTTTTGAAAGCCTGACATAATTTACTATTCAATAGAAGAAATAAGAAAGGTTAATATATCAAAAGATGTAAACAACTGAATTATATTTCTATTGACGCAATTGGAAAGAGTGCAGTACCTCTAAATGAATTAGCAGCGCTACTTTTAAAAACATTGGAAAAGTCACGTACGTACAAAAAGACTGAAGTTAAACAATTTAATTTGTAGGCACTTACTTGCATTTGATTAACTCTTGAAGTTGAGTTCGATAATATGCACTTTGTATAAGATACCTCGCGTATATGGTCAAGTTTCTTTGCATACTTTTACATGTAACCATTTTAATAATTTGACTGTGAATACAGAAGCTAACGATGATCGAAAGTATATTGAAGTCGAAATTTCGGGAACCACATTTCTGGGTCTTTTGGATTCCGGAGCTTCAGGATCGGTTATTGGCCCCGATAGGTTAGCCCACTTACAGCGTCTAAACCTTAAATTTGTCCATAGCTCTTCGTACTGCACTGTAGCAGATGAAACCACTTCGCCATCTATTGGTTATGTGATCACACCGATTACCCTCAAAACTCGGACCATTATTCTAAATTTGTTGGTAATGCCTATATTATGTCCATATTTAATTCTTGGGATCCTCTTTTGGAATCGCATGGGTATTATTCCTAATATACCCGAAACTGTTCGTCAGAATCTCCTACGGTACATTTATCCGGAATTGTCTAACGATCCTTCTTAACAACCCAACAATGCAAGATTTTGGATAACTTACTGGAGGAAAAGTTTTTCGCTATGAGAACCATCTTGGCATTAACTACAGTAGAAACCCATGACGTCACTCTTACACCTGGTGCCACACTTCTTAAACAGAGGTATTATAAATTATACCGTTAATCCAGCCAAACAAAAAATTTTAACCAAGGAGGTTGTCAAACGTTAGACCAGGGTATTATATTGAACTATTGAAGAATGGATGGTCTTCACCTGTTTGCTTAATACCGAAACGAGATGGCACTTACCGGTTTTCTGTCGATTGCCGTAAGTTAAATTCCGTTAACCTCAAAGATGCGTAGATACTTACCCGTTGCCATAGGTTTCCACCATCTTTCTGCCGTTCCAAATTTAAATATTTGGGGTACGCAGTGGACTCTTTCGGGTTACATCACGATCCTACCAAAGTCAAGCTCACTCTCAATATTACCACACCTACTAATATTTCTTAGGTGAGACGTTTCCTTGGGACGGGCAGTTGGTATGAAAGATTTATCCCAAAGTTTTTAACTGTTGTTGCTCATTTAAACCACTTGCTTAAGGAGTAAATTGTGAATGGCCACTCGAATGCGAAAATCCCTTTGTGCATTCGAAGGAACTTTTAGCTACTGCACCCGTCTTTCCGGATGGGGAACGTGTGATATGTTATCTGTCTTGAGCCTTATCTCGCGCCGACCACAATTATAGCACCACTGGGAGTGAATGTCTCGCTGTCATTTGAAGGCGGACTACCTTTCACGGTCGCCACCAACCACCACTCGTTGTTGTGGCTACATTCGCTCAAGGATCTCCAAGGACGCTTAGCTCGCTGAGCGTTACGTTTGCAACCCTACACCTTTACACTTGCCCACCGAAAGGGGAAAGACCATGTGATCCCAGATCTTCTTTCACGCTCTGTGCTGATCCAAGTCGAAGCCATACACAACGAGGAAAGAGTCGCTTGCGGTTGTAGGAACACTACCGATCCCTGGTATAAAGACATGTTTCGACGTTTAGACCAAACTCCATATAAACTTGCGGGTTGGTGTGAGGAAAATCAATTGCTTTATAAATCTGCTAGGTCTGCACTGGGGACCCGGACCCAAATGAAATATCGTTTCCCGTTCTGTTTATATTTAAGCGAAAATATTTATAACGGTTCCGGTCCGGTTTCGGTTCTAAAAAGAAATAACGGTTCGGTTCTGCGCATTCGGTCCATAACGGTTATTTTCGGTTCTAGTTTTTCAGAAAGTATGGCATTAAAAAATTCATTATAACAACGTGATTAGTTAATTAATAGGTGTGAAAATAAGACATGAATACCAAAACGTGACGTATCGTCAGTGTAGCTAATTTATAACGACAATGGGAATAAAGGAGGAAGAGAGAAATATGTATTTACACTTAATTTATTACCAAATAACAGAAAATTTTATTTTCTAAAACCCAAAATTTATAATCCACCGATGGCAATCATAGAGTAATATTTTATCAATTTTCAGGACGTGGTTGCTGGCGTGTCGGTCACTTCCAATAACCTGTTAAGAACCGTAAAAAACCGAAAAAAACCGAAAAAAGCAATATGGGTTCCGGTTCTCAATACGTTTCCATTTCTGAAGGAATAACGGTTTCGGTTCGGTTTTGGTCCAGAAAAAAATACCGGTTTCAGTCCGGTTTTCGGTTCTTTTTCGGTCCGGTCCGGGTCCCTGCACTTTATTCCATAGAACACAAGAATTGGAAGCTAGTTGTGTCTAAAAATTTCCGTAAATCAGTTTTGACTGAATGTCATAATAATCTTATTTCCGGTCATTTTGGGATGTATAAAACTTTTTGGAGAGTACATCAACGTTATTATTGGCCGAAACTTTTATACAATGTAACGTTTAACAGTTGACATCAAACCAAACAAACTGGTCAAGAACCCACGCTCGTGCTGAAAAAACCACAACTAAGAACAATTATTGAACGCCAGTTTTAACTCCATGACCTGCAGTAGTCAAAAAATAACGACTATAGCGTGAGAATAACAATGCATAATTTTTAATGTTTCAGTTCAACTTATCTAACAGCTAATTTCCATTAAAATACGTGTATTCACATTGTTATCTATTTAAGCTTAACCGACAAGACAATCCAGCCCTTAAACACATATGTTACCTGAAGTGCGCCAGAATTAGTATTACCTACAACTGCAGCATTCGTTCCGAAACTAATTAAACAAGCATGATTGCCCATAAATTCAATTCGAATTCAATTGAAGTTGTATCTACTATTCCACTTTGAAGTGCTGCGATATAAACTACCTAATCGAATTTGTACTTTTATTTTTGCGAGCAAAAATTAAAACCATTAAATATTCAAAATACGCCTTTCATAAAAGCACAACGAGTGTTACAAATATTGTAGGCAAAAGGAAACGTTATCTAATTATCGTCGTAAAAAATCTCCAACTGAATATTTCCTCTATTCGACATTAAAGCCTCGATTAAAGCAATATGCTTGAATTTCCAAGTAGTGGCAACAATAAGAACTGTGTACTCGTGTATTGATGATTTGAATTAATAGGCAAAATTACATGATTACATTACACTGACATTAAAAATGAATAAAAAATATACGAAAAATGTGTTTCTCAAATCAATCAAATATCCAGGTGCACTGCCGTCGTTAAAAGGGGATGAAAAATCACCGCTTTGCAATATCACGAAAATCACACATACTCTCACGATCAAATTTTCATGGTAGGTTCAAGACAAATCGAGAATAAAAAATCCGATACAAATGAATACCGAACAATTCTCGAGATCTATAGGTGGTAATGGATCTACACGCATCCATTATTAACGAGCCCCTAGCGAGTTTATAATTTTGCGGTGTCTGTCCGTCCGTCCGTCCGTTAGCAAGATAACTCATAAACGATTACAATGAAATTATGTAGGTGGATTCTTTATCAAATTTGTAGATCGGAGTTCGTGAATTGGCAATGTAGACCAAAAAATAAAGTAGGCCCTTTTGACATATCCGTTATAGTTATGAACCGAATTGCATGAAATTCAATATGGGCATACCTTTAGCCATATAAAACACAATTCCAAAGGTTGAGCCTAATCGATCAGAATTCACAGTGGCCTTTGCGCATCTCGACCATTTACAGACCGAATTGCAAACTTATTTATTTAAGAAGGTATTTAAATGAAATTTGATACATAGCCACCTGGAATAAAAGCAAATTTAACGCCAGTTTCAAAATTAAGTTTTGCGCATGCGCAGTGCCAACTGTTTTTATTTACGGAGGGATTTAAGTGAAATTTGATACATAAGCACTTCGAATAAAGGAAAATCTAACGCCAGTTTCAAAATGTGGTTTTGCGCATGCGCAGTGCCAACTTTCTTATTTATGAAAGCAATTAAATGAAATTTCATACATATACACTTGAAATAAAAACAAAACTATCGTCAGGTTTAAAATTTGGTTTTGCACATGCTAATGGTTCATCGCTAATAAATTGAGTTTAAATTTCCTTAAAACTAAAACCCTAATTTTTTCTTTAAGATGTGTAAATAACCTGACTCTTAATCACGAGACGACGTTTTTAGGCTTAAGGATTGATAATAAGTTGACTTGGAATAATCACACCGCATTTGTAAGGAACAAAGTGTCAAAGGTCACTTATCTCATCCGAACCTTGACTAAGACAGTATCCCAAAAGGTATTAATGTGTGCCTACTATGGAAAAATTCATAGCATCATCTCCTACAACATTTTATGTTGGGGTATTCAGCAAGTTCCGCTTCCGTTTTCCGAATACAAAGACGAGCAGTGCGAATTATTGCTGGATTGGGGTATCGCGAAGACTGCAAGAAATCGTTTGTCAAGCTTAAAATACTAACGTTACCATCAATCTACATTCATGAATGCATTATGTCTGCGCGCAACAACCTCCACCTTTATCAAACGAATAGCATGCAACATTCTTATGCTACTAGACAACAAAATAATATTATACTTCCAGTCACCAGATTAAAGAAAACGAGGACCGGTACATCGTATTATGGGATTAAGCTGTATAACGCCTTACCTTTGGATATCCGTAGCTCAGATTCCAAAACTCTGAGTAAATGGCTAAAAACCTTTTTACTGTCACAAGCTTTTTTTACCATCGACGAATTCTTTTGCCACAAATTCGACAATTGTATAGTCTAATACTGTGCTCTTTATTGTTTTTGTTATGTTTCTTTAAATTGCATTCTGTTATAGTAATTCTACAATCTCCATTTTTATGACTTATGCAAAACTTTGTTAATGCACTAATAAATTATTATTATTATTATTATTATTATTATAGCCATACCCAGGAACTCGTTTGCTATGTTTGTTTAATTTATTTCTTCTTATATCGGTTCATCCTCTCACCAGATCAGCGTAGCTTTTAAATTAGGTAAGTATTTAGACGCAGGAAAGGAACTTAGGTAAATAAACCGATACATCGTAATATCGAAAGATCCTCAGTATTACAATCACTTTTAACGACAATTTCTTCCAATCTTCAAAATACTTTTTATAGTTAACAAAAATGCATCAAATTCGTGTCTTGGGCATTGAGATAATGCTCCTAGTCTTTTTCCCAACGATCTGGGTGCATGAATAACGATTTTGACATGTTTTGATCAAAATCCATGTGGCTTCAGAACACATGTTCTACCCTTCATGCTATTCTAATGAAAGGTATCATCGAAATAAATTGGTTTGTACAAATTATAAATTTCCCGTGCGACTCTTTTTGGAGATCAGTGAGCGACGAGTGGGGGGGGTGGGGGGGGGGGTTAAAATTAATTTGTCTTATTGTATTCACATTAACGTCTCAACGAAGGACCGTTTTCACCAAACTTGCTCTTCTTTCTGTCTTCTTACAAAGTATGGGGGAGGAAGGGGGGGGCTGAACTAGTTTTATCCTTCATGGTACTCTAATGAAAGGTCTCAACGAAAGGAATCAATTTCTACCAACCATAGCCCTCCTCCTCGACCTCTTATCGTGATCGGGTATATTCCTTTATACCTCAAGAACGGATTATCGGAAGAGGGTACTCACAAAGGGCGATTGACGTCTGCAAGAAATATATCCATTGGTGATGTCAAAACAAAAGCTCTTTCGGTTAAAACAAAATGCACTTTATCTGCACAAGAGTTGTGCACAATTTATACTTGTTATTGTCCACATACACATATTCAATGTTGTAGACTACAGATGTTTTAATTACAATTGCATTTTCAGTAAATTTGTCATCTCAAGATCAAAAATGAACCTGGAATACATAACATCCTTCCAAACAAACAATTTAAAAATCACAGTGGTCACACTAAATATCATCTATATCACCAACAAAATATCAATATTCACTTGTATGTTTTAGCTTCAAATTTAATTTTCAAACCACGATATTAATTAGTAAACCCAACCTTTCAAGTAACTTCGCAATATGGGAATATTATACCTACCTGTTTCCGAAGGTGACGTTTAGAATCCCAATTTGAGACAAAGTTTGACGTGTTATGTAACAAACAACTTTTCCCTAATCGCGACCCGTGATTAAAAAGTTTAAAACTACACGTTATATCGGTACTATGTCGAAATCCTTTAGTGTAGATGTTGGTAAGTTAAAGTGAATGTAATAAGCATGTACTCGCACCATGAGATAAAAGAGAATAACTAAAATTACGAGCCAACAATTCGTGATGTCTTTATTTTTGTAAACGTCTGAAGTAAG
Source organism: Photinus pyralis (assembly GCF_008802855.1). NCBI lineage: Eukaryota > Metazoa > Arthropoda > Insecta > Coleoptera > Lampyridae > Photinus > Photinus pyralis. The sequence goes on along the minus strand of NW_022170738.1, from coordinate 23,601,101 downwards.
TGAATTCTGGATTTCCCGTATACGTGTCAATATGGAACCAGTATTCCCTAAACTTCAAAGCCCAAAGACAGTTGAAAATGTGCCACCGCATATTAATTCATCATATGAGGCCTGATAAAAAATTGCGTAGACTGTTTGAATTGCGCGGGCCCAATTGGTTCCAGGGAGCTCCGCTTGGCGTCACCATCTTCGTAGAGATGTACTTATGATGGCCGTTTGCACCGGTAAATTTAAGTGAAGCTTATCTTAAGTGTGGCTTAAAATCCATGGCAACCATTGTCTCAATAATCGTTGTCATGGATTTCAAATTTGTTGGTGTTGGTACAAACGCCCCATGAATATTGACACAATAAATCCGATCGCGTGGCATTTGACGTCACTTTCATTCGTCCAATAGTGATGCCTTTCACAAATTTGAATTTCGTTCGCTTATTTTGCACTTTTGAATTAACGTTTTTTGCAATTAAAAACAAACTAAATAAGAAAGCAATGGTTTAAGTATTGTCAGGACAATAAATATTCGCGGGAGAAAGAATCAAGTAAATTTAAACCCATGCATATTCCCTATTTGTTTGATCTTATGGTTTTATCACATTATAACAAATGTATTCAGTTTGAAATAATATCTTGGAATTTGTTATCACATTGTTGGTTAACTCTTATTTAAGGGGAGTAACAAAGATTTTATTTCAGAAACACACTAACATTGAAGTTGAGTAACCTCTCCAGATACACTCAAGCATTCAAATTTCTGCATATTTCACAAATGAACCTGAGTTAATATATTTTAAAATTATTGGATATGCATTTTTAATAATGAATATAATACCTTCAGTGAAGGACAAATTAATTACATTCTTTCCTATTGTTATTTTTTCTAGCCTGTAAAAGGTAAAGTACGGTAGGTCTAAACGTACTAACAACGAAGGAAGAGTAGAAGAAATTTATCAAGAACAACAAAGTCGAAATTATTTATCAACAATTGTAACCCACGTTACAGCAGGGATTACATTTCAGGGTGGGGAAATCCCTGACCGTTTTATTAAACTTTGACTGTTTAGGGTAATCTTAGATTTTTTGCTCCAAAATGTATCTACGGCTAGCTCAACTAAAATTACCTTGATCTAATTTCCTTGGTAAAATGAACTTATTTGTTTCTTAACCTGAAAATTCAAAAATCTCTTCTGCCTTCGACCACCTTGATAGCAAATGAATGCACAAAAATCAAAATATTGACATACAATTGAAATTCAAATCAATGAAGTTCGACCTTTCCCAACAGCCCTTTAAAAATCAATTTCATGTTCATTACCCAAAATTTTTACTAGGATATAGTTCTATTCCACGTTCTATTCTACTACCCCCTTAAATGAACAATGGAAAAATATATGAAATAGGTATTTGGTTTTCTGCACACAAATTGAAAACCTTAAATCTATAGAAAATCTCAGACGATTTTCGTAACTTGATATTGACTTTAGGATAGAAAACTTTTTACCTTCCAACTCAGTTCATGCACGAATATATGTCACAATAGAAAATGTATTTTACAACAAATCAGACGGGTACAAAAATAATTAGACAGTCTTTAAAGGGTATTTTTAATTAATGTCTCTCAACGTCGAAATTCCAAGTGATGAAAATCCTTAAAATGAAACGGTCCATCCTGAATACAGGTACAAAAATTTACAACTTACCTTATTTATACGGCATCTAAATCTACCCTTTGAATCGTTCAACCTTGGACAACTGGATCACCCTCTTACGATTTGTGGAATGGAACCCTGGCTCGCAGGGGAGCATGCGCAGGTGGTATCGGTGCTAGTCACTGCAAATTTTTCTACTATAGAAATTTGAATTGGGCTTTAAATTCGCGTGGTTAATTTTCTGCAATAGTTCGAATTGCGTAATATGGTTTTAAACACGCACGGAGTAACCTCCCTCTTTTACAATATAATTTATTAATAGCGCACTGCAAAGCGAAAACGAAACCGATATAAATTGAAGCTGCCGCTTTCGGAGTAGAACTTATTCCTCAATAATTGTAACTGCCACTCTAAACGTAATTTTTCTGCCGAAAGTATTATTTCCGCTGAATTTTCACGATGTGCGCGAAATGATTAATCTCGTGATTAATTGCGCTACTTTTGATTTTCCGAAATCGATTATTTATAACTCTTCTAATATGGACTAGCGAACAGTTCGGCGCTAATTTTAACTACGCGTGACTTGAACTCACAAAAGCTCGAACAAAAGCTCCAACGCAAGTCTTGAACTTTGTGTTCTTGTTTTCCCGTACGTAGCACTATGACGGCTCAACACAAATTAATTTTCTTGTTCTCTCAAAAACAAACACTGCGACAGCTCAAGGCGGGTTAACCATTTTCCGATTTTTTACTTGCAAGTCCCACCTACACATTAGTAAAAAGTTCAAGCTGAGTAGCTCTCGTATCAACAACCGGATATGATTCAGCTGCACTGTAACAAGGAGGTGAGAGGTGAAAATTAGAAGCGGACCAGAAATATACAGTACCAATGCACAGCATGGTCCTAGCCAGAATCAAGTTGGAAACGAAAATTCACGCAAAACAACAACAAACTCCGGGTAGCGTAACACGCGAAAACCTAATGTACTACATCCAAGGCAGTTTTGTAGTTAAATTAATGCATTACATATTAGAATGACGTACTTTTGTATAGCGCTTGGTCTGTACGTCGGTATAAATAGAAAAACATTCTTTCGTTTTCGTGTGTCAAGTATTGCGGTTAACATTTCTTATGAATTTGAAAAGTATCCCTTATCTCACGAGTTAATATACATACAAACTACAGCTATTGGTAGTGGTACTATCTTTAGCAGATATAAACCTTTAAATTTTAATTACTCAAGACCCTAAGCCATAATAAAGGCAATTAGCAAATAACTTTATATGTCTTTATGAAGTAATTTTAATGACTTTTTAACATTATTACTTACACCCACAATGTGCGGTTTGCGGAATTCACTGTTCCCTTACACTTACGACTTTACAGCCCCCCGCTAAACAGGAGCAAATGAATTTTGCGCTAAATGTCTTGCAATGCACGGCTTAATGGTGGCGTCGGAGGCGCTGGTGTAATATTGAGAGACATTAAGTATGTCTGCATGGCGCAAAATATGAAAATAGAAAGCAATTCGAAAATGGATAAATTAAAAATTCTTGCCATTCCTCGCTTTAATAAGACAGTCGTATGCAAATAGCAATAAATTTAAATTGTGTGCAACTGAAGGTATAAAATACAATACCTATTTGGAAACAGTTTCCCATAATGAATATTGAATTAGGAGCTCTACAAGTGGAAATGAATTTAGACGGCGGGCGGCGGCGGCGTTGGCATTTTGATATTTCAATTCCATTACGAGCTCATTGTTTTCTTCGGCTTCGACGATCTTTATTAGAAAGTGCCAATTAACGCACACGCGGTACCTACTCCCGTTTTAGCTTTATAGAATTAAGGCATAACCTACGACTGTATTCAAAATTGTTCCATGTTATTGGGTTTTTAATCGCAGATTTATAGATGCTTTCGAAACAATCTACATATTAATTAGAATTCCTATATTTTGCCTGCGGTTGTGTTACTTTTGGGCGTCAATTTGTTTTCATTTCAGAGTGATTTCGCTCGCATTCATCCCGTGGAAATCAAATCGTTTATTTAAGTAGAAAAAGTTATATTTTTAGCGCATTTTTGCAAATTTATTTGTAAAAAAGGTAGCTTTTAATCTCACTTTGACTGGCTGGCTGGCAGTAAATGCGAGCCTGTAGAAGACCGCTTGTAAAAAGACGAGGAGTGTACATGTACCTATCGGGGCGGTGTAATTAACAACTTTAGGGACGGGGCTACAAGATGTGAGATCGGCGACATCTGGGCGCCACCCCCGAGCGTGTTATACTAACCTGAAGATTTTTATTCTTATACACTTTTTGTCCGATTGTTTTGAAATAGGTGTCGTTGGAAAGATCTTGCGTGTCGGAATTTTGTTTTTTTTTTCCTAGGGGCGACATAAACCACCTTTTGCATGGCGCGCTTCGAGGGGCAGTCGACTTTGGGCGCCCAAAAGTTTCTTAGACCTCGAATCGCGGTCTCTCTTTGTCGTGTCGCCAATAGAAGAAAAGTACCCAAAAATTGAGTACTATTTTGTGCCAGGTTTTTAGCGAAATCCACCAAAATGCGAATTGCGAGTGAACGGCACGTCAGAACTGTGTACCGACAAAGAAAAATTGGTACCCCCCGATAAGATCTCACGGATGGTGGAGTCAAAACTTCAAACTCTAATTGCGGGTGAACAGGACGTCCGAGGTGGGTACCGACAAGGAAATATGGCAACCCCCGACGAAATCTTACTGAGGTGGAGTTAAAACGGGTCCGTGAAGTTGGAGTGTCGACTTCAAAGGAATTAAGTTCCAAGTATCTCCCAATTTTGTGCTCATTTTGTGCTAATTTGTGCTGCTAATAAAAAATTTTGTGCTCATCAGATTAATGAGTAATTCAACTTTTTCTGATGACACTCCAACTTCACGCTTGAGTGTCAACATCGATATTTTCAAAATTTTCTTTTACTATAATTTTGTGCTCATTTTGTGCTAATTTGTGCTGCTAATTAAAAATTTTGTGCTCATCAGATTAATGAGTAATTCAACTTTTTCTGATGACACTCCAACTTCACACTGGAGTGTCAACATCGATATTTTCAAAATTTCCTTTTACTATAATTTTGTGCTCATTTTGTGCTAATTTGTGTTGCTAATTTAAAATTTTGTGCTCCATCACTTTAATGAGTAATTCAACTTTTTTTTATGACACTCCAACTTCACGCAGGAGTGTCAACATCGATATTTTTAAAATTTTCTTTTACTATAATTGTGTGCTCATTTTGTGCTAATTTGTGCTGCTAATTTAAAATTTTGTGCTCATCACTTTAATCAGTAATTCATTTTTTTCTGGTAACACTCACTTAACAACGTCGCGCTGTAATGTCAACACGCAACATTGGTATTTTTAAAGTTGTTTATTTAATTAATTTAGTCTCAATTTGTGCTAATTTGTTCTGCTAATTTACAATTTTGTGCGAGTCACGGAGCGAGTATTTCAAATTTTTTGGGATGTGCCGCCAGCTTCTCACTGTAGTATCAACATTGATATTTTAAACGTTTCATTTAAATCACGTTTTGTGCTGATTTGTCCTGCTAATTTAAAGTCATCCCGTCCTCTTCCCGTCAATGGGCAATTCAAATTTTTCGCATGACACGCTTGAGCTAGGTGGTTATAATTGCGATCGCCGATTTTTTGGACAAAATTTCATCAAATGTCGACATTTTAGATCATTTTAAGCAACTTTTAAAGAATAACATTTTTCCATCTGTTTTAAGTATGTACCTACTTATAACCTATGTACATTGTGCGTTGGCCATTTTCCTAGGTAACGGCTCGACGGATTTTATTAAAATTCTGTTATTTTGTTATGCGTTGCTGTGTGCGGTCACTACACCGCTCACAAAACACCCGTCCAGATAGGTCAAAACAAATTGAATATAAAACAGAATTTTATCATCTCTCCTCGTACGCATCCGGCATCTGCCAGAAGAAAAATATTAATTTTGACTTAAAATTTCTCAATTTGAGATACTTGGTGGCCACGATCAATTTCCGAAAATTCCAAAGAGTCGACCGCACAAATTTGCATTAACACCTGACATAATTCTTGGGCACGAAAAGAAATTGACATGAAAAACTCTATCCGGGTGGCACAATGGATTCGAATAAACACAATTAATTGATTGGCAAACATTTATTCCAAAACACAACGAAACAACAAGAAAAGCTTATAAAGCTTGTTTGGACGCAGGCGGGCGACGAATAAAATAAGAAACCTTAAAATTACTTACAGTGTTTTTCTTAACAATCCAAATAATCCGACCGAGATTAGCCACAAAAGACGCACGTAACTCACTCACTGTTTGATAACATTGGTCTCAATTACAATAGAATTTTGTGATCAAATAGTTACCCAATTTCCCTGTATAATTAGTCGTAATGACAATTATCAGGCTGAAGAAGGTAATGAGGTCTGTGTATTCTTAAATATTTTCTTTTTAATGGTCCAACCTAGTATTTAACGCATTTTCTAACTGTTGTTGGAAGACGCAATTATGGCCACTTTCTCCGTCCGTCCATGCAAGGGCGCCACTACTACAGTTTTCAATATACGAGTACTTAATTCGTTCTTCTTGAATTCAGTAGCTCATATCTCTGGCACCTGAGGCAAGAAAAATCTTGACGATAAATGTGCGCATATGCAGGTTGTGCAATATGAATTTTCTTATTTATTAATGTATTTTGCTGACATTTTCACAACAGATGCTTATAGTAAAGGCAAACATATCGCATGTAGTAAAAATCAAGTGTGCGCATACGCATCAGACTACACAATGCCAGCATCCTTTTTATAGATATTTTTTGGAAATTGTAACCACAGATGTAAAGGCAAACGTCGCATATTATAAAAAATTAGATAAACGCAAGCGCAAACTGCGCAAAACTAACATGCTTATTTTTAGAGACATTACTTTACCATTTTAACTATAGATCCTTCGAGTAAAGAAAAACATAGCTCACATAGCTATGGACTATGGAAGTACTGATCAACAAATGAAATATGCGCTAAAGATACTCGCCTTACGCCCAAACCCCTTTATTTTTAGCGCATTTTCTAACTCATGTTGGAAGGCGGTATTATGGCCACTTTCTCCGTCCGTCCGTCCGAGGCTTTAACTAGTCCTACAGTTTTCAAGACCAAGAAAAATCTTGACGATAATGTGCGCATGTGCAAACTGCGCAATGTCAACTTTCTTATTCATGGAAATATTTCCTCGAAATTTTAACCACAAAGGCTTCCAGTAAGGACAAGAATATTGCATATTGTAAAAATCAGATGTGCGCATGCGCAAACTACGCAATGCCAACTTGTTTATTTATCCTAAATCAGTCTCAAGCGCACAAGTCACTTGCAAATGGATAATAAAGAAACCAGGGGTAAAACAAGGAAATGAGTATGTAACGTTCTTTCTTTACCTATTGATATTCCAAATTTATATTCCACTTAAGTAACTTCGAATTTTAGTTATTGATCGTTGAGTGAGAAATATAGTAAAGAAGCGTAACTGTAATGTATAATTGCGACACATATTCCCCATCTCACTCACCGAAGCTTCCCGCACCCCACAATACACAGTGGGAGGGGTTAGACGTGCCACTCTGATACCTAACCGTTGCTTAACAACAACTCTGCTACAACTGCGAAAATCGACTACTCTACGAAATCGTCGATGTACTGAAGCCTCTCGGTATAATCCTCATCTAAATTAATCGAGTTCCGCCTCTTTATATTTCTTACTCAACGCTCTAATATAAATTTGGTATTCTCGCTCTATCTAGGTATTTCCTGTAAACCCGTTTAGTTTAGATGCCAGTTATTTCTATAGCAGATTTGTTATTTTCTTAGTTCTTTGGTTCGCCACTAGAGGCCGTGATCTTACTTTCTTTTCTACATACACATTCCCTGTACTTCTTTCCTTCAGAGACGATCTGGCCGTCACATTTGTTGCGTTCAAATTTTTCTCGATATGCCGTTACCTTTTACTTAGTATCTACCTGTTTTGGCTGTCAGCATATTTCTTTGGGGTGTTTTCTCTCTATTTATGATGTGCTGTGGCTGTGGTCCATTGAATACGCTTTGCATATTTGTATTTGCAAGTAATTAGTGTGAGGTCTGTACTTCTTAAAACGTATTTTTGAAGGTTTATCTTCCCTCAAAGTTCCCTTGAACTTCTCTCTTAAGTCTTAACTTCTTATAGTTTTTTCTTTTAGATTACTTTACCGTTATTCTCTTCCTAGATATTACCTACGCAGAACGTGGATGACATCGCAATTTCACCTGGACCCGCAATCTTATCGAGATTGACATTGTCGACGTCACGTGAGACATTACATTACCTACTTCGAAAATTTACCCCTGGCTGGAGATGTATCTAATAGTTCCTGTCTAACTGCAAGTATTTACGAAACCTTTTGGAGAATATTAGCTTTGTGAATCGCTTCGATGGTTCTGATCCTACTTAATTTTCTTTTCTCGTTACCGATTACGATTCTTAATTATGTTATTTGTATCACTCCGAAGAATTTGTTCATACTATCTTATTTACATTATGAATTAAGTAAATTACATTGCTGTTGTATATAAATTTAGTTATTTGTGCATCGTAAAGTAGTTTTTCTTGAGTTAACGTTTTATTCTTATTGAGCATTAATTACGGTTAGGATTTAGGATTTAACTGATTAGTGTCGGACGTTAAACATTCCCTCTTGTTTGTTATGCGCCATGACTTTATAGTCGGAGAGCTGGTGAACATTTTTGGGAAGGTATTTGAGACACGCTGAAAACTTGTCCAATACTTCTCCAATAATACCCAAACACAGAATTGCAGACCTGGCTGAAGAGAAGCGGTGCTAACACTTCGCAAGCCGCCTTCAAAGTTTGAAAAAAATAATGTACGCTTCAAATCAGGAGTCTGTGGTCCTGTGTCATTGATTTGTGAATCAATTTCAGACATATGCAGGCATACGCTATAACACTGTAACAACTATCAAGTGTGCGAAACCGATAAAAAAAACTCTGAAATTAATTCGCACATCAATGACGCAGGGCCACAGACTCCTGATTTAAACTGTATACTGGCCGCCATAAATACATGCGAACACTCAGTGTACTTTGATCACTTTTGACGAAAGTTTCAGGACAATTGTCTTTATTTCGTAATAAGAAACGATGAAAATTTCAACATGATACAATTACAACTAATTCAGACGACACTAGCAATGTATAGATCATCCATTACTTCTTACGCATTCTCGATTGGGCATACATTATTTTTTTCAAACATTGAAGGCGCCTGGAAAAGTGTTAGCCCTGCTTCTCTTCAGCCAGGTCTGCAATTAATTCTGTTTGGGTATTATTGAAGAAGTATTGGACAAGTTATCAGCATGCCTCAAATACCTACCCAAAAATGTCTACCAGCTCTCGTACTATTAGGAGACAGTTTGAAGACATTATTATTATATTACGGCTTATGGATAATCCGCGCGGCCCAATTATTTATTTTTTTTACTCCGGATCCGTTTAATATAGAGCCACGAAATTTCATTGAGAGCTTGTCAATAGTGCATGTAATTAAATTATGTTGTTTGTAATTTTTTAATAACACTGGAAATAATTAATTTTAAGGTTTAAAGTCTTTCAAGATAAAACCACAATAGTACATCCGTGTTCTTTTTCTAGGAGCGATATCACAATTATTTCGGCGTCTTAAACTAGAATGATATGCTCATAGTCAACGTAACAAGTAACAACAACATACGACGAGTCGCATTCACGACTTCTAATCCGGCTCATATTCAATAGGATTGATACTTGAACTTGTAGACATCAATTGACGAAGGTTTGACATCGCCGTCTCCTTTTGTTCTCGAGTTAAACGGTAACAGACGGACAAACGGACGGACAAAACCATCACATAAGGGGATTTGTTTCATTCGAAAACGAACAAACGTACTGCTATTATAACAGAACGATTTAAAGTAATATAAAACAACTTCCAAAATACTAAAGCTTGAAGTGTCATCAGAAAAAGTTGAATTACTCATTAACCTGATGAGCACAACATTTTAAATTAGCAGCACAAATTAGCACAAAATGGGCACAAAATTATAGTAAAAGAAAATTTGGAAAATATCGATGTTCACACTCCAGCGTGAAGTTGGAGTGTCATCAGGAAAAGTTGAATTACTCATTATCCTGATGAGCACAAAATTTTAAATTAGCAGCACAAATTAGCACAAAATGAGCACAAAATTATAGTAAAAGAAAAATTTGAAAATATCGATGTTGACACTCCAGCGTGAAGTTGGAGTGTCATCAGAAAAAGTTGAATTACTCATTAATCTGATGAGCACAAAATTTTTAATTAGTAGCACAAATTAGCACAAAATGAGCACAAAATGATAGTAAAAGAAAATTTTGAAAATGTGGATGTTGACACTCAAGCGTGAAGTTGGAGTGTCATCAGAAAAAGTTTGAATTACTCATTAACCTGATGAGCACAAAATTTTTAATTAGCAGCACAAATTAGCACAAAATGAGCACAAAATTATGAGATACTTAGAACTTAATTCCTTTCAAGTCGACACTCCAACTTCACGGGCCCAGTTAAAACTTCAAACGCGAATTGCGGGTGCACTGGAAGTAGGAAGCGGGTACCGACAAAGTGGATGTGGTAGCCTTCGACAAGATCTTATTGATGGTGGAGTCCAAACTGGCTAATAGAATACTGATCTGTCACACAAAAATGCGCTGAAATACCTTTGATCTCACACGAGGTATTTTTTTATTATAAGCGATGCGGGATTTTATTAAATTACATAGTTTATACTCTTTAAGGCGGAAAATTTTCTGCTAGGTATTTTTCTACAAAAATAACCAGACATCGTTTATGATGCATTCGCGGATGCATTACTTCTTAGACCACTTTTGGTATTTTGTACATTTTTGTCTTTTTTTTTAAATGAAGGTAAACCGTATTACCAGGATGCGTTCAAAACAAATTAAGTTAGGTATTAATGTTCTCTGGCATTAACGCTATTCCAAAGACATTTAAAAATCAAATATGGTATTTCTCATTTCGAAATCAGTAGGAGTCTTGAGAATTAAGTATTATATTGAGTATACGAGTATATTTTCTTAACGCAAAATAGAGTACAGAACACGGAATTGGTAATAGTTATTTACATAATAAGTCATGAAAGTGGTCGTTTACAGACACGGAGGCTTATTGAAAAGTGCGAGGACGCGAGAACGCATCTCTTTAATGCCTCCAAGTCAGGTGGACCACTTTCATGACATATTATGTATAAAATTTTACCTGAAACCGCAACATGTAGATAACTTTTCCAAATTGAATTATTTATATGTGTGAAATTTTGATACCTAATCACGCATGCTAAAATCACTTTATTTAATTGTTCCCATACAGATTTCAAAATAATTAAAACAATCAGTGTCATTTTTAATGCAGTTTGCAATTCATGCTTTGTACTTTTCAACTGTACAGTCTTTATAACTAGGTACAAAAGCAGGTATCAGTGAAGAAGAGTACCTACGCGAGACGTTGTTATAATGTAGCCGAAATTGCGGCCGCCGTAGTGCAATATTCGCTCCCCACAAAGTCAAGAAAGAGGTACGAAAAGGCGTACAAACCTTTTAATGACTGGCGCAAAAGTAAAGGAATAAATACTTCCACACATATTCCATTAATTGTTGTAATTAAAAAACCATTATCCTTTGTGTAGGTATATATTTATATTTAAAAATATCCACATAGTCTGCATTATAATTATCCAATCGTGTGCATTAGGCGATTTATGGTTCTTTACCTGAGTTTATCCAAAGAGTACCCGTTTATCTGTAAATACTTCTTGTCTTTGAAATGCAGTAAATTTGACGTTGAACTTTTACATATTTTTCTTTATCAATGTTATCCATTCTCATTTAGTATATCACTTATAATCATCAGGGAAAAACTTCACTGGACCTAAGTATGTGAATTGAATGCTTTGTACCATTTCATCAGTAAACGAATGTTCATATTTTTACCTGTTTACCTGAAACCGTCAAGAAAACTTAAATTTCAGGATTATTTTGTTGATCTTTACCTGACTAGTACTGTAATATTGAAGCAAAAATATTACAGTACTAGTCAGGTAAAGATCAACAAAATAATCCTGAAATTTAAGTTTTCTTGACGGTTTCAGGTAAACAGGTAAAAATATGAACATTCGTTTACTGATGAAATGGTACAAAGCATTCAATTCACATACTTAGGTCCAGTGAAGTTTTTCCCTGATGATTATAAGTGATATACTAAATGCGAATGAATAACATTGATAAAGAAAAATATGTAAAAGTTCAACGTCAAATTTACTGCATTTCAAAGACAAGAAGTGTTTTACAGATAAACGGGTACTCTTTGGATAAACTCAGGTAAAGAACCATAAATCGCCTAATGCATACTGGTATGACCGTCTTACCACTTGCGTACTTATAAACGCATAGAGTCAAATTGCAACCACCGAAATGTGCTTGAATCACCAAGGACATGCTATTAGTGCAGCGGAGAGCCGGTGCTAACTCGCTTATTTGAGGTAGTTTTTTTTTCGGAGTAGAAAGAATTGGGACCCACACCATTTGGTTCAGAAATGTTTGAACCTTCAGAATCTCGCTTTACGACATTTTCGCGTGGTCCTGACAAAAGTTATAGGCCGCTAAAGTTGAAATTTACTCATTTTCGCGCGCGCGACTAGACCACCGAAAGTATTTATTTTCTCAGCAACTAAGCGATATACATCAATAATTCCTTTTGTAAAATGAAAGTACATTTATAGCAGAATCTAAAGCATTCATATTTACCTACCTTGTTATGCACAGATTTTAGAAAAATGACCGTCAACATCCAAAATTTGTGTAGCAGATGAAAAGTGCGCACTTTGAACTATCATAACTTTTTATTTTACGATATCGATTTCCAATATTCATAGCTCATTCGATGCTCCAAAGCATTGTGATTATTTTATTTTCTATAACATCACCGTGAATTTTTCATAATAAAAAAGTTACGGTCAGTTAAGTAAAAACCTACCGACCTCGCCTAGTCGGGAGTCGCGAGTGAGACGGAGAGGGAAGGATAGTCAGCAGCGTTCGCGCAACAAGGAGCGATGCCTAAGAGATTCTACTTTACTAAAAAATTTCTCTCCAATAAAACGCCTCATTTATACACTCATTGCATAAATAACTATTAAATGCTTCTGTAAATAAGAAAGTTGGCATTGCGCATGCGCAAAACAACATTTTCCAAACGTCGATAATGTTACTTATATTCATGGCGTTTACATATTTAGTTTAAATATCTTCATAAAAAAGTTAGCATTGCACATGCGGTAAATTTTTGATACTGCGAATGCCGAATACCAAAAAATACCAAGCCCGTTCAAATGAGCCCCATATTGATAAAAAACTTTTCTTTCTTTTCTTTTCTTGTTCACAGCAGAAAACCGACTAAGTATTTACATTGAAAGCAATATACTGCTAGATATATTATGTGCCACTGCACTCAATGGAACTTATTTAAATTCTTTACCATTTTCGTTATTGACGAAATGTTTTACTGAAAATTGAATATTGAAATTTTATCAACCCAGCCACTGAAAAACACTACAACTCAATATACATCAGCCCATTATAAAGTGTCTTACTTACACCTACGTATACAAGTGAAATGGCAATTTGAACTAACTGTTCTAGTCAATATATATACTCGTTTACCTTCAGAAATATGAAAATATCTTTTGAAATTAAAGTAAATATAAAGATATCGAATGAAAATACCGAAAAGCTAACTAAACTCGAGTGGGAATAGGTGAGCAAATCGATTCTATGCGGCACCGTGAAGGGGTTGTATATTTACCGAAACCATTTGAGAATAAAGTAAAAACGTACAGGAAAAACAAAATAAATAGAAATGTTTTATCTATGGTAAACTAAATTGTTTTTTATCATACAGAAAATGATGTTAACGATTCAGATTATGTAGGACAATCAGTGTTCAAACCGATTTTAGTAAAAGACTTATGTAATGCTCAAATGAAGCTATTCATTCTATAATAAATGGATACCAATTAGAAACGAGCAATTTCTAACACAATAGAGAATAAGAAAGTATTATCAACATAATACATCAACTTATACGTAAGTAACTCAATATCTACCTATTCTGTTCAAAATAAGATGGATAGCTTGCTATTTTAATGCGGATCGAAAGACAAACCACTAACACGTACCTACTATCCCTAAAATAAGGTTTCAAATATATGGACATGGACATCACTGAATTGGTGGTGGAAAAAACATTAATTAATGTGCTAGTGTAAGATACTCTTACCGCCGGCGCCGGTATTACAAAGCATACTTGTTGTCAGGCTAACAATGTTGTTAAGACGGATAGGGACAGCCGTTCAAAATTTGAGCTGCGCCTACGTAAATAATTATATAGGCAACCAATCGGGCAATTCGTGTTTCACCAAGCATAAGCTACCAGTTGCATTTTTACAAATGACGTCATCTTCTTACAATAAAACCAGATTCCAGACGGCCATTAGCGGTTATTAAACAACAAAGACAATTTAATCTCATTCATACGTAAAAAAGTAACTCATTTATGGCATTTCAACTTGCTCCTAACGTTTTGTGATGTTTTACTAATACTGGAAACCTTTGAATAAGTACTACATACACCTATAAAAAGATTACTTAAAGGATTACTTTCTAAGATAACATTCCTACTTACTTCCTATATAGGGATTTAAAATAATGACTTTTTGAGATTTGAACTTGGGTATTGAAGGGAACAATTTCCGAAACAAGAAAAATAGTCCAGGCAACGAAGGAAAAATAGCGGAAAAAAATCGTGTAGAAGCCAATTTTGGCACAGATGTAGGGGAAGGTATCTTTGAACAACATACTAAAAGTACTGTGGGGTGGGGTGTGAGCTAAGGGTGGGGGAGGGGTTAAAGATCCCTTTTTTAGTTTTTCGTGAATAATTTGAAAACGGTTGCTCCTAATTAATAATTTTGCTCTAGAGAATTAAACACCATAAAATTACCTACAAAAGGATATAGCACAGTATATAAGTCATGATGATCCTTAATGAAATACAGAGGGAAGAAAAATCAAAAATTTTAAAATAGTCGTAATACACGGCAAGTCTGATTCCGATTATGTTACGTAGGCGAGATTCTGTGGGCAGGAGTCAAAATCGTCATCGTCGTCGTCATCGATGGCATCGTTCGGGGCTCCATCCGTGCACATGCCAAGGCAACTGCCGCAAGCGACGGAGCAAGCAATTCCTGCTTTGCACCTCCCTCTGCACCCAGTTGTACATCGGCAAAATATTCTGTTAACTATTGCCTCGAGTGCCATTAGATCATTTGTGGTTACTGGGAATAGTACCCCGTATTCTCCTTTGGCCCAACCCCATTGGGTGGGCGGTAAGGGGTTATTTAGCCACCGTTGTATCTGTAAAAAAACACAGGTCGCTCTCTTTCCTCCTAAAGCTGTCTACTTGCCCACCTTTTCTCACAATGCTAGATCTTACTAATCCATTTATTCCTTTTTTCCCCACTTGACATAAATCACTGTCAACATCATCCTCGCAAATTAAACACTTATCAGCCATAGTTAATCATGTGGCATCAAATAAAGTAAAACACAAGTCAATTAAACACACTAGCTTAAATATGCGCAACTTATCGTAAAGACTCACTAAAGACAGTGGAACAGAATGAGTTCGTTCGCGTCGCTGTCATGGGACAACATGTTGCATTTGAATGGATGAAACAATTTAAAATCCCTAGATTGGTAGAGTACCGCAATTGATTTGTCCACTCCTTTGGAGTTAAAATGGCCGCCGATAACATCTGACGGCATCGTGTTGATATCATAACCACAGATCATAACCTGCTTTCGTTGATATCACTGTTGATATTCGTCAATTCGTCATCGTGTTTTCGTGTTTGCCAGAGAGAACGTGTTTCGTGTTATTTGGTTTAAAAAACTGAAACAATGCCGGGTTGTTGTGTTCCTGGGTGTAACAATCGAAGCGAACGTGGTTACAGGTTATTTAGGTTACCTTGTGATAAGAATGTCCGTAAAGTAGGTATGTACCTACGAGCAATTATTTTATTTCTAAACAGCTACTTTTCTATGTTTCAATACTAAAACCAGTTATTTGTTCCCAAACAAGCTTTATATCCACAAAACTCCATACAACAAAGCTTGGTAAAAGCTTTAATTTTTATTTGCAATTGTCACTTCAGTCCCGGAAGTACGAAAATAAATGTTTGTAGATTTATCTAGATTAAATGTGACGTCTTTTCAAAGTTCCCACCAAAGTGTTGGAGTCAAAATGGCGTCAATTGCGGTACTCTACCAATCTAGGGACTTTAAAACAATTGAACAATAGGAGCCTCATAGCGTGATTAGAGTGAACTAATGACGTTCTTGCTGTCCACCAGCATGTACTGATCTCCCCGCGGACCTCCACCCTCCCGCCTACGTATCATAATCGCATTCGGGCTCCCCGTGTGCGTACCGGTTAAAATTTAACAAATTTTGATTTTTCTTCCCTCTGGATCTCATTAAGTATTATTATTATTATATACTGTGCTATATCATTTTGTAGATAATTTTATGCTGTTTAATTCTCTAGCGCAAAATTTTTAACTAGGAGCAACCGTTTTCAAATTATTCAGGACAAACTAAAAAAGGACCTTTAACCCCTCCCCCCTCCTTTAGCTCACACCCCACCCCTCAGTACTTTTAGTATGTTGTTCAGGATACATTCCCCTACATCTGTGCCAAAATTGGCTTCTACACGATTTTTTTTCCTCTATTCAGCCTTTTCTGGGCTTCGTTGCCTGGACTAAAACCGGTCTTCAATTTTTGTGGTTCATAGCACAAAATTATTTAAACAATTATGACATCCAATCAAACTACGGCTCCATAGATTTCTAAATTTATATGATTTATATACGATTTTCACAGGTGCGCGGATGTAAGAATGGTACTTTTCTTCAATTAGATGGACAGTTTTCGATATTTCGCATGGCTTCCGCAATGTAGCCCGGTAAGTATTTGCTGCGTTTTCAACCTTCCCTCATTTATCAAATTATATATCTGAATTCTGATCTAATTTACAACAAAATAAATGACTCATTATTCATTACAAAAAATGTTTTAATAGATTTTCGGAAGTTTCAATTTCAACACGACATTCGCCTGCTTTACGAAAATAGTTTATTTGTCTAGCCGTCAAACCTACAGTGGAATTATCTTAAGCATAGGTAGATTGAACAAGTTAAAAAGTAATCGTAAACGATTCGATTTACAGAAAGCGCATTTCCACTTGCATTCATTTCCCATTTGTGAGATGCAACTTCTGTTAAAATCGTAAAAATCCGGCCACAAATATGAAAGATAGCGTTGCACATTTCAGTTTATAAGAAGAATTTCATTTCAATGCTTTTCTAAATAAGAAAGTTGGAACTGCGCATGCGCAAATTTAAATGTTGAAACTAACGTTAGATTTTCCTTTCTTCCAAGCGCCTATGTATCAAATTTCATTTAAATGCTTCCATAAATAAAAACGTTAGCACTGCGCATGCGCAAAACCAAATTTTGAAACTGGCATTCGATTTTCATTTATTCCAAGTGCCTATGTATCAAACAATCAATCAAATACTTTTATAAATAAAAGTTTGCAATTCGGTTTATAAATGGTCGAGATGTGAAAAAGGCACTGTGAATTTTGAATAGATTCGACTCAACTTTTGGCATTGCGTATTATATCATAAAGCTATGCCCATATTGAATTTCATGCAATTCAGTTCATAACTAACGGAGATGTCAAAGCGATCGGACATTTCTAAACAAAGTTATCGTTCACACGGACAGATAGAGGGACAGACAAACAAAGGAACAGACGGACAGACCAACAGACAGACGACAGACAGCAATACAAAATTATAAACGATCTCTAGGAATAAACGGCAAAAGTGTAAAATTATGGAACATGTAAAAACGGTTTTTTGTTTTTTTTACAATAAGTTTTTTACGCAGTTTTTAAACGCAGAAAAAATTCCTTCCTTGGTGCAAGCCTCGACACCATAACTAACCCAATAGCGAAAAAAGTAGAGCAATAGCTCTTAAGATAAAGAACTAGTAGCGTCTCAACGAACGGGCGGAGGGACGAACAAAGTGGCCACAATAGCACGTTTTTTTTATTTTTGTGGAAATGCGCTAAAAATTATTAAAGTCCTCGTGTGGGATGGAAGGAAGCGCATTTTTGTGTGGCAGATCAATATTGTATTAGCCACCATCAACAAGCCGCTTCCGACGTCCCGATCTTTCCAACAACACCAATTTCAAAACAATCTGAAAACTGAAAAGTGGGTAATAGAATACTGATCTGTCACACAAAAATGCGCTGAAGTCCCTTCGATCTTACACGAGGACTTTGAAAATTTTTTACTAACGACATGCTGGAATATTATTGTCGTATACTTTTTTGAACTAGATAAAATTTATAACAATTTAAGCCCTTAACGATCTCCGCAGGTCTAATAGTTTCCGAGATATGGCGCTTCAACTATTGGTAAATTAATAAATTTATTAGTTTTAAAAGTTTTATCAAAATTTGCGTTTTTTTTTCGCAGAAACTAAACTTACCAAATTTGCACGATGAATTGTCGTAAGTCGTGAGTCGTAATAAACTTGTTGTTGAAGAAGTGCTAAAAATTGCGGATAATTAAAGCAAATTAAATATTGATTTTTGTCTTTTAGTGAAAAAATATCCATGTTTATATATATGATGCGTTATTCATTCAAACCATAGTGTTGCAAGTAAGCTTTGTGCTACACAGATCTTCTAGTATCCTTTTTGAATGGTCGAGTAAGGTCAGGCAAAAGGAAAGAATTCACAGATTTCGCAATCCATCCAACAGGTAGTGGATCTTGCTGAAGAAGAAGAAGACAACTTTCTTATCATGCTGGGGATCCAGAGGATATCAATTATAAAAATGTTCATGAGGTTTTTATGCGAACGAAAGGCAAATTTGATTAAACCTGAAGAATTTACGAATTTTTGAAACGCTGTATCTCCAAAACTACTAGACTTACAGAGCCGGTTAGGGGCTTGAATGGTCACAAATTTTGTCTAGTTTAATATCAGTAATTGGTTTAAAATCTGTCCTTCAGAACTAAAACTAACCAAAACCTAAAAATAAGAGAAAAAATGGCTTATTTTCGAGTGCTGCGTTGCTCGCACAGGTCTTTGGATGTCGAAAACTTGGGATTTTTGACATCCATACTCAGCCTAACAATTTAAAAAAAAAAATAGAAATGACACATCTGATGCAAGGTATTATGATAATTTGACTGGACTAATTCTGGAACGCCCGCACCCTTCCTGCAAAGGGAGAAGACTCTTCCATGGCGCATTTAATGTTAAATGTTTATCGTGGATTGTAAATGAAAAAACGGAGTCATTTCCATAATGTTAACTAAGGAATAAGCCCAATTATCACAATGATGTCTTTAAGTAGCTTTATCTCTATCCTAATTCAAATAAAAGACCTGGAAAACGATCACGAAAATTTTAACTTAAAAAATTCTACAAGAGACTAGGAGTCACTTTCGTCTAGTACCTAAGTTAGAGCGTAAGGGAAGGTGAGTTGCACATGAATTAGTGAATCACCCTTTTTAAGGGGTCGCCACACTGAATGCGGTCTGCCCGCCGCGGGCAATCGCTTGCGATCAGCCGCGCGGTCTGGTATGTCACACAGAATGCGGTCCATGCCGCGATTCGCAACAAAATTTGATTAGTCTCGTTCGTTGCTTAGCAAGCATGAATGAATATCAAAGTTCTTCCTCTGACAAGGAATTATTGTTGTTGGCAGCTACCCTTGATAGTGAACCGCGAATGCGCTGCTGGGTGCACAAGATTAATAAACAACGAAGACAGCTCGGCGACTGCAGCTTGCAGACAGACTAAACACTTTCACTGCCTGAGTGTACCCCTCTATCTCGTTTCTGATTGGAGACCGCGCGCGACGGACCGCCAGAAACTGTTGGCGAGGCGATCCAAATCTGCCCGCGCGACGGATCGCGAGTGGACAAGCGGTCTACCGCGTCCTATGTGACATGCTTCATAAGAAAAGCATTAAACAATTCAACGCGGCCAGCGGTTGCCCGCGCGGCAGACCGCGTTCAATGTGGTGAGCCCTCACTCAACACAATACTTAGAATGTTTTATTAAGATCTTGCATACCGATTTTGAGATTCCACCCTACTGTACTTAATTTTCCTATAGTAGACGGCCCTAGCGATCAATGTACGTTCAAATGAAGTACAGACAATCACTACTAAGAGGGATGAACCAAATTTCAGCAATAAACTACAAAAAACCTCACCAAAAACAAATCTGTTATACGGCATGTGACGATGATGTCTATGCAATTCGTTTTCAATTAGTTGCGGTGTTCTGCTTTGATTTGGATCACGAAACCACTTTACACTTCGAAAATTGGGTAATTCTGTTTCCGTAGGTATCACATTCAAAACTTTTCATTACAACCGCTCATCATAATCATAACATACTTGAAATTTAAACCGTTTCAATTTTGAAGAAAATTAAATGCATGGAACTTGGAAGTGTTTATTCCTACTTTATATATCTTTATTAGCCTCTTCCACCTCGAATCTACACCTACACAGAAATTGCGCAACATACGAGTATACATCAGCATTGTTAAAGTATTTAAACAATGACATCAGTAAAGCACTTTCATCGAACTTTCATTCAATTTTACAACCCCTATTCCAGCACGTTTCATCGTTAAATTAACACAAATATTGGATTGGTCGATTTCTGGTCTGTTGAGTCCTGTGTCCTCGTCAAATCAATCAATAATGGAGTCGTGGAATTTTAGGTCACATTTTAATAAGTCACTTCATCTAATCGATGTAGATATATCTAGGTAGGTACCTATACTCTAAATGCTATTAACTGATTAACGACAACGATGTGATTAAAGAAGTGCGAAGGATTTAGGCTAAAAGTTTTGCATAAATATGAGCGTGAATACAAGGTAAAAATAAGAAAGCGGCAGTAGATGGAAAATTATGTAAAAGACATAAAATGGTAAACGATTTGGGAATTGCCGATTTCAAGACGCAATGCGGCTATTATTAAAACAGGGCGTTTAGCCAATGGCGTATAATAACGAATATTGCTTCTCATCTTAACTGTGGAAGATTTTAAATTTACATAATTTATACCTTTCCAATAGTAGGAGGTGCACAATATTTTTAGGTTTTCTTATCTCTAACTATTCGTGCTAAAAATATATACAGTCTTAAGGAGAAACCCTAATAGTTCCGTTAAATGGATCATATACGTAAAGACCAAATAAACGTGACCGATATGGAAATATGCAATGAGAATAGAAAATATCATGAGAAGTCAGTTGAACAGAAAATTACATAATTGGGTTTTTGTGTTGTTTCAAGACAACATCGTCTAAACTCTCGAGTCTAGAAATTCCAATCTATCAGTGGTATATGCCCGTATAGATTAGCTACACAAGGTAAAGCTTGTATACAGTATACCTACTGTGCTGCTCAGATTAGAAAAGTATCTAAAATGTCTCATTTCGTTTACTAATCTATGAGGTGTTAACTGGAATTAGTATTATTATTTTTTGTTTTATTTGGGCATCGACTACTGAGGCCATTAGCCACTAACCACTTTAAGTAATTACTATCATACTTTCAAAAGCAGATTTACGTCCTTCATAAAACCCAGTATTTTCCTCATATTGTCGGTTTCGTTGTTAAAAGATATTGTTCTATATTATTTGCTAATTTGTATTTCCGTCTTACGTCAGAGAATTGTATGCATTCGATAATAACATGGCCCATGGGGTACTGTTAATGGAACTCTACATAAGTCACACATGGGTTGCGGTGCTCTTAACAGTTTGTAGCTACCTGTTAGATTGGGATGACCTGTGCATAATCTGGTCAAGACCACTTGCTCTTTCCTTGTCAAGAAGGCAGGGAAGATCTACGGTTTTACTTCCAACTTTATCTGTTGAAGTTGCGCTGTATTGTTCAATGCCCACCTATTTTTAATTATGTTTTCCTTAGTTGCACTTTTTAAGTCCTCCCGCTCTAATTCGTCATACATCTTTCATCTGTTCTGTACTTGCATTTCTGGCTGCTTCATCGGCTTTGTCATTTCCTGCAATGCCTACATGTTCGGGGCAGATTTCCTTTTCGTCCTCTGTGGCCTTATGCAAGACTGCGAGCACCATTTGCACTAGCGAGTCTTTGGAAAAGTGCTCTTCCATCGCACAGAACGATGAGAGCGAGTCGGAGCATATGAAATATCGCTTATGGTGAGACATTATACAATAGTGTATCGCATGAACAATTCTGTGTGTAGCTTTTCTATGTAGCTGAACCGGAAATTAACTAATAAAAAAAAAAAAAGATTACAGAAGGACGTTTCTAATGAAAGGTGAGTTTACAGTAGATTTGTCGCATCTTAATAATGAGTTCTGACCAACCATTAGCTCCAATTTAATTAGCGATTTCCTTAGTTGTTATATAAAATACCCCCCTATTACACTATATTGTAATATAACTTGATTTTTAATCAAATTGCGCTAACAATGATATTCTGATTATCACTTATTTGCTTGGATGACAAACTTATTTGCATGGATGTGCCATGCAATGACCGAGCAGCGCTTCAAGGCAAACAATGAAGAATTCGTTTGATGAGGCATCCACTATTCACAAATTACATGAGATGGGAAAAATGTATAGTACGCAATGGGCATTACTTTAAATAAAAAAACGTGTACCGTCTCCGCACAATAAACATATCTATAATTTTGAAAAAAAAATCGGTTACATAGTTGTAGACGGTAAATAGGTACTGCTTTTGCAAAAGAAATTGCATTGCGGCTTTTTAAAATACTTTCACTATTACACAATCCTCACCCTGCACGAACATCTGAAATGAAGTTTAATTTACATGAAGAAAACACCATTTTTATTGGTTCACAGAGTATTTAAGTATTGTTTCTCCACAATTTGATTTCCAATACCATTATTTGTACAACTAGTTTTGATACTGTCGATATGGTACTTACTTAACAGCGCGCAAGGGTTTTGTTAATTCGAATCTAAATTTATGGCACATCGCCCGTGATGGTATTACACGCATGTTACGACGCTTATTAACGAGCTCCTAGCGAGTTTATAATTTTGTTGTGTCTGTCCGTCCGTCCGTCCGTTAGCACGATAACGAATGGACCGATTACGATGAAATTTTGCAGGTGGATTCTTTATCAAATTTGTAGATCGGAGTTCGTGAATTGGCAATGTAGCCCAAAAAATAAAGTAGGCCCTTTTGACATCTCCGTTAGTTATGAACCGAATTGCATGAAATTCAATATGCGCATAGCTTTAGCCATATAAAACACAATTCCAAAAGTTGAACCTAATCGATCAGCATTCACAGTGCCATTTGCGCATCTCGACCATTTACAGACCGAATTGCAAACTTTCTTATTTATGGAAGCATTTAAAAGAAATTTGAGACATAGCCACTTGGAATAAAAGCAAAATTTAACGCCAGTTTCAAAATTTGGTTTTGCGCATGCGCAGTGCCAACTTCCTTATTTATGGAGGCAATTAAATAAAATTTGATACATAGGCACTTGGAATAAAACCAAATTTTACGCCAGTTTCAAAATTTCGTTTTGCGCATGCGCAGTGCCAACTTTCTGATTTATAGGGGGATTTAAATGAAATTTGGTACATAACCACTTGGAATAAAAGAAAAATTAACATCAGTTTCAAAATTTGGTTTTGCGCATGCTATAGCCATACCCAGGAGCTCGTTTGCTATATTTGTTTAATTTATTATTTAGAAAGTTACGTTTGTGACACGAACGAGCTTGCGAGCGAGTGATACCGTATGAATAAGGGTTATTTGTGTTTTATATATGGCGTTGTACCTGTTCGGTTATTATTTCCAATGCCTCCGATGGTTGCAAGGATTGCGAAATCTGTAAATTTTTTGTATAGTGATCCTTAATAACACATAATTGAGTAATATCATTGACACTCGCGATTTACTGTCACTCAAAAATTGATGCTACTGTTCATAGATAGGACTAAACACCATGGAAACGCGTAGTATAAATCGTGAAAAAAGTAACACTTTCCATACGACTTTGCGTTAAAAAAAATCCGGTAATTTGGAACCATTTTTTTCTGTGTCGCTTACGAAAAAATATATGGTAAAAAGGTACATACCATAATTTAAAACTTTTGCCATTGGATTGCTGTCTGTCTCCCTGCCCGTCTGTCTATCCGTCCATCTGTCTATCCGTGTGCAGTTGTGCACTATAACTGTTGTATTTGCGTAATCCAATTTTTTATTTGCCTTGGCCTTAAACGAAATTTTGTATGTAGACACCTCGAATGAAGGTAACACTAATGCCAAATCAAATAAATGTGTTTTACGCATGCGCAATCTGACCCACATTCGTTATTTGTAAACCAATTCTTCTAAAATGTTCGGGTAGGATTATTCATATATTATACACTGAAATTGAAGTAGCACGTCAAAAATGGATTGCACATGTGCAATCGAGTGTGCAACGCTATTTTTCTTATTTGTGGCCGGATTTTTACGAAATTTTAACAGAAGTTGCATCTTACAAATGGGAAATGAATGCAAGTGGAAATGCGCTTTTTGTAAATCGTTAACAAGTACTTCTTTTAATTAATTTATTTTTATGTTATTGCCTTTATTTTATAGTGGGCGGACCTCGGGGCGAACGTAAACTCATCTGAGCTACGCAGGTCGGCAAACTTGTTATTTTAGCATTGGAAATGCCGAGGGAAATGCTTATGTTTTGTATGGGTATGAATTTACCAGGTTTCGCGAGTAGAAAAGAAGACAAGTGGTGTCGCGTCTAGTGTTGATTGTACCGTACTCGACTGCAATCGATAGATTCAGGAAAAGTCGCGGATACTGTCTATACGGTACTTACTTAACAGTCCGCAGGGGTTTTGTTAATTCGAATTTAAATTTCTCGCACATCGCCCGTGATAGTACTACAAGGATGTAATAATAATAATAATATTCCTTTATTTAATAACTGCAGTAGCCATATAACAAATGAGACAGTTACGATTAAAAAAGCAATTAAAGAGAATTGTAAAAATTTGATTAAAAAACAAATTATTAAAGAAAGAAGAAAAAATTAGTGTAAAGAGAAAAACAAATAAAATAAATTAAATGCTAAATATGAACTACTACAGTTTTAAACCGTAAGGTGGGATTCAGATCAACGTCTGCTTTTCAATCCGACCTCAATATATATCAACAAACAAAATCAAAGTCGCAAGTAAATGTTCTTCTGGAAAACGCATTGTAAAAATTAATATCTATCTGAATATGTTATTCCATCTAGTAGTGACAAGCTAGTTTACCTTCCAAATGTAGATTGTTCATTAAACAAAAAATCTTTATATTTACAATTCAAAAACTTCACAGGTTGGGTAAGCTATTGTAAATCCATTAAAAGAAAACGATCTCTCAAAAAAGGTTGTGCTGTGTGAGGGAGGGGTCCGTGGAGGGGTCATTTTACCTTGAAATCTTAAGTTTAAATTATGCACATTGCAGCGGTAGGTGATTTTATTAGATAGATAAGGAGGTACTTTGGTTAAAATTAACTTATGGTAAAAAGTAGTAGCATGAAGCTTACGCCTTTTAACCAGAGACAATCAGTGAGCTTGTGGGATATGTCTTTCGCAACCAGTAAATAAATCTAAGACATGAATTCTGTACCCTCTGTATTTTATTTTTTCGTTTTAGACTTATCGCCAAGGTCTTCTATGGAGATAGAGAAGCTTAAGACCCATGTAAGATTTTTGCACGCATTTTGATATATACTCCTTATATCTCATGTTATTATCCATTATTAGTCCTAAGTTTTTAGCTCTGTCTAACACTGGAATGCAAATGTCATTCAACGTCAGATTTATTATTGGTTTACATATTTCACATTTTGATTTATTACCAAATATCATTACACCGGATTTAGTAGGATTCAGTATTAATCCAGACTAGATCTTGTGAAACCTTGCTAAGACTCTCTTGAAAAGCGTCGGGACTGAATGAGTAATAAAGCTGAATGTCATCAACATACATTTGAATTTTGCAGTGGTGGATGCTGTTAGGGAACATAGAGGTGTAAATCTGAAATAATAGTGGGCCCAGAATTGATCCTTGCGGAACTCCCTTTGACAAAATGTGGGCCTCAGAACGTTTTTGATTGATGACAACACTTTGAGTTCTATGATCTAAGTAGGACGATCTCGAGGACGATATTAAGTCAACTTAGTTAGTTGTAAATCCACAGCATTTTATATAGCAAAAAGTAATTCGTGGCTAATAGAATCAAATGCCTTACTGAAATCTAGCAGAACAAGTAAAGTTAGTTTACCTTTATCAGTTGACGATATGATATCATATGTTATGTTGAGTAATATGGTAGTACCTCGAGTAGTACAGCTATGATTGAGCCTAAACTCCGACTGACAATGTGGTAATAAATTATACTGTTCTACAAGCTCACAAATTTGCTGGTAACTAATTTTTTCCAGTATTTTGAAACATGCAGGCAGTAAACTGATAGGTCGCATATCGTTAAACGATTGTACTTCCTTAAACTTTGGAATAGGCAAAACATTTGCTTGCTTCCATGCTTCTGGATATATGCCCCCTAAAATGCAACTATTGAATATGTTTGTCAAGAATGGTATTATATATGGACAGCACAATCGAATCATTTCTATATTGATACCATCAGACCCTAAAGCGTTACTTTTAATGCTTCGAATAACATCAGAAACCATATTTTCGCTAACTGTCCTAAATTGAAGTGGCGGAGTACCTTTAGGTAAATTCTCATAACATTGAAATTGTTTTAATGGGATATTGATACATGGTACTTTATTGACAAAGAATGTATTAATGTCCTCAGGATTATTGAGATGCTCTGGTATCACTGACTGTGGATGCGAATGGAGGCTTAACAGTTTCAATTTATTCCAGAGTTTCCTTTTATTCGCATCTTTAAGGATGTGATTGAAATACGCCTTTTTTTCGCAATTACATATATAAGTGGTACTCGAAGTGGTACAATTGCGTAAATGCTTGTAATTGTCCCAGTCTGCTGAGAATTTGGATTGAAGAAACCTCCTTTTAAACTTGTCTCTTTCACGCATTAGAATTTTTACATTGTCGGTTATCCAAGGTTTAGGTACGCCGCTTATTATTCAGAAAGTTTACGTTTGCGACACGAGCGAGTTTGCAAGCGAGTGGAGCAAGATTATTCCGTGTGAATAAGGATTATTTATGGCTGTATAGGTTATAGGGTTATCATTTCCAATGTCTCCGATGGTTGCAAGGATGGCGAATCTCTGAATTTTTTCTAGTACCCTCGCTAGTACCTACCTATTTCTTCAAAACTTGCGGATGGTAACTTGTAACTCCGTCCGTTGATGTGGTTTCTGAATCATTATCAGGTGGACATTTTCTGGATGTACTTGGTTTATACTCTTATTTTCATAAATTAAAATAGCATAAATGTTTGGGAAGTTTTATAAGATAATGAGAAATTTTGACCTAAATTCAGTACACTCTTAGTAATCTATGTAAATGGTGTACAACAATCTCCGAAGTGGTCAACCCCTTGTCATAAAGCTAACACCCGGAATCGCCAGCTGAACAACATCTACACAATTTAAATTTTCCACCCTTGCCTTTATTAGTATGCTGACCAATAGCGATTAGCATATTTTTGGCAGAGAGTTAGTATTTTTACCGTATACAAACAGACGGATCGACATATAACTTGGTCCCTTTTGATTCTATTTGGCCTTTGGCGTAACATTTCCTAGATTTTCTTTCCCTATGTCCCATAATTTGATACATTCATGACAAATTTGGTATGTTTACTCCCGAGTTTACTCCGCAATTTTCTACAGCTACATTTACCACTCAAATAGATCGTGTACGTCTCGGTGTACGTTTCAAAATATATCGGAGCTTTTTAGTATTGTGTGTTGCCTACGTTGGACAAAAATAGGAAGTGTTTTCGAGAAATTTTGATTTATTTCAAGACAATGCGACAGTTAGTTGAAACCGACCTACACTAGAATTAAGCTAATCCTTTACATATCAGCGACCAATTTCTCCAATCGCATTTTCCACACTCCGCGTACCATTTACTAACCTCGATCTGATAAAATAGCTGTCTTGTTAGGCATGTTTTTGAGGGAGCTAAAAATGACGTGGACTGTTCAATTGCAACCTTATGTTAACATTTTTTATCAGCCTTGGTCAATATCGGTTCGATAGCAGAGTACATAATAGCAGTGATTAAAATATAAAGGGTGTTTTGAGAAAACAAAAATGTGTGTTGACTATTGCGTAATCCAAAATCAATGCAACAGATAGATTGTACATATAAAAAACGCCAAGAGAGGAAAATTCTGAATTAAAGTGATAAATAATATCTTGCTTCGCAGAATTCCCCTTTATTCCGGGGGTTAATCCATCATAAATTAAGATAATATTAGCTTGGAAAGTATTATACATTTTGATTAAAGACAAACGAGAAACTTACCCTTTTAACTTGAAAGTTATCCGGTCGCAAAGTTTCCTGGATTTCTTGGTCTGGTTTAGTTGGCTGTACAACGGATGTACGAAAATTGTCCAAAACGCCTTTAAACGTAAACTTCTTCATGACTGGTGAGAGTCCTTATCGCGTTTCGTCACACCATAACATTAACCAGAAAGTTAGTAAATGCGATAACAATGGAAAGTAATCGATTTCTCAGTTTCTAATTTTGCTTTAATTCATGAATCTACTGCCGGCATCTAAATTTAAAAATCACATTATCTGCCACAAACGTACTGAATTTGATGCCAAGGCCGCTCTCATAAATCGCACCGTAAGGTACGAACCTTTTGCAATGCGCTAGTGCCTGGAACTCCAGCAAGATACGTTAATATGAGAGAATCACGTTTAGTCACTCGTGCTATTCTCACCAACCTACGGTGTTGACGTTCAAATATCAATAATAGAACCTCTGCGCTTTATTCTGCACAACTTCTGTTATGCGCTATGGAAAAACCGATATCGCGCAAGCGAAATTCTCTAATCTCGCCTGTCGTTTTACGTTTTAATCAAAATTTAAACAACCGTTCTCCCGCTAATTAAAAATATATTTCTATAAATCGAATTATTTATAAAATTAAACACTAGTCACAGATCAATACATTTATAAAACACATGTTGCATTTGCGTAAATCCACCCCAGACTACACGGATCACATCTCTGTTCAACCTAATTCGTTTCCACAACTAAAACGCGACAGTAGATGATAACGTGGAGTACATGATTGGAGGTTATATCAGCAACAGCTGATTTTGACAGCATTGGTATACTACTTAACCTGTTTATTCGAATAGATTACTGCAACGTTTGCCTAAATAAGGGGAAAGAAAGAATATGGTTTTCAAAAGAATAAATGCTATATGCTCGTTAATATTGTATCAACGAAGAGATTATTATAATAAATTTCGGTAAGTAGGCTCCCGATAATTAGCATTTTACATCTTTCCATGGTCATTATCCTTAAGGTTATTAGGAGGGTTATTACATGTGAACCAATGATGTGTGTGTGTGTTTAAAACTGCTGAATGTCAACCTATCCTCTCAAGACTGTTAAACTGAAATTAATTCTGTTTTTCATTTCATCAATGGGTTTTGATTTAGAATCGAGTGACTTAATCATACTTACTTCAATCGCTAGGTATAAAACGACTATCCTTAGTGTGATAAACCGTGTGAGGCAGTTTATCAGATTAGACCTGAAAGGTCTTGTTGTCGTGAAATTAGTATCCACCTAAATTGTCTTCAGCTTTTTGCTTATTGTAGGGGCATGGTCACGGGGATAGTGCCGTATACTTTGCAGTTAATATTAACAAAAAATTTGTGTAAACGTATTTTACCAAGCCAAACCTCAGATTGCACAAAACTTTTTAATACAGGAGTATCCATTCGAGCGTAAAAGTCTTATTTTATTCAAATTGCACTGGATCACTGTAGGGGGGCCACAACCCTAAGACAATAACATACAAGGAAATTATATCGACATTCTAAAAAACAAAGCAAACTACACAAACTTGATTGACTTTCTTCACCAAACTACCCTACTTAATGAAATATAAAGTAAGAAACATATATGTAATTTAGAACCCCTCACAGTAGTACGCTAATGATCATGGCAATCGATGCGTACACTGCTAAGAGTGTATATAATAGGAAATAATAATAATAATAATAATAAGTCATTTATTTGTACATAAAAAACAACCAAATATCTTTCACTTTAAACTTACATAATTAATATACTACAAATAAATGTATAAAATCTAGGGAGTTTCATTCACACAAACATGGGTACATTGGACATTAAAAAGAAAAAAAAAATAATATATCAGCACTGAATTCATACCTGCAGCAGATATCTAAGTTTAATACTTGTTAATACCTTCTGTCAGGTGCAAGGTGAATAACTTGATAAGAGAATTTAATAAAAAGAAAAAGAAAATTAAAAAAAAATACGAATCAAAATAAAAATAAATAAGATGGGAAAGATGATAAGTAAC
Organism: Photinus pyralis; assembly: GCF_008802855.1. Lineage (NCBI taxonomy): Eukaryota > Metazoa > Arthropoda > Insecta > Coleoptera > Lampyridae > Photinus > Photinus pyralis. Next base: position 23,570,567 of record NW_022170738.1, on the reverse strand, counting down.
AAAGGACTAATAGTTAAATTAAATTTGAACTAAAAGAATGTTTCGAACCTCTTGTATACTCATTGAAGCACAAATTTTTATTTTTTTTTCAAGTCAATAGATTATAGTAGCCTATCAAAAATGTTTTAATGTGATGTACAGGGTGGTTCAAATTCTTGGCTCCGAGATGTCAACGAAAAACGGAAAATGTTAAATTTCGTTTTTATCATCCCTAGCTTAAACGTTCACAAATTGACAGTTCACGTTTTATGGGCACTTATTTATGGTAAATCAGAATTGCCCTAACACGCTAAATATAGAAGCTATACAGGCTACTGTTTTCTTATTTCTTATGGACGCTGTGGAGGACGCCGTATTGGATTTTCATGGAATGAAATAAGTAGAGGACAAAAGGAAATTAGTATATTTTAAGACAAGTGAAAGTAATTATCAAAAACTACAGGAAACTTTAGCATTAATATGTCTTAAGTTGACAACATCTTTTACGTTGACAATTCAACTCATGTATAAAAAATCGCATAAGCCGCAGTGAAATTGTCACTTTGACAGCGGCAAAAGTTACCTGCAACTTTTCCAGCGACAAATGCACTAGTGGTTTTTTCACTTATTCATTTTCGAACCAATTATCGCATTATCCTTTCCCATATGACTAGTTTGACGTCTGTCAATAATTGATTAGTTTGGTGAATTTCTTGTTCGTTAAATTGTCCTGCCGAATTACACTCGAGGTTTGTATTTAAACCGAGTAAATTTGGGTTGTGGCAATTCAAATCTGTTTCCTTTTAGCAATTGGACTCGAAAAACTGTCAACCTAAAAATGCTCCACCTGCGGTGTCGCATTTTTATTAGTTGACAGTTTTTCTCGTCTAATTGCTAGGCAACAGATTTTCATTACCTAAACAACCCAAATTTACTCGGTAAAATACAAACCTCTTGTGCAATTATAAGTGATAAATTTGAAGTTGACAGCTTAGACGCAACACTCACATATAGAAACTTTAAATTCCGTCGATGTGCCTAAATTTATTTATGGTGGATGTGTAACGAACGTCCATGTACCTACTCCCTCTGCAAGACGGTAAGCCTCATAGGTTAAGTACCTCCACCTTTCCTAGGTAACATCTAAAACTAGAAATAACAATGATATTACTTTTATTGTTAACTTATCTACACATGACACGAATATCTACAAATCTTACAAGAAAACACTGCTTAATATCACAATGGAATACACCGATCTATTGAACATATTGCTTACGTAAGTAGTTAAGTACTATAGGTACCTAACGATCACACATCTTTTTATAGTAAAAATTTCATATACAGTTAACCCGTTTTAAGGGGGAAGGTTGCAATTCGAAGTTGAGTTAGATGTCCATAATGTTAATCCGTGCATTCTATAGATATTATCTGAAGTAATCGGTGGTTTGCTGTACTAACGGTTAGCTAGATAATGCCCGGAAAATAGGGGTACCCTTGCATAAATTCCCAAGAAGCTGAAAATTCACATGAACGTTAGGGATACCATTATAAAGAAATTGTGAAAAGTCCCCATCGATCCCATGTGTGCAAAAAATTTTATTCAAGGTCAAAGTTTGCGAAAATGGGTTTTCTCTATACTATGCACACGTTTCCACGCCACCTGTGAGGTAGTGTACTTGATGCGTTTTTTAACGTGGTTTCCCCAGTAGGTCTACTCCAGGGCCTATTTTATTTAATCCTAGTAGAATAATAGGTCTTCTCATTCAATTTACCTATTCTTCTTTTTTGATATCTCCTTCTTCATAAACTTCTTGTTTTTCTGTATGCGCGTACATGTTTGTCGTGATGTTCGATCGTGTGTTTCCAGCTTAAATAGTAATGTCAGTTTAAGTTAAGATTCTCGTTCAAAACGACGGCGTAGATAGATGATTGTTTAAAACTCTAAAGAAGAAGCCATGAGGAAACTACTGCCTCCCAAGTTTAAAAAGATATATGGAAAACGGTACAATAAGTATAAAATCTGGTGCACGAAACTAATAGTACATACCGCAAATCAAAAGCATTGAACCATGGTCGTGGTTGTGGTTACTTGCGGTACAGGTTGATTTAGTCGGGAGTACAAAAAATAATGAATTGCATTTCTTTGTAGACACCATGCGTTATTTATCGGAGCTGCTGTCCCCTTCTTTACTCAGAGTGATAGTAATGACACATCAAATTTTATGGCAAGCCCAATAACTCCAATGGAACAATTACAATCCAATCCGACAGATATGAAAACGCGCATGGAGCTTATGATTATGAAAGTGCAGGCGGAGTTTTGTAAAGCTTTGGAAAAGGAGGAAAATAGTTCACACAAATTTCTCGTCGATAAATGGCAGCGAAAGGAGGGTGGTGGTGGTATCACCTGCATTCTGCAAGATGGCAAAGTTTTGGAGAAAGCGGGTGTCAACATATCGGTAGTATCGGGACATTTACCTCCCGCTGCTGTGAGTCAAATGAGGTCGAGAGGGAAACAGCTAAGTGAAGGTCAACTCCCTTTTTTTGCGGCTGGAATAAGTGCAGTTATACATCCGCGGAATCCACATGTGCCTACGATTCATTTTAATTACCGCTATTTCGAAGTGCAAGATGGCACAAATGTCCAATGGTGGTTTGGTGGTGGTACCGATTTAACACCATACTATTTGAATAACGACGACGCAATTCATTTTCATAAAACGTTAAAGGAAGCCTGTGACAGACATAGTAATACGTATTATCCAAAGTTCAAGAAATGGTGTGACAATTATTTCGATATACCACATAGAGGAGAGCGGCGTGGTGTTGGGGGAATATTTTTCGACGATTTAGATGAGCCCAATCAACATAAAGTTTTTGGTTTTGTAACTTCTTGCGCTAATGCGGTGATTCCATCATATATGCCTTTAGGTGAGTTATTTAGCAGTTATCAATGCAATCTGTAATTGATACATGTTCAGTTGCTAAGCACAAAGATGAGAAGTACTCTGAAAAGGAACGACAATGGCAGTTATTACGAAGAGGACGATATGTTGAGTTTAATTTGGTGTATGATAGAGGCACAAAGTTTGGATTACAGACACCTGGTGCGAGGTATGAAAGCATTATGATGTCACTTCCTCTTGAAGCTGTAAGTTGTCATGTTTTGATTTTGTAAAAATTACAATTATATTTTAGAGATGGGAGTACATGCACGAGCCTGATCAAGATTCGAGAGAGTATAAACTTCTAGAGGTACTCAGAACACCTAAAGATTGGGTATAACTTGTTATATTAATGATAAATTGTTAACTGTGCAATTATATTTTTTGTAACGTTTTTATACAGTAATTGCAGGAAAACTTTTTTTAATAAACAATTTAACTAAATACCTAAGATTTATTCTGTAGAAGCAACATTGCTAACTCTTCGGCTTCATTAACAGATAACGATTTAGTTTGTTTAAGCGCTTTCTTTTTCTTCTTTGAACTGGGAACATCTGCTGTGCGGGAGGTTTTCCTTTTAAATCTGAAATTAAACAACACATATTAGTTCCAACGTATGTTGTCGTTTGCAAATGTTTGAAAGGTGTATCTTAAACCTGGAACCAAGGTTGTGAAGAAATGGTTAAATAAATCTTCCCAACAAATATTTAGCAAATGATAAAGCTACTGGTTTAGACCACTGGGTATAATGGTATAATAAAACGGGTGAACAAAATGCTGCTAAAGTTGTGAAGCAAAACATAGTCGATTTGATGGACAACAGAAAGGTCAAAGATAAGTTGCAGCTTCTGCACTTGCACTTGCGGCTTCTACTGCTATTATGAAAAACAAGTTCGCATGCAAATAGCTGAAAACACACGAACATGAAAACAGATACAAAACATATAGTCCAGTCAAATTAGCGCAATTTTGGACAAATAAAAACATTAATTGGTAAAGATCTGAATTTTGGTATACACATTTATTTGAACTTTCTATTGAACATACTAAAAGTATTTGTCAAAATCTGTTGCGCTCGAGCCGCCATCTTGGAATAATGGTACACTTTTTCAGTTTTTTGCCCATATCTTGGTAGCTATTACTGATACGAAAAATAGTTTAGATGAAAAATATAGTTTACTAAATTCCCTATAAAAAAGAGTATTTACATTTTTTTTGTATCTCCAATACTTTAGCTGTAATCTGATGTTGAATATGTCAGAACGCGTTTAGGCCCCGTTTCGTAGTTGTAAGGAGGCCGTTTTTTATGACTACACCGATGGCTGCAACCACCAAAAAATGAACAGCATCGTCGTGCGATACAGCATTCTAGTACTGACATAATGTTCATAATACTTATTAAAGCTTTTGGGTAACGATAAAAACAAATCTCGATTGATATCAATGATATGGCAGAGATTTTGAAATGAAGGGTTTGAGCTCAGACAAGCTGAAGATGATGCTGATATCCTTATCGTCAAGATGGGAATAGAATTATCTCTGGCTGCAAATGTTGTCATTGTTGCTGCAGATATTGATCGCCTTGTTCTACTAACTGCATTCACCCCGCAGGACAATAATATGTTTTTCAAGAAACCACGAAAGGGAAAAACTGAGCGAAAAATATATTTCTCGGGTATCTTGCAATCACATGAAGGGACTCAGGATTACACTTTGTTTGCACATGCCTTCACTGGGTGTGATACGACATCAATAAATTTAATGATTTGTCATTCATTCATAATCTTTACCGATCATAGAGCTGTAAAAAATATCTGCGCGACTGTTTCGAGAGCTCAGGATACTTTATTTCCTATTCGATGTCGGATTATAGCTAAAGTTTTGGACATACAAAAAAATGTTAATATGCTTTTTTATGCGCAATTTAATCAACTATATTTTTTATCTAAACTATTTTTCTGTATCAGTAATTATTGACGATATATAGGCAAGAAACTGAAAAAGTGCACCTTTTTTCCAAGATAGCGCCTCGAGCGCAGAGATTTTGACGGGGACTTTTAGTATGTCCAATGGGGAACACTAATAAACATGTGTACCAAAATTCAGATCTTTACCGATTAATGTTTTTATTTTTTCTTATTTGACTGGGCTAATATTTTATAAAATATAAATTATAAGCAATTTAATTTCGTACAAACTGACCTTATATGTTGATTTGTTACCCAAATAAATTCCACTGTCATAAAACCGCCGATATATCCTTTTTCCTTGAATGCCCAGGTATCTGCATGGTCGACTTGACCCCCTTTCTTGCACATGCAGAGAACTTTCTCACCTGACAAAAGCGTTTCCCATATAATTGATCTCAATATTATTACCTCCTCATTTAATTAATTTATAAATGATTAGAAAAAGTAAATTAAACGCAAAAAAAAATATTACGCACATTTCTTATTTGTTATTAAAACCACGTGTCAAAAAGCGCATGCGCATGAGCAAACACTATTTTGTTATTTGTGGACCCTTTGTATGAAATTTTAACTAAAAATGCTTCTTACAAAAGCGAATTGAGATCATACTCTTGTTAGTTGTGGGAAGATTTTTCCTAAATTTTAACAGAAAGTGCTTTTCAAATAGCGGTTTGTCATAATTTTATTTAAACAAATGTGGCTCAGTGAATGTCCAAGGTGGTTCAAATTCGTGGCTCACCATTGGGATCTCGGTAACAGCGAAAGATACAGTGTAGGTGTTTCTCAAACTTTTTTGTCTGGTGGCACACTAAAATTATTAACCCTTCCGGTCTGGTGTTCTGATAAATCACGTACTCACCACAGTGGGGTAACGCAGTTATACTATCAAGCTTATTTAGTTTAGGCTATTTAACGTCAGTTTCCTTAAAATGCCATATATTTCACGTAAAATTGACCGACCGAGGATTATCTGGAAGGACAATGCCATTAAAGTCTCGAAAGAAAAGTTTATGCGAAATAATTATCTTCACTCCGGAATGGAAAGGTTAAACAAAATTCACGGCACCCCTATTATTATTTTTTTGTCTTTTTTACAGTTAAATACAAAAACATTTCAAACAAAAGTTATTATTATAAAATATGAATGAATCTGGTGATAAAATGTGAAGTATGCGCTTGACGTTGTTTTCATAATATTTCCTTGATATTAGGTCGTGTTTTTGAAAGACATGTCATCATATCATTTTCAAGGGCTTTTAATCTTTCTCTCTCTGACTACTCCTTATCGCTCGGTATACACTATATATTTTGGACGGGAGTAAAATCACCTCATGCGTAACGCCACATAACATAGAGTACGCACCTATATTCTGTGCGTAACGCTCGGTAGTCGAAGGCAAGCTCGACTCGCTGGCTCACAATTTCTAAAACGAATTTTTCCATTTGAAAGGAGATATGATATTAAAATAATTGGATCTGTCTTTGTAATTGACTAATATACAGGGTGGTGCCTAGCGCAACGCAGCATAGGGATTTCAATGGTAATTTCTTTATAGTCAATTACTAGCTCCCCTAATTATTTTAGAGCAAAAGTCTAAATACGTTTTTTTAGAGGAAAAAATACTGCATCTGGTCATACTTTTAGTTATAATTTTCAAAACCGTAGAAATCGACAAAATAAAAAATTACATTTTTATAAATCAGTGATGCTTTGGAATCTTTCAACAAACCAGAAGCGCATCGCATCTAAGTTATCATTGTTTGACGTCGAACGCTTTCATATTTAATTCTGTTCCAACTAACCGACGCAATAAAAGGTATCTTATAGTCCGGGAGCCAGCTGCCATTTTCATGACCAATAATAAGAAAGCTGAAATTTTGTAGTATGGTTCATTTAGTATTGCTAATTTTGTTATGTTTGTTATCTTCTTTTTTTGCTGAAGAGAAATTAACAAATTACCGTGAAAACTAGTTGGCAGGTAAACTCCTGACTTGACTTCCCGACTACTTTTAATAGAGTCATTGCAATTATCTTTGGTCATAGCATTGATTATACACACGTCATAGTATAACATTTAGAAAATGCCCTCTAGCGCCTTTATTTTGAACCCGACACAAAACGTTTAGAAGCGTTTTTTGTAGATCTCATCAAGACACATATTTTTTGTAATTAACATTTTTCACTCTGATGCTTACCTTTAGAGAAAAATGCAAATTTAGAAAAATAAAATAAAATACCTAAACATTTTTCGCATGTTAAGACGTGAAGCTGATGTACAACCCACCACCAAAAAGTCAGCTGACTACTTTTTTCCGTTTATTTAGATAGTAATCAACCTACAAACAAAATCTCAGCTTCTTAATATTGGTTTTTGTTCATCATAATTATACATCTTCGGATGGCTGCCGCGAATACACCCACCGCTACCGGGCCAGATTTCTTAATATTGGTTTTTGTTCATCATAATTATACATATTCGGATGGCTGCCGCGACTACACCCACCGCTACTGGGCCAGCTGACGATCACTACGTTTATTAGAAATACTAAATGAACCATACTACAACATTTCAGCTTTCTTATTATTGGTCATGAAAAATGGCAGCTGGCTCCCGGACTATTAGGGTAATGTTTTTTTTAGAGAATGTATGGTGCATCTGCATCAGATACTATTTGTTTATCATTTTCCGGAATCAGAGTACCTACATAATCGAAGAATTGGCAGAAGATTTGTTCTTAAGCTTATATTCGGATTTTCTGCTACTGCAGCCAAAACGTTGAATGTATTATCGTTTTCCTGATGGTTTTGACGGACATTTTGAACGTTTGCACTTGCAATAAACCATAGAAGTAATAAATAAAACAGAAACTTAAAAAGGTAAAATTGTAATAAAAAACCAATATTGGTTTTTGATAATTGTTTTAATTCTTTTTTTAATATAAGTAATTTTAATTTAATTATGTGTGTATTTAAAAATTCCACAAATCCTAAGGTGCCGCGGTACCCACTTGGAGAACCACTGGTATAGGTTAAATGAGGGCAAAATTTCCCCTTTATGTAACTAAATCAACGTATTTGAAAAATCTTTCAAAATGACCGAGATATAACTGTAAAACGTAAAAATTTCCTATCTTACACGGTCGGAAATGAACAGATTATACAGACTACTACTTTTTTATGTCTCTTGGACGCCTGATCTGTTATCAGAATTTCTATAACAAGCTAAAAGCTGGCTACTCGAGAGGCTACTACTGTCTTATTTCTTAGGGACGCCATTTTGGATTTTTACAGAATGAGATAGAGGACAGAAAAAGAGAAACAAAATACTGTTGACACAGCAAGATCTGGTTACCCAAGGATGTTTTGTTGAGAAATGAATGTAAAATATTTGATTTTGAAATTTTTTTTGTAAATTTATGTAAAAGTGTCGAGTGTAAACGTCTTTTTTTTTATCCTCTATCTCATTCCGTAAAAATCCAATATGGCGTCCAAGAGATATAAAAAAGTAGTAGCCTGTATCTGTAGCTTCACATCAAGTGTGTTATGGAAATTCTGATAAGTAATAGATTTACATTCTCTGAAAAACAGAGCCCAGAGAAGGTGCTAACGGGAACCGTCCATTTTCAACCGTTTAAGCTAGGGAAAATAAAATGAAATTTGACATTTTTAGTTTTTCAATGATGTCTCAGTTATTTTTAAAAAGTTCAAATGCGTTTATCCCACTATGTACATCAGGACAAACTTTACCATGGTCTCGAATTCATACTTAACATCTCAAAAAGTCCTTTAGCACATTTTAGATAATATAGGCAGTATTGTTGGCATTTTGTTTATCTGACCTGTGGTTACTGGCGCTATTGCATGCGTATGCCATACGTTATCGCAACATCAGTGGGGAAAAAGTGCTCCACACCTGTCTGAAATCGATCCAGGTTTTATACGCTTCCTTATAGGTTGTTTGACAAGCGTCATCAAAAGCCGATGCACTATCCTTATGTTGCAACTTAGAATTAGAGCTCATGTGGAGTGTCAATTACTCATTTCAAAGTGAGCTTGTTATAAAAGGATAATCTTGCAGGTTGACATTTTTTTTGGGCATAGACAAACACACGGCTGGACCCAAGTTTCTTGGAGAATTACTAAGTATATACAAACAAGGAGAGATCCCAGAACGCAGATTCTTTGTGATTGTCAGTGGTAGATAGCTATACATCAACAAAGTGTATCACAAAGGGCATAAGTACGAAAACTGACTGTAAGTGAACATGTGTGGATCTTCCCCTCAAAATTCAGAATCCAGAAGAAAAGGTCAGTATCCCTCAATGTGATTGACAAGTAGGGATCCTTAAGGTACCATTCCAAATTTGATCTTAGTAGTGGTGACCCGGCAACTCCACCATGGTCGTAGGGCACTACTCTTAGCAGTATGCCGCAGTGTTCAATCCAGGCGCTCCAGGCCAGCTCGCGATCGTGGCGCGGCTGGGCAGCCAAAGTGGGTCGCAACTGCCAAGATCGGAATGGTAGCTTTAAGGTAAAAAAAAATCGCTTACCGTTGTTTCTCTACTTGATTTTTGTTTTCATGCTCTTCATAAAACTCTGCCAGTTCAGAATCAGTTTTCTTTCCATAAATTTTATCAGGATCTGGTAACCATGACAGATCTGGCGCCTCAGATTCCGACTCGGATCCAAAATCATCCTGCTCTTGTTCTGCCTCTTCTTTTTCTTTCAATTTCTTTTCCTTTAACTTTTTCTTCTGCTCCTTATGCTTCAATTTTATCCTTTCTTTAAATAATTGTTTATCATATTTATCTTCCTCTCTCAAAACAAGTTTAGCCTTTTCTATATCTAGACCGCCCACGTCCTCATTTTCGTAAGCTTGCGCTAGTTCAGAACGTTTCTCTTTAGTGCCAACGGCAACTGCATCACCGTCATCGTTGAACACAAGTTTTTTATTTGAAGCAATATTTTTACGCAAAATTTTTTTTGCTAGTGCAACTTTTGTTGTGACCTTCTTTGAGGTATTAACATGAGGTGCTTCCAATTCTTGTCCCACTGGTATATCAATATCGTGGTCTCTCCTTTTAATAGTCAGTATGTCCTCATCACTATCACTATCAACCTCTTCTGTCTTATTGTGTTGATTGTCTTCCGTATCACTATTTTCGCTGTGCTCTACCCTATCTGCATTTCTCACGTTATTATTTTGCACAATTTGTTTTTGAGGTTGTGTTTTTAAATTTAAACGTTGTAAAAATCTAACTCTCGGTGTCACAGCTAAACCTAGTGATCGTGCAAATGAATCTGTGTCTAATGAATGTACATCAAAGACACTTTTGTCTTTCATTAAATATACATATTTTATGTAATTTTTAAATGCTCTTTGAGCTGATTCTTTTAGCGCGACAAATTTTACTAATAATGCCTCCATTTTCTTGATCGGATTTTGTAGTTTTATCGGATTCACTCTGCAATCAAAGATTATAAAAACTTAATCATGTAACAATCATTTAACTAGAGTAGGGTATTTATTTCTATTATGATGTACAAGAGAAATATTGATAATACTCACTCAATTTTTGTGAGTGGAATTTTCCGCTCTTTCAATTTTTCAATCATTGCTATTTCCGATGATAACAAAAGTAAAACGCTTTCACCACCTCGAAAATATCGCGCTGTCCTACCAGTTCGGTGTATGTAAGTGTCTGTATCCTCAGGGCAATCAGCATGTACAACCCAGTGCACTTCAGGAAAGTCCAATCCGCGTGCTGCCAAATCAGTAGCTATTAAAACAGCAGATTTTTTCTGAGAGAATGTTTCATACGTTGTTATTCTGCGTTGTTGGTGGAGACTTCCATATAAAGCGAAAACACTTGTACCTGGTTGTAATCTAAAAGAAGAACTTGTGTTGCACAGCAACTGATCACTTGCAATACATACTTACTTGCAAAACATTTCGTAAACAAATTTCACTTGCTTGCAACTGGAGAAGAAGATTATTACTTTCTTTTTCAAATGATTTTTGATAAAACTCCAAATCACAGCTATTTTGTCCTTTAATTCGCATATCATGTAACTTTGTTCTAAACCAACTGGAGTTGTATACTTGCAGTTGTCATGTACAGATATGTAGCATGGATCCTTTAAACTGAGTCTGGCCAGATCTTTTACAGATTTTGTTTGTGTAGCAGAAAACAGCATTGTTTGGCGTTTTTGGGGTAAATTGGCTATTATTGCATTCATAGTTTGAGCGAAGCCCATATCTAGGCATCTGTCTGCTTCATCTAATACCAAGACCTAAAAAACCATACAAATTGACAATAATAGAAATAAAATTACAATTACAAATTTAAACAATTAAAAATGATTAATTTTTTAACGACCGCCGATTATCATTTTTAACGTATTTTTTAAATAAACTATAGCTTATACCAGGGGTGGCCAAACTTTTTACAGCAAGAGCCATTTCTTTTTGTATGAAATTTGCGAGAGCCACACTTCCCATGATTGAGGAGTGGACGGGGAGGGATCTACGGTTTAACAAATGATTTATTTATCATTCTTTGTGGTTAGGTTGGAATAGCACTTTCAGGTTTTGATTTGGTAATTGCGACCGTTTTAACACAATTTATAGTCGAGCACAACGCTTCAACATCATAACTATCAACTCCAGATCCACGGGCTCTGTTTCTTTTAATATGTTTGTTGAAAGTGGAAAACTTTTATTAATTAGGTACACCAACTTCTAATGGATTTCATAGAAAACCAATGGCGGGTTCCAATTGTTTTGTGAGTGAGCCGCAGTACAGACTTAAAAGAGCCGTACTTTGGCCACCGTTGGCTTATACCGTCTGATGGTTTGAGATCTTAACCAGATTTTGTAAAAAGAAAAGCTTGGTAGAATATTAAATACTGATAATATACTGTCAAACATCACGATGAAAAATGCGCATAAACTTATCGCTTAATAGGCTTTGCTACTATAGCAAGTTATTAACACAAAAATCAAGAAAATGACATTACTGGCGAGTGGCGAAGGGTAAAAAAAGCAAACCTATTCTTATTTGTGGATGTATAGAAGATAATCAAGAGTATTAAAAGCTTCCCCTCAAGCTTCCCGTACTACGCGGTTACTATAAAACCTGCTGTGTACGCGATCCGACTGCTGTTTACACGACTTTAGTTTACCCTGAGATTCACATATCCACGATAGTGCCCCCTATCCGTGACCACACATTTTCTATTGAAAGCATAGGGCTAATAGCAGTCCATGTGCGTCAAGGTGTCCCATTTTTACGGTGTGAATAAATAACTGATTTTTAAATAGAACAGCCTGTATATTTTTAGTTGTTTCGATCACTTGTTAACTTCTACATGGAACCACTTTTTGATTGTTTGTCAATGTTGCTTTTATGCCTATACATTTCCCCCGAATAATTCTCACCATGCAATGATAAATCGTAGGTCGTAGCTACCTTGATTTCGAAGTTAAGAAATACATTTGAATAATAATGTTCATCTGAGTAAAAGGCAACACCTTAGTACGAACCTTAGACAATGAAAGAGAGGGGACCCGTAATACCGCATCCATGGGGAACACGATCAACTCGCCAAGGGCGACTCGCCACCGGACTACTCGCCACCGACCGACTAGCCAACGGGACAACTCGCCAACGCGACAACTCGTCACCGCGACAACTCGCCAATGGACGACTCGCCACTGCTACAACTTGCCAACGAAATATTTTTCCCTGTTTAATGTGTCATACAAATGCATCCCACAAATGCAATAGTCAATTTCCCTAATTTTGTAAACAAAGTTTATCGAAAAATTGTAGTCAATATTTGAATGAAGACCCAATCACCAATACCTGATTCTATTGCTGCATTTTGATATAAGGTACCTACTGTATATATCGCTATCGACAATCATATAGACATATTCTCATATGTCAATGTCGACAATGGGAAATGAATATTGGAACAAGAAATTGTTACTCGCTCTTTCGATTTATTTGAACAGAAAATTTAACAATCACATCGTTATTTGAACGACACATTAAACAGGGAAAAATATTTCGTTGGTGAGGTCGCAGTGGCGAGTCGTCCGTTGGCGAGTGGTCCGGTGGCGAGTCGCTCTTGGCGAGTTGACGCGTACCGATCCACGGCATGCGTGAATTTGACGCGCGGTGGCAGTGTGAATTTATTGACATTTCGTCATTATTGATAAAGTTTGTGTGTGCAAAACTGTGTAATACAAACGTGGTGAATTGTTCTGCGTACAACTGTAAAAATTGCAGTGGTCGTTGTCCAGCAGGAATATCATTTCATAGGCAAAATAAAAAACGGCACGTTTATACATATTAAATAAAATAGTAGTAAAATAGTTAAAATAGTATAAGGCATGTTCAATAAATACACGTTCGAACGCTGTGGCACGAATGTTAGTTGTGTTATAACCGCAGAAAGTTACATAAGACGGTCGTCGGTAATGTAGGTGTCTACTGTGACAGTTGACTCGTGATATTCGTAGAATACACAGTTGTTGTGCGCGTTTCAGTATGGCAGGTCATATCGTTGGAGCGTCCAAGATCGATCACCGAGCAGTACCTGCTTTTTCGATCACCGTGGACCATGAATTTAAAGACCCTCATGTTAACATCAATGCTGTCCGATACAGTGAATCTTTGACTCGCTTGCGTACAGCCATAAAGAATACGTCTTGGGATGCTTACGGAAGGCGTGATTCTCTTTCATGATAACGCAAGTCTGCATATCGCTAACATTATCACCTCACAGATAGCGCGACTGAGGTAGGAGGTATTAGAACACCCCCGTTACAGCTCGGTTCTGTCACCCTATGACTTCCACGTCTTTGGACTCTAAGAAGACACTCAAGGGACAGCGATTCCATTTGGACGCTGAAGTCGAGCAGGCCGTTTTCACATGGTTCTGTCAACAGCCACAGGAGTGGTATGCCACCGGTATATCGCGTTTTGTGAAGCAGTGGGATGCCTGCTGATGTAGTAATGGCAATTTTGTTTAGCTTAAATGAACCGCTTATATGTAAAACCGCTCGACCGTGTATTTATGGAACCTGCCTCGTATGTAGATTAATCAAACAACTATATTTAAATTGATTGTTTAAATATGTGCGATTACTTACTCCACATACGCGTTTTGTATTTACCAGGCAATGGTCAATTAACAATTACCTATGTCGCTGTGATCTGTGGTACAAACCGTATCTATGGTTTCAACCAAGCACACTCTGGATCTGAACCGTCTGTAAATTGACAGGTGCAATAATGGCCCTATCAATTTGGCACCATTCACGCAAAAGTCTTTTGCAGTATGTTTCAATTTGATTTTATTGATGTATTGACCATTCAGTTTGAATTGTCAGAATCATCATTGTAGGTATATACAAGATAAGTATTCGGATTTTGTTTCAATATGGCGAAATTGGCTTATTCACAAACTTGACCAAGATATTTGTGAGTTACACCATTCACCAATACTTAAAGTTTGGTCGAAATCGGTTCATAATGACGAAAATTAGAGTTTTTCTTGGAAGTGATATACAATATAAACCTCTAAATATACTGGTACCATTACAATAGGTAGATAGACATGATACTAGATCGAAAGCTATTAAAGACAACTAATTGTTATCAAATTTTGCCTACGCTCGCTCGCTCGGTTTTAATCAAACTTAAAAATGGGGGGGGGGGGGGCGTTGGACCCCTGCATGGTATTCTGATGAAACAAATCTGTTTGTGTGAACTATAACTTTCCTGAGCAACTCCTTTTCTAGATCAGCAGGGGAAGGGGGAGATTCTTTCTTACCCCTTATCAAAATAGGGGCTGCGGGGAGTGGTTTTATCCTTCATGGTACTCGGTTATAATTCCTCATATCTCAAGAGTCAATTATCGGAAAAGGGTGCCCACCAAGGGAGTATGGGACTTCTGGAAGCAATATATGCATTGGTGACGTCAAAACTTGAAAAGCGAATATCTCGAAAACGGTTTGTTGTCTAGACTAGACATATATTTTGGTGAAGTCAAACAAAACTGTATCTTGAAAAGGAAGTGTCGGAAGGTACTCAAAAAGGCCAAGTGGAATGTGTCTGGTCGAGACACATCTATTGGTGTCAAAACTTTCAATGCTAGGTAATATCTGCAGAACCGAGTGTTGCAGGAGGGTACTCTCAATGAGCGGAAGCGGAACAATCATCTAAACGATGTGTACTGCGGATGTTTACACTTAATTACGAATATCTCGAAAATGTTGAGGTAAAGTAGGTACCTACCTACCTACAAAGGAAAAATACAATATTTTGGAGGGTTTCTCAAGGACTTGACTCTTCTTGCGTTAGATTTTTAATGTATGTCAAGCGGCCTTTAAATGTTCATGTGTAAAGATCCCTCTCCCCATTAATCATCTAGCAAGAAAGTAAACATTGATAAATATAGCATGCTAGTAAGTACTTGATGTTGATATTCAGCACTTTATAACTTAATACTTCAAGTTCAGAATCCTTTCAAACACTAAAGACAATCACCCATTCTTTGGTGAGGAATACTTTTGCACTCGCCTTTGCAACTTGTTGAAAATGAAGATTCAAAAGAAGTTTTTAAAGAAATTAAAAAATTCAAAAATTAATTTATTTAAAAATACTGATTCACTAGATTTATTAATCCAACAGAAACATCTTATAAAGTTTTTCATGATCGTCATTGTCAAATTTAGGTACAAAGTCTACATTCACAATTTCATTAAAGCCCTCTTCTACAATGGGTTCCTCGTAATTCTTTTTATACATATTTAAAATCACCTCACCTACAGGAACATGAGTTTTGTCTGTAATTTGACGAAACTTGTTATTGTGTTTACAATGCACTGGACTTGTGGTCATTACAAAACATCTGCAAGGAACATTTAACTTTTTCGCCACATCGATATACCTTTTTCGACTTGTTTTATCGCCATTTGTATTGTCAATTACAACCCTTTCATTCTTCTGCAGTGATTTTTCTAACATCTTCACACACGCCTGCCAAGAACCTAACGTATCACGATTCACATGTACATATCCGTTACTGACAAGGTTATGTTTGGCAAAATGACTCTTTCCCGAGCCCGGGCTGCCAACCATAACGATAACTTCACACTCATTCACACATTTATCACCACAATTTGAATTAGGTAGAGTCTTTGGATCAAACTTAGGGCTGAGGTGCTTTACAGGGCGAGAACCAAGGAAGAATTCTTCAGGAGTGTAGAATTTTAGACCAACGTTCAGTGCAAATAGTCGATCAGCGAGCGAGTGATCTTTGGCTTTCTTCGGAGCCCAATCCTTCTCACGGCCAGCAGCATCTCCAACATAAAATGACTCAGATAGATCAACGGAAATTTGGTCATTTTTCTCTGAACAAAGTGTGTTCCACATACCGGTTACGGGTTTTCTGTAAATGCTATTTGTAGTAGCTGCGAAAAGTTGAATCGGAACCTTAATTTTAGACAACACGCCTTCGGCTTTCATTTTAAACGAGTTTCTTTTAGCAGCATCATTTTTTACACCTCCCTGATTGGTGAATATGACAATTTTATAATTCTTGTCAATTAAATCACTTAATTTTGCAGATACATCGCTAAAGTTTAACACCCAATCGTCTGCATTTTTTGCAAAGCGGGCTCCCGATTTAGTTCGAATCAGTGTACCATCCAAATCAAAAGCAGCAACTTTGGATTGCGATTTTACAGTAGAGTAAGTACAAATTAATAATTCCCCATTATCAATAATATCCCACATACTGGTTCCGTCTCCCTGACCATTATTATTATTTATAGAAGCTTTCGCTTTCTCCGAATTCTTTGCAAAGTTAAATATTGCATGATTGGGTTTGGCTCGCTTAGCTACGGGTTCCGCGCAATCGTCAATTTGATAATCGAAGAGTACATCAAATTCATAATTTCCCATTATTAATTCTAATCGATCTTCGTGCTTTAACGTATACTTTTTACCTTTCTTCAGAGCGTAGCCATTACAGCAAGAACAATTAGTTCCAAGAGGTTCAACGGTTACTTCACGTTTTGCATAATTAGCTGTGGCTGCTATTTGATTTCTGGACATGTATGGATCTTTTATTTCAGTCTCTTTACTTCTACCTAAATGAACAGTGACATTATCTGGCAAAGGTATAATTTTTAATGGATTTTTCAGGCATTTCACTACACAGTTTTTTGCAATACTGGACATTTTTATGCCAATACAATATTTAAAAACAAAACTAATGGTCGGAACGTGGACGACGATTCGATAACAAAACAAAAAATTTGAGGTTACTTTACTGCGGACTGACTTTAGGCAGGTTATGTTTATACTTCTGTGGTACCATAGAGATGAGGCCCACGGTGATATACTATACAGAGTGCACCAACAGTGGTTTGCATATTTAAGATTTAGACTGTTATAAATTTATTATTAATCAATTAGAAATAAATAAACGACGAAATTAAATTTACATTACAATATGTACAACCAAAGGTTACCTATATGAAATATAGGTTCCGGTTGTGTGACAATAATTTTCGGATCCGGTCCGGTTTTTTTTCCGGTTTTTGAAGGTTCAAACATAGATTTGTATTTGCATATATAAAGAGTACGAGGTATTAATACGTTTTTTAGGACTTTACCTTCCCTCAACCCTCAAGTTTACCTTCTCTCAAACTTTGCTTATAATAATAATAATAATAATATTTATTTCCAACAGACAAAGTCTTATACAGAAAATATCCGGTTACATGTAGGTATAGTTTTGAGTCCTGCATTACATATTATGGTTGTCATAATCATTGAAATATATCTATATTGTGTTGCAATCTATGATAAGTGCGAAACATTTTAACCACGGGGGAGTTTTTATAGTGTTCTGTTCTAGGTCTATTGTAAAAGAAGGTTGATAAGTTTCTCGTAGCTATAGGAGAGATTCTATAACTTATTGAATTGACAATATCGGGAACATCATAGTGACCGTGAATAATTTTGTACAAACTTTTAAGTATCACATTATCATGGTGGTCTCTTAACGATACAGTGTTGAACAAATGTAGTAATTCTTCATGAGGATGGCCACGGGCAGGATAGGAGCCCATTGTCAAGAAGAACATGCATTTTAGAAACTTACGATGAACACTCTCCAATTGTCCGATGTTATGAATTGTAGAAGGTGACCATATGGGACCGCAATAATCCAGTTTGCTTAGAATTAGCGCATTAAACAAGATTTGTAAAACAGATGGACATTTAAAATCACTAGTGTTTCGCATAATGAAACCAAGTAGTCTGTTACATTCATTTGATAAATTCGTTATATGGGCATTATAGTCCGGGAGCTAGCGTCCTATTTGACCGGACCATTTTCGCAAAGTTCATCTTTCTACTATAGATTTTTGATCCATAACCTATCAACGATAGGGGCGTCAGCTGGTTCAAAAGCTTGGCTAAAGATGGCGAGAGACTGAGAAAGACGTAAAAAAAATTGTTTTTCGGACCATTTTCGCAAAGCTGAAAATGGTATATATAATAGTGTACAATGTAAAAAGAGGATAAATAACTGTCAGCTGATATTTAAATGTGGCAAAACCTGTTAGCTGGGCGTCCAAAGTGTAGCGTAGCTGTAGCGCGCGCTAGCGCACGCGTCGACTTGGAATTTTGATGACTCAGCTAACACATTTTTCCACGTTGTCGTGTCAGTTAACAAGTGGTTTTCTTTTTTTGTGCCATAAACTGATGAGGTACTCATTTCCATGCATGCTGATGTCATATTATTGGAGAAAAATATGACTGAAAGAGAATACATGAGTAAAATGGTATCACATACTGTATAATAATATTATACATGAAACATTGTATTTTATAATTTGTAACGTGCGTTAAGGACATAGAATAAATCAAAAGAGACAAAACAAACCAAAAAAGAAACTAATAGCCCTAACCACGGCTGCGGCTGCTTACGGAGAGACTGTAGGTATGATTGTGTGAGATTATCTTTCTGGCGCTACCAACTTTTATTTCCCTGTTAGGGAGCCGTGCCCAAAAATTACAAAATAGCCATCTTGTGGTCGAGGAAGCTAAGGAGAAAATAAGACAAACAGTGGAAGATTGTTTAAATATTTTTGGAAATAAAGACGGCGGGCGTGTATAAATTGATGATTTAGATCCCCAAACTATGGGCGGGTTTCAAAATAATATATTTTTTCTCCAACCACCTGAATAAGACGCTATTTTGTGACAGTGTTCGGTACGTAAAATTGACGTTTTGCGGATTAATCGCTTTCACCATGGCAACTGTACACAAAGTGGATACTTTTGGTCCTAGTACCAAAAAGAAATTGACCTTGAAAGTTGGCCAATTAAAAAATTACAATCACGGAGATATGTCACATTGACATCGTTTTACATTGCAGGTTGTAAGATATTTCTATACATACAAATCAAATATTTTTGCATATTCAATGCAAATAATGATGTTACCTATACGTATGTACATTTATTGAAAATGATTTACGCTCGCTATTTTTATTTAAACCATGTGTAACGTAATTTACATATTCGATGAACGTAATTTTAATACGTATACAACCCGGCGTCGCGCGTAACGCCATCTACTTCAGACCCATTGCACTATTATCTGTCGTTTTGAATTCAAAATTTGAAAAAGTTAATTGCAATTAATTTTAATTAAAAAACTGTATGGTAAGTTCTTTATTTCAATACAAAATATAACAATATTAATTGTGTATACAATAGAAATGACTGAAACTGATAGCAACATGGATTGCACTCCGCCAGAGATTATAGAAACGGCAGAACATGCTACCTCAAGATTTGCTCCCTACAAAGTCGCGAGAGGTGAGAAGTAAACGAATAGGTTATAAGTTCACCTAAAAACTAGAGTGGCATGACACGTGAGGACAAGAAAGCAGAAATTCTTATACTAGTAGTGAAACTGACTGAATCTAAATTCGAATATAATTTGAAGTAAAGGGGGTTGGAGAAAAAATTTTATGTTTTATTCGTACAAAAAATGCGTTTTCGGGACTCGGAAGGTTGCTGGACTCCGCTGACGCGTCGTCCAGCAACTATCTTCCTCGTCCCGAAAACTGACATTTTTTCTACTAATGAAACAAATAACTATTTCGAGCTTTATTGACATCAATTGAACGAGGATAAATCCCAATAAACTTGGCTGGCAAAATTGAAACTTCCGCACCTCATTCACGCACTAGAGACGATTATTGAATGGCCTCCGGAAAATAAAAAGGAGCAAAAACACGCAACCAAGGACAAAATTTGGGGAAAATCAAAAAGTAACGGGCACTAGGCGGAAGTAACAAAATGACGGAAAAATTTTTACAACCACTCTGTAAACTCTATATGGGCAAGAAATGTAATAAAAATCTCAGTCGCGATGTATTTTCGTGATGATTGGAGATGGAGGTATACATGTGCGATACAAAATATGTCGAATGAATCAAGATAGTTTTTTTAATAAAACATTTTTTCAATCAGACCAACGGTTTAAGAAATATAAGAGGTTGAATATTTATTAAAAACGTAACGCGAGCGCCTCAGCTCCTGGCAACACCGACCGACGCGACGCCTGCCTTTATTAACACGCACGCTGTCGCATAAGTCCGTCTCAGTCACACTCCCGCAGACCCGGTCTGTTTTTTTGTAACGCATTTTTTAAGAATTGTCTAAGAAATGTGTTATTGGTTGCGTTTTGTCCTAACAGGAAAATAAAAGTTAGTAGCGCCTAAAATAATCTTACACAAACGTACCATAATCTCTCCGGAAGCAGCCGCAGCCGTGGTTAGGGCTATTAGCTCGGCTATTAGTTTCCTTTTTTTAGTTTGTTTTGTCTCTTTTGATTTATTCTATGTCCTTAACCACGTTACAAATTATAAAATACAATGTTTCAATTTATGTATAATATTATTATACAGTATGTGATACCATTTTACTCATGTATTCTCTTTCAATCATATTTTTCTCCAATAATATGACATCATCATGTATGGAAATGAGTACCTCATCAGTTTATGGTACAAAAAAAGGAAACCACTTGTTAGCTGACACGACAACGTGGAAAAATGTGTTAGCTGGGCCATCAAAATTCAAAGTCGCCGGGTGCGCTAGCGCCCGCTAACGCTACGCTACACTTTGGACGCCCAGCTAACAGGTTTTGCCACATTTAAATAACAGCTGACAGTTATTTATGCTCTTTTTACATTGTACACTATTATATACAGGGTGTTACACGACCGTTCGAAAAAAAAAAATCGGGTTGTAGAGGGCATCAAAACAAGCACTTTTTCCAAATAAATCGAGGGTCCAACGTGTTTCGTTTGGGAGCCACCCCCCAAAGAGTGTTGAAATCTGCATTTCTTCTTTAATTTTTTTCTCAGCAACCATAAGAGTTAGAAAGTCGGGTGGCATGTCTTTGAATAGGTTTTTGGGTATGCTCTTTCCGATTTTGCAATTTTTTTTTCAAAATTCCTACCCCTAAAGGGCGCACCCCTAAACTAGGGTGCAAAAAAAAAATTCTGATTTCGACGAAATTTGGTATCTGGGGGTTTTTTAACATGAAAATCACGAATCTGAAATTAGTTTTTGAAAATTCGAAAAAAAAAGTTCCACTGCAATTCTTGGCGGGACAACGAAAATAGAGATAATTCCACGAAATTTGTTGTGTACATACTAAACGAGTTAAGGAACAAAACTGTCGAACAGTTTTTTAAAATAACTATTCAAACAAAAGTTATACTCATTTGAATGTTGGTCCTTCGGGTCGCGAAGTGTCCCAAGCCTACTAGTAAGCCATAATTTCGCATGTGTTGGTTGACAATGTCGCAAAAACAAAAGATTAATGGTTTGAGTCGATATTTTGTTATTTGGAATTAATTCGGTCATTAAATGATTAAAAAATTCGATGTATCGATTAAAACACTTACCAAGGTATCTTAAAGCGCTGATCGATTATTTATTATCTAAATAAGGTAGGGGAAAAAGTCAAATCACTTTCCGTATGATACTTTTTCACTATGATCAAAAATTTTCATAATCTTAGGTTGAAAAATAACTTCCAAAAGAACACGCTCCTTTTAAGGACAAATCGATCAGCGCTTTTATGTACCTTGGTAGGTGTTTTAATCGATACATCGAATTTTTTAATCATTTAATGACCGAATTAATTCCAAATAACAAAATATCGACTCAAACCGTTAATCTTTTGTTTTTGCGACATTGTCAACCAACACATGCAAAATTATGGCTTACTAGTAGGCTTGGGACACTTCGCGACCCGAAGGACCAACATTCAAATGAGTATAACTTTTGTTTGAAAAGTTATTTTAAAAAAACTGTTCGACAGTTTTGTTCCTTAACTCGTTTAGTATGTACACAACAAATTTCGTGGAATTATCTCTATTTTCGTTGTCCCGCCAAGAATTGCGGTGGAACTTTTTTTTTCGAATTTTCAAAAACTAATTTCAGATTCGTGATTTTCATGTTAAAAAACCCCCAGATACCAAATTTCGTCGAAATCAGAATTTTTTTTTGCACCCTAGTTTAGGGATGTGCCCTTTAGGGGTAGGAATTTTGAAAAAAAAATTGCAAAATCGGAAAGAGCATACCCAAAAACCTATTCAAAGACATGCCACCCGACTTTGTAACTCTTATAGTTGCTGAGAAAAAAATTAAAGAAGAAATGCAGATATCAACACTCTTTGGGGGGTGGCTCCCAAACGAAACACGTTGGACCCTCGGTTTATTTGGAAAAAGTGCTTGTTTTGATGCCCTCTACAACCCGATTTTTTTTTTTCGAACGGTCGTGTAACACCCTGTATACAGTACAACCTCGATAATCCGAATACACGCTAGTCCGAAATCGCGATAGTCCGAAAGATTTATGTGTACATAATTGTGTATGTACATACTGTACTCTTAAATACATATGAATGCTTTTTTACAAGGACAAAGTTTAATTTTGTTTTAGGTGCAGTTTTTAACTAACTTCTGTCCTTGGTTTGTTAAATTTATGTTTTGTTGAAAAGAATAAAGGTTATTTCTTAATGCTTGTGTCCAAATTTATTATTTTCACTAGTTTCGCGACAATCCGAAAATTTGATAATCCCAAAGGTCAGTGGTCCGAATCTATTCGGATTAACGAGGTTGTACTGTACCATTTTCATCTTTGCGAAAATGGTCCGAAAAACAATTTTTTTTACGTGTTTCTTAGCCTCTCATACCAACACGCCACGCAGTCGCGCCAGCTGACGCTTGTTTTAAGTTAAGTAAAAACTACCAGGCAGAATAGAAAGTAATTGTGCGAAAATGACCCGTAAAAATAGGACGCTACCTCCCGTACTATTAAACGTCAGTTTGGAATCAAACGTGACACCGAGATTTTTAAATATTTCACACCTTTTTATTTGATTCCCCGACACATTATAACTATATTCTATTGGCGATCTACTGCGCGTATAAGACACGGTATAGCATTTATCAATATTCAGTTCTAAGCTGTTTTGATGGCACCACTCATGTATGCGGTCCAGGTTAATCTGGAGTAGTTCACAGTCCTGCTCTGATTTAATGGCCCGATATATTTTGATGTCGTCTGCATATATTATAGTTTTCTTTTAAGTTCTCATTGTTCTTTTGGATTACTTTTACGTGGATTACATCGCATATTTACTTGGACTTGGATTTTAGGAAGATTGACAGTGACGAACGACGTGCGATAGATGTCGAATTTCTACATTACCAGCAGATTCACCCCCCATATCAGTGAAACCAAAGATATGATTGTACCAACATTACCTGGTGACCCACTTACATGGAATTGGTTTACCTACACTTCGATACAGTTCCTAACCACAGGTCCAATGGAAGGTGACTACTTCCTTGTCGTAGTGGATGCTTTTAGCAGTTGGCCGGAGGTCATTCGGATGCGTTCAACCACGGCGGAGAAAACGGTCAAGGCAATGGCTGAAATATTCGCTCACTGGGGTCCTTGCAAAACGATCGTTTCGGACAACGGACCACAATTCATATCAGAAACTTTTAAAAAATTTTGTATGGCGGAAGGCATTCAGCACATCACCTCAGCTGCTTATCATCCACAGTCGAACGGAAGGGCGGAAAAGTTCGTTGACACTCTCAAGACGGCTTTGCGAAAACTTGAAGGGACGGATGGTGGCATCGACTCTCATCTTAGGATCTTCCTGAGCAGCTATCGCCGAACTCCATCTAATGCGTTCAACAATAAATCACCGTTTGAACTCATGACGGGACGCAAAATGCCTTCGAAATTCGATCTTTTGCTCGAACGGTCAGACGGAAAAGGTGATCCTAATGTAAAGGCTCAACAGTTCAACAGACACCACGGAGCGAAAGCACGAACATTCGGCATCGGAGAGACAGTTTACTATCAGATGCACCATGGCAATGACTGGATGTGGCATCCAGGAGTTATCCTAAAGCAACTGGGAGAAACAAATTTCCTAATCAACGTGAAGGACCGAATCATTAAGGCGCACAAGAATCAACTGCAACGACGAGTGTCACCAATTCATCAGGACAATGAAACCGATCATTACGACTACTTTGATTGTAATTCCTATTCGTGTCAGAACAATCAGATCCTTGAAAGCCCTCTTCCACAAGATGATCCAAACGAAAGCCGCATGACAAGCTCATTCGACGATGCCGATGGAGAATTCTCAGAAGAAGAAGTACAAATTCAGCCATACGTCAACGATCGCCCACATCGCACTACAGCAGGAAAACTGCCCGAAAAATACAAAGACTTCGTGATGGCAGTCCTGGCCAAGCATGCATAACCTGGAGTCCTGGACATTTCATCTTAGTGGGGAGGAGTGATGTAGATGTAACACACCTAATACAAGTAGGCGGCTCTGATTTTGGATGACAGTTGGAATTATGTAAAACGTATATAAACACGCGTTTTCCGTTCTCTTAAATAATAAAGTATTCTAATAAACTGTAATTACTCTTGACTTGTTCTACGAATACTTCATTAACGAACCCCCTTTGGAGATTAGCGATCTTGTAAATTGCTCAGATACATCTGATTTTACTTACACTACTTGTTTGGTTACAAAGATATATTTCTGAAACTCGGTTTGATCTAGATTATTAACGATCCTCGAGATCGTTTATAATTTTGTATTGCTGTCTGTCTCTCCGTGTGCACGATAACTTTGTGTAGAAACGACCGATTGCTTTGAAAATTGATATGCATCTTCTTCAGGATATAAGAAAGGTCGCTATTGTTTTTCAGCTACATAGACCAACGGGATAAAAAGTTACAGACCAAAAACTGCGCGAACCTCCAAAAAGGGTTTCTTTTATAACTCTTCTTACAAAGATCATATGAATGTCCAGTTTTCTGTGTCAGTAAATATTCCTTAAACCTCAAGTAGATGCAAAAAAAAATATTGCGCATGCGCATTCCAACTTTTGTATTTGCGCAATCCCAATTTTTTTATTTGTTAAGATATTTACATGAAATTTTGTATATAGGCACCTCGAATAAAAGTAAAACTAAAACGAATCAAACAATTTGTTTTGCGCATGCGCAGTCGGTTTTTGTTTGTTTGTTAAGATATTTAAGTAGATGAAATTTTGTATGTAGGCACTTGGAATAAAAGTAAAACTAATTAAATTAATTGAAGTATTGGAGAAGTTTTCAGCCTCAAATACCTACCCAAAAATGTCTACCACATCTCGAGTAATATTGCGTTCCCACTACACATCATTTATTTATTTATTATCCCTCTCTTGTTCTGGGCCCTCAACAGGCTTACACCCAATTACAGAGTGATCCGCATAATGCTTTTTAGAGGTTCCTCTGCAGAAGGTCTTAAGTTGTTGTACACTACTCCAGTATTTACCTTATGAATTAGGAAAACTGCAGGAAAACCTAATTCGGAGTATCCCGCAAAATATGCTTGAAACTGGTCTAAGGTAATTCCCATCTCTGCCACAGATGAAAAATTCACCTCAACCCAGGTTCGGATATAGTCCAACGCTCTACCACTGAACCATAAAGCCGGTAGCAATAGCCCACAGTTGTAAATTCCTTTCTAAGAATTTCATTGGCAGCATTAGATATGCTTTTTGCTTCTTTGTGAATGAGTTAAAGCAAACATGTCCTCATACAGTTTCAGAAGGTACACTTCTTCATTTGAGGTAGTAATAAATTTTTAAAAAAATAACATACCTTCATGTTGTTGCAGTCAAACAAAGGGTTTTCATCCATATGCTGTAACAGTCGACCGGGTGTGCATATTATAATGTTACACTGATCCATTCTTTTACGTTCAAATTTCAGATCTTTCCCACCAATTATGAGCCCAGCTGAAAAATCGTGACATTTCCCAACCTTCCGTAACACTTCAAATATTTGTAATGCTAATTCTCTAGTAGGGGTAATAACCAGTGCACCTAAACCGTCTAAATGTGTCCACTGATTACAATAGAGCAGCTCCAAAATTGGAATTAAAAAAGCCAACGTTTTCCCCGAGCCTGTTTGTGCTGCGCCTAGAACATCTTTGCCTTGCAACGCCAATAAAATGGTTTCCCGTTGAATGTCGGTGGGATTTATATATTTCGCTGCCTTTAAGCCTCTTACTGTGTTTGAGGAGAGTGGGAAATCCGAAAATGCTTTGCAATCACTCGAAACAATCTAAAATTAAGGAAAAGAATGAGAAATCCTTATGAAAACCAAGACATCTTACATCTTTATATTTTTGACCAAGTTCTTCGATAGCATTATTTATGCCTTTTGAAGTTTTTTGTTTTTTAGTGAACACTTTCACTTTAGCTTTTTTCTTCTTAATAATCTTATTTTTGTGCGGGTTAGACATAATATTCGTATTTAAAGTTAAACCACACTTAAATGTTTAAGGTTATACTTGTAAAGTAGGGGTTAATAGAACTACGCTCGATGGTAGTAATTAGAGCAAATCAACTAGAATATAAATCTGGATTTACACTTTACTTATATACAACCCTGTGATTTACACCAACTGATAAAGCATGCCTTAGACCAGCGGTTCCCAACCTCTGGTACGCGTACCCCTAGCATTGAATTTATAACTATCAGAAGCGCAGGTTATATAGCACGAAATGTGACGGTTTTCAATAGTTTAATTTGCAAGACGTAGATGTCTCCTACCATCAAGAAAGATGAATAATAATCTCAGTTTTTTATCTTCCTTAATTATTATGCAAGAATCTGTAATGAACCGTGAACCCAGTATCTCGATTTGTAATTGTTGCATACGGAATTCTAGATACTCAAGAAACGTATTTGTAATGCATTTATGTGGCACACAAGCATGAATGTTTTATAACGCAAGATAAATATCTACAATAACTACAACAGATCGCCAACTGAATGCACCTTTTCTCAAATGCAGCCTACTACACTGATGAACCGGTAGAGTATTATTAGGGTGATACCTTGGATGAAAAAATAACAGAATTGCTAGCAAAGTCAAATTTATGAAGCCAACATCTACAGCGCCATCACAGGGCAGTTGTGCGTTTTGTGAAACGAAATTTGACACACGGGAAGATTTAATTTGGGTGTTTTATAGTGATTTTATGTAATTTTGTGTTAGTTGTGTTACTTTTATATAGTTAATTAAAAATGAGACGCTGAAGTTGTGAAAATGTGATGTAGTTTATAACCTTAAAAACAAGGACATTAAGTCAGAAACGTTTTTCGCATAAGTAAAAGACTAATTCGGTTCCTTCAATTTTCCCAAATACATCAAATGAAAATGTCGATGGTTTCTCCGACCAAGAACAAGTTGAAGAAATGACAATAGATGAAAAGGTAAACACTTTCCCTGATCATCAAAATATGGATTATAATCGTTGTGTAACACCCTGCAGACGCTGCAATAAACATGTATGCATATTTGTTAAATAAAAGCTTATTCCACGATCTATTGGTATCATTCAAAAATTATATCTAGTTCAAATTTATTCATTATATAAGTAAATTAATTCGTCAGGTATGAAGTTACAGTTATCGTAATATATTTTGTGTGGATATACTTTGTCCTTGCAAATTTCATATTTAGCGCCTCAGATTTAGTTCTCATTTTAGTCATACCCAGTGATAGCGCTGCAGATGTTGGCTTCAATTTTTATAACGACGCTAGCAGTCTCAGGTTTAAATGGCGGAAGTCTTGCAAAACACACACGGGGGTGGTCGTTGCCAGACCGTCTCGGTACGTCGCATCGTCTACATCTACTGCTACACCAAGAATCGCGTGGCGTTTTATTACCGGAGCGGCGTTTGTTTACATAGCTTTATACAGGGTGTTCCTTAAAAACATGCTAATATTTAAGGGAGTGATTCTTGGACCAATTTTAAGGAAAAAACTTCCTATGAACGTCTAAAAGTTTTAACTTTTAAGATACAGGGTGGCAAACTTTTAAAAAAATCAGATTTAATAACAAAGATATATTGTAGACATCTTTATGAAATTTGGTACATGCTTCTATATATCAAGATGCATTTTCTGATGTGCAAAAGTTTTTATTTTCTCTACCAGTGGCGTCCGTACGGTTTTTGCATTGAATATATTTAGAGAAAAAAATACTACGCCACTGCTTTCTCTTAAAATAAAACTTATTTTTAAATCCTCATTCATTTTTGGGCAAATTTGATGTTCTGGTTTTTCTTTGTCCGGCGCATGGTTTTCGCTTATTCTTAGGAAATTGACCCTGAAGTAAAACGATTTTTATTTTTTTAAGCGAAAACCATGCGCCGCACAAAGAAAAATCAGAAGATCAAATTTGCTCAAAAATGAATGAGGATTTTAAAAATAATTTTTATTTTAAGAGAAAGCAGTGGCGTAGTATTTTTCTCTAGATATATTCAATGCAAAAGCCGTACGGACGCCGCTGGTAGAGAAAATAAACACTTTTGCACATCAGAAAATGCATAGTCATTTGCACTCAAGAATTTTTAATTTGTTTTTCGTAAGACATTCGCGCGGCTTCGAATGTACGATTCTTGTAACACGAACGTAAATGCCATCTAGTCTCACGCTTTTATAGAACCGTGACACATTGCTCGGCTTCGTCTCGCCCATTCAAAGATACAAAGAGGACATCGGTTGACTTCGGCGACTGCGCCGCCTCACCTAACACATTTATCCAAATCCCATCGATTCAAGAACGCGACTGATCGATATAGGAGCCCCGCATGACGTGACGCTACTCAATGAACGCAGATCTACATGCCGAATTTATTATAGGAATGAACACATTTCCCTGAAGCAGTGTGTCATGCACAGAGTTGTATAATACCCGATAATACCACTCTGTGGTGTTATGATGCTTTTCATTCCAATCAGAATTCAGCATTTAGATTTGCGTTGTGTTGAGTACAGAGACATGGAGAGAGGAGATCGGTGATCGACGAGTGCGCATCCAAGAAAGGGTGCGACCTCATGGGCGCTGCCATTTTTACACCCTTTGTGTCATGTTGTGTTTATAGTGGTGTTATTTTAGCGTGTGTTCGTGTTTAGGAGAGCTTTTTTCGAGGTTTAAGTGTTTATTTTGTAACGTCAACGTCACTGGCATTTTCTTTTGTTCATTTGGATTGAGATATTAGTTTCTTCCTACGGAGCTGCTGCCGAATAGAGTGTAGTGTATGAAGATTGCGTTAGATGTCTCTGGGTTGCGTCAGTAAACCTTTATAGTCCTGTTCAAATTTCGCGCTTCAATGGGTGTCAAAATGGCAGCCCCCTTGTTTTGTAACTTCGCGCAGGTTCATGCGTTATCTCCTCTCTCCATGTCTCTGGTTGAGTAGCGTCACGCCACGTTGCGCCAGGAAGGTATGTTCTCGCCTTTAATATTCATCTTAAAACGTAAATCTTAATCTTTTGATATCCTTGCCACTTATTACTACCACAAGGACTGCACACGGCTAATATATGTAAAAAAAAACGTTTAAGAATGAAATATATTAAAAAAAAAACACATGTGATTCTACCAATACCAACAAAACTATTATCTCTGCGCAGGACCTATCAGTGCCGTATTTGAGAATAGCGCACAGCGTTATCTCTGTTTCATCACGACTCACAGAGTGACATGACATCGGACTCTGGACCACAGATATACGTCTTTACGTATATCTGTGTCTGGACTAACCATCATTCGTTTGTGAAAAAGGCGGCCCCACATTACATGGCAAACTAGGCGAACGCCAACGTTTGCGATGTGTACAAGTTTCCTTGCCAAATTAAAGCTTGTCAAGTGGTTCATACACATTATATGTCGAACTTTCCTATACTCCATACAGCTATCATGGCGAATGTCCTTTGAAGTTTGTCCGTTTACCGACTGCTGGGCGAACGTTGACAAACGCGAACGTTGGCAATGTGCGACTCGTACACATGATATGGTAAACTCGACGCATCACCAACGTTCGTCTAGTTTGCCATGTAATGTGGGGCCGCCTAAACGTAAACGGACCTATAATACGTATGCTTACGTTAAAAATCGAATCGCGCATAAGTTCAATGTCAAAATAACGTTACCCGTTAATACCGCTTGACGTTAGTGAAAGACCCGAGTAAAGACCCATATCTCTATAATAAATTATTTTTGTTTGGTGATCAGCTTTAAGCTTTGGTAATGTATTATAATTAGGTACCTTTCAAATGTCTCTATTTTAAAGATACTCAAATTGTAAATACTCTCATTGTGTTTATTTCACAGCCCACGGGTTGTATGTACCTATATAATTTACAAGATTTTAATTGTTCACGTGAAGTTTCAGGTTTTGATGTATCAGTTGATGCCACATACAACCTATACGTAGGTTCGCGGGAGCATACTTACCTACCTATAACAATAAATTGTGCACACACGTAAAACTTTGACTTTCAAGGCAAGTAGGAGTTTAATGAATTTCTGAACACACTATACAAATAAGTAGTAATTAATATTACAACTAATGTATTATGGTTATAATCATTGTCACAGAAATCAAAGAGCACAAAAATTGCACTCCCTAAAGGCGGATCCACATCATAGATAATTAAATTATCTATGATCCACATTGATAAATATTTGCGTTGTGTGTTGAATTTTGAATTTTGGCAAAAGTATTTGCCCCCCAAATTTGAATATGGTCACGTATTTACTAGTACTACGTAAATATTTATGTTGTGTGTTGTATTTGCTGAATCCACGTGTGCACATTCGCATGCACAAGTCCTCATTAGAACTTTGTGCGTACGTTTTCGTGCGGCGCACAGTCCACATTGACAAAAACTGCGGCGCACACGAGCAAATTTTGTCAAATTCAACACAACGCAAATATTGACCAATGTGGATCCGCCTTAAGACGGGAATTAATCAATTTTGTGGATTCGTGGTAAATCGTTATTTTTTTGCTATTTGCCACATGCCACATTAACTACATGCGAAATTAGATCACTGACTATATAGGCGAAAGCCCAAACGTCAAATGAGTATAACTTTTGTTTGAAATGTTATTTTAAAAAACTCTTCGACAATTTTGTTCCTTAACTCATCAAGTATGTACACCACAAATTTGGTGGAATTCTCTCCATTTTCGTTGTCCGGCCAAGAATTGCAGTGGAACTTTTTTTTGAATTTTCATAAACTAATTCCAGATTCGTCGCCCCAAGTAGGGGTGCGTCCTTTTGTGGTAGGAATTTTGAAAATTTTATCTTGCAAATCGGATAGGGCGTACCCGGAAACCTATTCAAAAAGGTGCCGCCCATTTTTGTAACTGTTACGGTTGCTGAGAAAAAAATTAAAGAAGAAATCCAAATTTCACCACTTCTTTGGGGTTGGCACCCAAACGAGACATGTTGGACCCGCGGTTTATTTGGAAAAAGTGCTTGTCTTGATCCTCGCTATCGCCAAATTTTTAATTTACATGCGGTCATGTGACATCCTGTATATTAGTATTGAAATTTCTTATTCCGCAAAAATGGGAGTTTATTCTTTATTGGTGCATTGAAATACTTTATATAAACCGAAAACTGGTTTTAATTAATTTTTTTCATAAACCTACTAGGTTAGGTAACCGTATATGGTTCTTAGTGTGGACCTAAAGATACACGATCCCATCACTACTAGTCTGTGCATACGCAGTTCTGAAACGATTGCGTAAAAAATTGGGAAGAGACCTGAGTTGTGGTAAAACAGCTCATGGTTTTTTTACTATGGCAATATAATATGCACTGCTTACACAACCTCAGTCAACCCCCTACTTACCAACCCGGGTTTCTCGCACTTTTTTTGTTTCTCAATTAAAATAAATGCTAAAAGCGCGTCGTTGTGGCGGTATCTTTATGGTATTTACACAAGTTTGTGAAAGCTCACAAACCTCACTATGTCACTACTTTGAAGAAAAAAATTCTATAATCTTCGGTCCTTTGACAAACAAATCTCGTATGTGTGCCGGTTTGGGACCGTCGCGTGCCATGCACGGAGCGTATATCGGCACCGTCAAAATATTCGTTGACGCTCCGTGCATGGCACGTTACGGTGCTGGTCGGTCACTAAACGGTGTAGTGGGCATAGTCTCATACTATTCCATGCAAACGATATTTTTTTGCATGGCACGTTCCTATTATGGTCATGGTATGATACGTTGTAGTGGGTAGAGACCTTTACCTACTTGTCTGAATTTATAGTTCCGTACCCGCAACGCCGTACCGTAACGTTTGGAATTAAACCCTACTTTGTTGCGTGTGAACATTTATAGTTCTCGTTAACGTTGCGTTAGAACGGTTACGGTACGTAGGAAATGCCCAAATCTTATTTCTTACAGTAAATCGTGCTAACGCGTTTGTCGTCGGCAGTACTCGGATAATGGAGTCATCCCGTCTTCATTTTTTATTTCTGATCCACAAAGTACATTAAAAATAAAAAGACCCGTGTGTCCTCAATTTTTATTTGCGAGTAAAAATAAACCCAAAATAAATTATTGAAAAGCTGTGTTTTTAGTCCGAATTTGAAACGCTTCAGTCTAAATACGTCATAAACCTACAACCAATCACGTAGAAGTGAGCTGGCAACCTTACGCGAGGGTCTGACGTTTGTCACATTTGACGTTTTGAGAGGGATGTTTAACTGCATCACAGCCGTCTATAATTACAAGCCATGCTGAGAAGTTTGGCAACGTTGTTCGAAAGTGAATCGGTGGGCCGATATAAGTTTTAATGGCGTCTTGTTGCTCTTGAAAAATGGCATTTTCCTCTCCCCTGTGTTTCGCCTTGGCGGTTTTAATATAGAAGAAAGATACTTAGGCAGCTTACATAGATTTTTTTCATTTACAAAAATGGATAATAACATTTTTATTTGACTTTAAAATTCGGAATGCTGTAAATTGGTAACTGCATCATAATGTGTTTTCCATCGAGATCTCCGAAATTGATGAACTTCTGTCGAAAGAGGTCGAGGTGAAGCACACGTTTGAGCACTTAATTTCGGTAAAAGGACAGTAAATCACTGCGCATCAGCGAGGTTATATCAACGATCAGGTGTGATTTGGAATGGCAGACTTTAAGCCAGTCGCTACTCCAGTGGGTCTAGGTACGAAGCTTTTAAAGAGGGGAGCCCCATAGGCTTCAAATTCCCGTACCATAAACTCTTGGGAATAAGTTGAAAGGTTCCTTCAGAAAATCGATTTGACATGTCCGTGCTAGAATACCTGAAATACAAACTAATTGTAAGTTTTCACCACTTACCGTACTTACGTACCAGGTAGTGTGTAGGTCATATTTGAGCTTCTTACAGGTACTTTGAACAAATAAAAGTGCTTGTAAAGGGTTCAGTAAGGAGTAGCCTGCTTTAGAGGTTATGACAACAAATCGATATATTTCGTTTAGCAACTTACCTGAATAATAACTTGTGTTCATTCCGTACGGAGTAACACAAATTGTCGCAATCTCGCTCTGTTAAAACAGGTAAATTGGAATCTTACACCCAAAACACATATAATACACCCAAAATCTGTCAAGTTGAATTAGGAAATCGGCCTACCATGCAGTGTTGCCATAATTCTCAGCACGGCTTGTTATTATAGATAGTCCAGGAAATAGAGACTGAAAATGGACCATTTCCTGCAAAACGAGAAGTAGTTCCAATTTTTTTTGCATGTCATGAAAGAATATCTGGTGGTTAAGAATCCAAGTTTTCGACCTCCTACCCCTTGTGCGTCCCCCGCACCACCCTTAAAACCAAAGAAATTTGGTTGGTTTTTTAGTTTTTCAATCATATCTTTTTATAGATTCATTTTACAAAAAAATATTGTTATCAAAAATTGTAGATTATAAAATTCTACACAACTTTGATATACACTACTTTTTTGTAAAATGTTTATTAAAAACGGTATAGAGCTTCAGAGTTGCTTGTATTTTTAAGAATTCTGAAATTTCTATGTAGATGTTTTAACTTTATACTTTATCTCTATATTTAAGAGTTTTATGAGAAAATATCTTGAACTTATCGTGGTATAAAATCCTCTACGCTGCACCCTTACCGAAGGGGATGCATAATAATTCCACTTTCAACCCTTGCTAGTGGGGATATTTGAATCACTGTGAGATTGTAGGGCTTTCTAATATACGTTTGAAAAAAAAAAATTATCTCACTTCAGTTCAGCTTCATCCTTAAAAGCCTTCATCCCCCCTCCCCGGCCCCTCCAACCGCGGTAGGGATAGTTATTTAAAGAGGAATAGAACACATGTAATAAGCGTTGTACTCTCTGACTAACTTCACAATCGCCACAAGAGCGTTTAATTATCTATTTCTACCACGCGGGGGGAGGGGGGGGGGTGAAACTGAACTGAAGTGAGACAATTTTTTAATTTTAAAAGTATATTAGAAAGCGCTACAATCTCACAGGGATTCAAATATCCCCACTAGCAAGGGTTGAAAGTTGAATTATTATGCATCCCCTTTGGTAAGGGTGCAGGGTAGGGGGGTTTATACCACGATAAGTTCAAGATATTTTCTCATAAAACTCTTAATTATAGAGATAAAGTATAAAATTTGGTTAAAACATCTACATAGAAATTTCAGAATTCTTCAAAATATAACCAACTCTCAAGCTCTATATCTTTTTTAATAAACATTTTACAAAAAAGTAGTGTATATCAAAGTTCTGTAGAATTTTATGGTCTACAATTTCTGATAACAATTTTTTTTTCTAAAGTGAACCATTAAAAAGATATGATTGAAAAACTAAGAAACCAACCAAATTTCAAGGGTTTTGGGGGTGGTACGGGGGAAGCACAAGGGGTGGGAGGTCAAAAACGTTGATTCTTAACCACCAGATGACTGTCTATGACATGCAAAAGAAATTGGGATTACTTCTCATTTTGCAAGTTAAAACCCTCTATTCCCTGGACTAAGACGACTGTGACTGCATCTAGCACGAAAGTGACAAGTGCCTGTGACAGATGACGCAAGTTATAAATGCCATTCTCCTGCAATATTGCCAAGTCGTTATGTCATCTGAATGGTTATAGGAGCTGATTGGTCGGGCTTATTACGTCACAGAGCCCGCCACAATCATATCGTTTTGAATAAACCTTTAAAACCGCACATGTTCATTAGTTTTTTGCTAATCAGCCTCTATTTTTAAATAAACTTTTACCGTCCAAAAAAATGTTTTATGGTTTCAGGTACACGCTTATTAAATTAGAACTGCGGAATTCAACTATACTGTAAACCCCCATTCAACAGTTGAGTTTATCCTGACGTTCGTTTCGTTTATTTACAATAATTATTGACACTTTGTTGGTTATTATTATTTTGAAATGCACGTTACTCTTACTGACAGATGACATACAATGGCAGATCTCGTTTCGCACTAATGCGTAAGCTCATCTCTTACTACTACGGTAACTATAAATCGTATAATTTTCGTTAACGTAAGATTTTACGGTTCCGTTCTTACGGCTACGGAACTATAAATCCGGCTAAAGATAAATAAAGATACTGAAAAAAGGCAATTATCAACCATGATTTCGATGATCGTAAGCCTCATTTACACAATGTGGGATGTGTACACGAACTTATTATAAGATGTGTACAATGCAGTAATCTAAATTACTATTTTTTTAGATAACATGGACAAGAAGTTACTAGACATAACAAACAAAGAATCCGTCGATAGAGAAAGGTTAAATAAATTTATTGCGGTTTCGGGAAGAATTTCAGAATTGAAAAAGAAAACTAACGAAAATGATATTCAGATAACTCTCAACGAAAAGGAATGTGATGTGCTAAAGGAAGAATGCAATAAGCTAAGAATCGAAAAAGACCTGCAAAAACAATTAATGCAGGTTTTTAAATCAAAGGTAACTGCAGGCGCACAATTGTTAAAAAAAGAAGAAACTACACTCGAAGAAATTCAAAACAACGCCTGCAAAAACCTGACACAATACATACAAAATGCCCAACATTCAGTTCAGCTAGAAGATTTAAGTGAAGTGGACGAGCATATTAAAATGATGAATGTATTAACAGAAATAGACGAAGTAAAAAAGCAAATGTTAACCCTAAAAGGAGAGGTTAAAGGTTTAAATCTTTTTATAAAGTGTCAAGAAAATCAAATGAAAACACTGGAAGACATTGCAAGCTTCTTGAAGACCATGGAAACACGTACTTAGGTAAAGTTGTAAGAGTATTTGTTTCATTGTATGGAAGTTTAAAAGATTTTTTCTTGTACATTAAAAATTTATCTATGTTATTTTTTATGACTAGGTATCAAATAATAAAACTGCAGACATTAGTTTATAAAATTTCAGTTTACTTATATTTAATTACAGCTAGCTATAACACTCTTTTTTTCCATTTTTTACAGCACATAATCAAAGTGTATATTATGCGATCAAAAATTTTTAGCGCATATTTTTAAATTTAAAAAAATGTGATTGTCATATGTCTATAGGCTTCAACCGCTATATCACAAGTGTCGACGCGTTGAACGTTGGAACCGGAACAGATTGCATTTATAAGCCCTTCACTTGGAACCTGAACCGTTATTTAAGAAGTTATGATAACCGGAACCGATATCGGTACTGGTATTATAGTGCCAAAGAACGGTTCTGTATCTCTTGTAGCTATTTTATAGAGTAGATACGTTGCGCTTTGTGAGAGGCAAATGCGTTGTATATTGTTGCTCTTAAAGTGTTGGTGTTAAAAACTTAGATTTAACATTATTCAATTTGTTAATATAGGTAGCAAACAAAAAGCATCTAGAGAATTTTAGAGTCAGCATATCATGCTTTCTGGAAAGTACACGTCATTCTGTATCGCCATTCGCCGGTGACTGATTCATTATCGACTTGATGAATAAGAATAAAAATGTTTCCTTCTGAATTAGGTACGTTCAAAATGATAAAATTTGCTACTTACAAGTAATTTCAAAGGCCAAAAATCCAAATTTTCATTTTTACTCAGAGCTATCCACTAATTTCTATCAACCTTGATACTACACAAATATATAAACAGTAAGAGGGTTGAAGAGGAAAGCAATAGTTGAAACTACCTACTGCTGAAGAAATCGAAAGTAGAAAAAGACAGGCAATTGGCAGAGGTGAAACGAACGCGTTAGCTAAAATAAGTGTCAATTAAACCGTTTAGGAAAATATGTTTATGCAAAAGAATAATGTACAATGTACATACATTAATTTTGTGTACCTATTCTATTATTTATTTTCTATAGTTAATAGTAATTTATATTTTTTAATAATAATTTTATTTATTTATATTGGTAATAAAAAAATAATTCTACCGAAATAGTTGCGGAACCGGAACCTATAATTTCATATGGGTTACCTGGTTGAACTACACAATAACAAAGTAAGCTATAGCGTAGCGTATCTAGATACATGGACTAATTACACTAGTTTTTTTAGTCTATTCTAGATATTTGTGATTGAATCATATGAGACAAACAAAGCCAACAAAGAAACTAATTGTATCTGTTAGCCGCTAAGAATTTCCGTATTTACTCTGTATATCTAAAACCATTTTAGGACTTTTTGCCACTGATGTAAATAAAAAATAGAGGTCAGTCACAATCGCCCATTGAAAAAGCACATTTTCTTTCACATACACAAACGGTTTTTCTAATAAATTCAAGTTTAGAAAGAAGCATCCTGTACATACGTACGCGGAGATTCGTAGATTCTATCAGAACTACCCCTGTATTACTCTGTGGAACTACTAAGAAATGTCAGGAACTATTCGATTTATCATGGATGGAACGACAGATAATAACCTCTTATATGCGCTTTTGAAACTTTCCTTATAAATCGTTGAAACATAAATAAATTAATTTAATAATGGCACGGTTAACAGGATGGCGGTATGCAGCATTAGTTGGTGGTTTAGTTGGAGGAATTCTGTTAACTATTTATCCGACAATAATACGTCCCATAATGCATGTCGAAGAATATAGTAAGTACTCATTTATTCTGAAAATAATCCATTTAAAATCGAATCATTTTGTGTCATATTCAAAGTAGGATAAGGCAGACAAAATACGTTTAATTTATACTATTTTATTTTTTAGAACAACAGCAGCAATTCAGTAGAGTTCACCTGCGGAATGTACATACGGGCTCCCTAAAGTAAGTTCACACAAAATTCTAAGTAATCTAATAAATCAGTTTGGAATTTTAACTTTTTTTTTGAAATTTAAAATACCCTCTTTTTGCAACTTTCTTTTTACTCACAATTTAACAAACCGATGTGTACCTATATCAATAAAATTATAGTGCTTTCTCACATATATTATATGTGTTTATTTTCAGATCTCCCGATGACCACAGCTGATAGTCAAGGCAAAAGTAACCATAAGTTTTTCTTTGTGATTTGTTACAAGTAAATTTTGAAAATAGCTTGTATTAGTATTTTACAAAACATTGTTGGTTGAATAGATTATACCTGTTTACGTAATATGTGCAATAATTTATAAAAATTTTGAGTTAAAATGTTAAAATATGGCTATGTAGAAAGGCAAACGGTCATTAAAGCAACCCACACGCTGCACGCAACTGTCCAGCTAGCTCAATGGAGCAGTTTCCAGATATTTTGTTGTAAATTAATTATTAAAATTTAAGTAAAATAAATCAAAAATGCAAAAGAATCATTAAAATACCTTTACAAATGAAAAAGTGGCAAGATTTTATAGTTGCGCTTGGAAAAATAATTTCATTTCAGCGTGTGATATTCACTTGACCTATTCGCATTGGATAGCTATTCGTTCGCTTAGTACGTGTGCGGTTGGTTATTGGTGCTCAAACATCACGACATAATGTAATGTAATATATTTGCTTGTTATTACACAACCTGTACTCACAATTGTCGAAATATACAAAGTACATAGGTACAAATGAGTGGCGGAAATGTTAACAGTGAATATGTTTTTAAAAACTATTTATTATACGTAGAAACATAGAACATTTGGGTATAGTACGTAATATATTGAACAAATAACTAATTATTAATAAAATAAGAAAAGAACAAACCAGATAATATCTAAATGACAAACTCCAGCTTTTTTTTGTATGTGTAAATACCTTTTTTTCCACTTTCAACGAATTTTTTCCAATAGGCATTCTTGCACAATTAGGGAATTGTGCGCGAGTACACCATCTTGTTGAAACCAACAGTTTCCGACTTGTGTGCCGTACATCGCTTTATTTGTAATAAAAAATGCTACTCAATATAGTTTCTACTTTTTCTGGATGATGATTTCTCTGAAATGAAACGTCTCAACGGTGTCTTGTAAAACGATAAGTGGCAATGAGAAAATGTTTTTTTTTGTATCTGTTAAAATAACAGAAAAAAATTAAAACGAAATCTGCAAATTTATTGTCTCTATTTTGATCATCTTCTCTGAAAACTCAACTTAGACGACACTGACTTCATTGTAATTACAATAAAAAATATTATTGGCCCTTTGATGGTGGAAAAACTCCCTGTAAGTGATAAATTGAAAACCTTGGAAAAAGGCTGCTGTTCAGTGACAAACGCTCGATTACCATAGCACTCTGGACATACTTCTTGGTAAACATAAAAACACGCCCCCATAACTCGATTTCACGTTCAACTTTTCGCTACACACTCCCTAGCTTTCTTCTACACAACTTTACAACTAAACATGACAGACGGTCTTTTCAAATACAGCTACATTTCAACGTACACCAAACCAAAAAGCTATACCGAAAGGCCACGTACATTTCACGCCCCTCTCTTCTATTTAAAATATTCTTCCTTCTCCGTTCCACCTCCTTAACAAATTAATGGATCGTTGAACGTGAAACTGCACCTGTGTTTTCTTATCTTGAAACTAATTAGCTTACCCCGGATAATAAGACTTCTTATCTATGGTCGGAGATAAACTTTTACAAATACTAAGCAATGATTTCCAGATGTTTAAATCTAGTCTTAATACGTAACAAATAAATAAAACACAAGGTGATAATTTAAACAAAATTAACAACTAATAATTCTGGTGCAAAACAAAATTGATCTAGAATTCGAATGACATGATCGGAATTGCGCTTAATATCCCAATTTACAATCAACTTTTAATGCTAAAAATAATTGCATGTTTCCATCTGTCTGCCCCTGTGTATATCCATATATTAGGCTCGCCAAGAGAGAATGCCGGTCTACATCATTGCTTGTCACTATGGCCCACAACATCACAGACACAGCTGAGCCAAGTAATTTCATTAATCCTTAAACATTACTCCATAAGTTAACGTTAAGGGAAGTTAAAAGTTAACTTTTAAATTGGAATATTTTACTGTCAGTATATACATGAAAATTTAAACAAAAAAACCAATCATTATTATTTTATTATATTGACACAGTTAAGAACCTATTCGTGAGAGATCTATCGTTCGGTTTGTACATACAAAATTGAGTGCTGCAACTGTTCCTTTTGCTCTCATCCATTTGTAACGGATTTTAGTCAATAGACTTGTTAATAAATTTTGTAGTTAATTAAAAGTTAATATGTTAAAGAATACGATAACTTAATTAATTAAGGATTAACAGTTCACATTTTTTTGCTCACCTTTGGCTACACATTAACAATTTTCTTTAAATAAAATAGCAAACGTAATTCAAGAAGCATTTATTTCCAAAATTGTGGAATAATTATGTAGTAGTTTTACTACTGTCAAAACTATAACAATTTCCAAGTTTATTAACAAAATGTTTCATAGTATCAGTATCCAATAAAAATAGATTTTAAGTATGCGTCTAAGTATATAAATAGTAGGTACACATGTAATTCTTTGTGTGGCATCACTGTAAATTATTATCATCATCACAGACATCTAGAAACACATCAAACGCTTCCCTACTACAGTTGCCATCAGCAGTGAAAACATATTTGTGAAACGTTCCATCTAAGCAGATTGCTGTAATTGGATTAAGTTATTTTTAGTAGATCCATTGATAAATTTTACCTATGACGGCACTGTGAGGTGCAAAGGCACACACACAAGCACATTCAGGAGGTACTGTGAAATTTGCTAATGCCCACTGCGATTCTCCGTAATTACCTAACACAATGCCCAAGTTAGATAATCTAAAAGGTTAATTTAAAACACGCAACAGCACGTGGTCACCTTACGTCATACGCCGATTTAAGTTTGTATTTTTTATTGCGAAAATATGCACCGTTCCCTTATCACTTGAACAGCACAAGAAGTCAGAATCTCTACTAAAGTTTATACTAAAAAAAACACCGAGGATAAGTTACACAATCGAATCAATCAAGCTTACCAATAAACAGTCGCCTGGTCTGAACCCCTTCTCAGTTCAACCAACAAGTTTTTACTGACCGAATCCCATACTCTGATCAATGTTCCTTTATTTGACGCTGTTGCAATGCGAGTACCCTGCTGATTGAGAGCTATGCAACCTACTTCGTTTTTGTGAGCTGTTATGCACACAGGCGCGCAGGAAAATCCAATTTCTGTGTTGGTCAAGTCCTATAAAGCAATTACATTTTTTCTCACACTTTCCGACGTTAACGGCTCGGTACAAATTATATTTGTTAATCAATTGTTAAACGTCAATTAATCAAGTGAATCTTAATGGTAGGGGAACCCACGATGCTAAATGGTGATTTACTCTAACGTCATAGGGCCTTATTGAACATTGTAGATTAGATTGTAGAAAGAAAAAAGTTATATGATGTACATTCTTCAACCGGTGGGCGTCGCGTCTATATTTTTTTTTAGTAATGTACAAAAAAATACTCGAGCGCGTCCGATGTTGGTAGTGTATGCCTCACATATCTTTGATATTAGAGGAATATTAATATGCTGGTTTGAATGGTGGGATCGGCTGTACAGAAGGGTAGAAAGCGGGATTTATTCTAGCACGTCAGATTATTACAGCTTTGTACGTATAGTTTATGGCACGACCGCCTATGATCTTAGTCAACTGATGATTTGTTCCACTTTGGCATGTGGAAATCGGCAGATTATATTACTTCTGTTATTTTTCAATAATTTCCTTCGAAATATATAAAAAAATTCCAACTCGAGAATGTCAAGGTAACGTTTTTTTGCAAGTGATTTTACCACGCACTCCCCTCACGCCCAAATCATCAGATTATTGAAATGCATACTTTTCAACACGTAGTCAACCCACTTACTTTAATCTGACATGCTCGAGTAAATCCCAAAATTACCTATTGGGCTCCCCTATTAAAATGACACTGACACTGAAATTTAAAATAATGTGTTACAATCAATTGTCTAATGTAATAGTATTTTACATTATTAGCCAGGTAAGTGAGTTTTTACTGGCGATAGGAGCAGTGGTCGAAGTGGCAAATATTTTTTACCGGTATGGCTGAACTGATAAAATCTTAGTATTGTATGTATGCGTATATTATCATGAAAAAACTTTATCCGTTATGCCTATGTGGATAAATTTATTACCGGTATGTTTCACAAAAACCAAAAATCTATCGGTATGCCATACCGCCGCATACCGCCTCACTTCGACCACTGGGGATAATTTGTTCTTAAAAACCTCTACTATAAGACTACTTTAAACTTTTACTTTATTTTAGTCTAGGTTTNATAGTATTTTACATTATTAGCCAGGTAAGTGAGTTTTTACTGGCGATAGGAGAAGTTGACTGGCGAGCCTGTCATCTCCTAGAGCCAGTAAAAACTATTACCTGGCGTATAATGTACAATATTTTATTTGTTACTCATTTGTAAACAATAGTAAACGTAAATAATTAGTTCTTAAATTGATCTCGAAGAAATGTCTAAAATATCATATTATCCATGTAACAGAGACTTCGCATTAATTCTGGCCAATGAAATTACTAGATTACTAACTTGTAAAATTTTTACACGTCAGCTGTCAGTTTTACAAGTCAGTAGCGTTTAAAGATGACGTTTACCCGTTTGCGTTTTGTCTTGTTACTGAGTAACAAATAAACGTTATTAATTTTAAATGTATCTTCAATTGATAAAGGACATTCAAATAAAACCTGGTCACTAGTGTAAAGTCACGGTAAGGCTTTTATTACCTCAAAAATATAGTTATACACAGTCACGAACTTATAAATTAAGATGGACTGCATTGGGCTAGTGTGTTAGAGAGAGAACGCAGGATTTTTGCCCAAAAATGGCGGAAGTTACTAGAACCTAGTAACTTTAATGTTAGGGATTGTTCCACCTGTTTGGAGATATCTGTATATATTTTTATAAAACATGACAGTGCTATGAAGTTAAGTTATAAAAAATTACAGCTATTCAGATTAATGTTATTTGTCAATTTTTATAAGTTCGCAGTAAATTTGCCCAAAAATGGGAGATGATTGCGCTACTTTCTATATCTAGTGACTTTAGAAATGGGCCTAGCATGAGCGCCGCCATGATGTGCACATTTTAGTTATTTTCTAGGGGAATTTTCCTAGTGCTCAAGTTTTGAGACTATTGCAGCCTTGGAAAATGACATGTCACAGTAATTTATTTAGAAAACGTGAGGTTACCTATGCTTGTTTATTAGTTGATTTGAATTTCGCGCCATGTGAGTGCACATCATGGCGGCCCCCATGTAGGTGTCATTTACATTAGCATTAGCAGTCCATCTTAATTTATAAGTTCGTGTACACAGTACACATACTCAAGAGGTCCACCCACATGAAAGTCACAGGGTGAAAGGTCGGGACTGTACTGTGGTTGTTTCAGCGTTTCCCATCCAAACGGCATGTTCGGTAGTGGACAATAACTTCTGTGACCACCTTTTGTTCAGTGTAAAACCAGACTAGAGCATAGACAAAGCACATGTGCTTTGTCTATGGACTAGACTGACGCTACGCTATGCAACGTCAAACGGTGCACACGCATCAGTCTCTCTACCAATGGATGGCGCCACAATATCTGCATGTTACTAGGGTTCAATTGAATGTACGATCACGAACAAAAATAATGATAATCGGGAACTTACTGCCACTTAGACAACTAACCATACACTATCTAAAGTGGCAACATTGAATTGTAAGTTTTCCGGCGGCGATTAATGTGGGATCGTCGCACATTGTCGGCTTTTGTTCGTCACTGCCTTGCTATAAACGCTACAGCAGGTATAATTACAAAAATGGGTAAAACCGGATTTTATGCATTATATTCTGAACAAATTTAAGAGACATTACTTCACATTGGTATCTGCGATCTCGATTTTCTCTCCATTGAAACAAAAACTGGCTTTTAAGGTTAATTTTGCAAGACCCGTTTTATTTATTTATTTATTGTCCCTCTTGTTCTAGGCCCTTAACAGGCTTACGCCCAATTACAGAGTGACG
Organism: Photinus pyralis; assembly: GCF_008802855.1. Taxonomy (NCBI): domain Eukaryota; kingdom Metazoa; phylum Arthropoda; class Insecta; order Coleoptera; family Lampyridae; genus Photinus; species Photinus pyralis. The sequence goes on along the minus strand of NW_022170738.1, from coordinate 23,525,688 downwards.
CGCATAATGCTTTTTTTAGAGTTGCCCCTGCAGAAGCTCGTAAGTTGTTCTATACTACTCCGGTATTTACCTTATGAATTAGGAAACTGTAGGAAAACCTAATTCGGAGTAGCCGGCAGGCTGGTCGAAACTGATCTAAGGAAACATCTCTGCTACAGATGAAAAAAAATTCACCTCAACTCAGGTTCGAACACCCGACCTCCGGTTTTGTAGCCCAACGCTCTACCACTGAGCTACAAAGCCGTTTTGTTGCATTCTGACAAAAAAAGCCCACGTAAATGCAGTAAAAAAAATAAAACTTAAAGATTTAAATAGTACTTGTGTTTTTTATTGCGTAGGTATTTAACTATAAAAAACAGTAGGTATGTTCTATCTATCTATAACGTTAAAAATTGTAGTAATTGTCAATTAATCCTTTTCTTTTTACTCTCAATTGAAAAAATATAGGTAACAACTTCGGCGAATAATTCATAAGAAGTAACTGATGAAGTAGTAATTTATAATCCATGGGCATTTAAAATCAAAAAACCATAACATGAACACACTGCTTATCTAATGTCATTCACAAGATACTTATTAACACTTCCATGTTAAGATTGTTATGGGCGCACGCGTCGCGCATTGTTCCCGCTTAGCAATTCCTTCATCACTGTGTTGATATATAGGGAGTAGTAGTATTGCAACAATTGGAAAAACCAATACGCGAAATTAAAAAAAGATTTACCTACCTGAATCTAGCTTTTGTCCTCGGCAATGCATAAAATATGGCACATATCTTACAATTACCTACTTATAGTGTGGGTTGATCCCCTAATTAAAATAATGAATCATTTATTAATAAATTGTGATTGCAATTTTTGCTCCAACTTATTAATATATCATTGAAATATGACCTGTATGAAAAAATATTTTAGTCCAACAGAATCTAATTTTCTACAACATACAGTTGGTCTGGTACTATTATTTTGCAATGTTATTGTTCTTTTATGAAAAAATATTCAAAAAAACGTAATCTCAAAAATGAACAAGTTTTTAACACTAAGTAAAGTTCAGCCGATCTTTTTGAAAATGTGTATTTAGTAAATTCTTTTTTTATAACAAAACAATATGTTCAACTCGATCAACGTAGATGTTACAGTCTGCATAATTAAGTTAAAAAAATTTAAAAAACGATGCTTTGTCTTTCACACTGGGTGAACTGCTCTCTTGTAGAAAATGGGATTCAAAACAAATTCATCGCCTCGTTCATCGTTATTCATTTTTTCCCTTAGACCAATAGTTCACGAGATATTTGAAATGAAATGCCAAAAAAACGACTTATTCATGTTTTTAAAAACACAACGTCCTGTTTATTGTGTATAGTACACAATAATAAAAAACCGTTCAAAAATACTAGCAACAATATCGAGAGAAAAACTAAATTGAAGATACCAATGTGTAATGTATTAATGTCTCTTAAATTTGTCCAGAGTATAATGCATAAAATCCGATTTTGCCAATTGCAGTTATACTTACACATTTTATACCTGCTGTGGGCTGTAGCGTTTATATCAAGGCAGTGATGAAGAAATGGTGAAGCAAAGATGACAATGCGCGACGCTGTGTGGCCCATCCCACATGACTCCACGCCGAAAAAGTTACACTTCACCGTCGCCATTTAAGATAGTGTATGGTTGGTTGTCTAAGTGGCAGTAAGTTTCTGATTATCATTATTTTTGTCTGTGATCGTACATAGTGCATACCAATTAAACACCTTTAGGTGAAGTTTTTTTTTTGTAAAATTTGCTCTAGTGGATAAAACCTAACCTTACTTCACAAGTGGCTTTTTTAAAAAAATAAAACAACCGTTTAAAAAAAAGACTGTTCATCGATTTTAATTTAACGAAATTAGAAATCCAAAAAGATCACTGATCCCTAAATTAAACCCAAGAAGCACAGCAAGCTGCAATGAGGTAACTAAAGGTTTACATCAGTCTCAAACTCAGCACTTACACATATTCCCCAAAAGGTAGTTCTTATACCACACTTACCACAATTTGAACACTTCCCACTTTATGTCCTGGGAATATCAAAATTTGTTTCTCTGCTGATGCTAAGGGACTCATTTCACATAAACCAAGTGGATTGTCTCTAGTTTCTAAGGAGAATAACCTCTGAATTGGTGACGGAAATGAAAAAACGTGTATATGTGTTAAGAGAGCGACAACTAATCTGAAAATAAATTAATATAATAAATATGCAGGGTGTAGTGTAACAAATAATCATGTAAATAGCTAGCGTAGCAAAGAGAAACTAAACATGAAGTTTTAAAATAATTTGATAAATAAATAACATGCGAAAACCTTTTTTGTACATCCTGTATAAAAATACAGTCCAAGGCTCATACTGTAACAAGGCCAACTTAACATATGCGAGCCAGCTACGAGCCCTAAGGCCCGGCGCACATTGAGATGCACGCCACACACGCAACGCAACCCACGGCCACATACGCATTGTATTCTGTCGGAATTAAGGAGCAAACACATATTATGACACCATGTACGATACGATGTCTCATTTCTGAAGCCACAGATTGTTTAGTAATTTCAACAGTAGGTACACAAAGCGTGTGTGGCCGTGGGTTGTGTTGCTTGCACTGCGGGCATCTCAATGTGCGCCACGCCTAAGGCTTTATCAATATGCGAAACAAAGTCAAACGAAAATCAAGGGGTATTGCAGGTAATTAATGTAAGCATGATTAATTTTGAAAGTGACGACACCTAAACCAACCGACTTACTTATCTCGTCTCAGCCTAGTTGCTTTAATAGATGACGAAAATGTTAATTCTAAAACAAATTTCTTGCTTGCATCGTCAAATAATAACAAGGTATTATCAGCGAACTTTGGGCGTGAACCTCCAGCCACTATTGCTATAATATTTGTTCGTAACAACATTTCACAATGTGCAACGCTACCCATTAGATCGAAATCTGCAAAACATTAATGACTTATCGCTTCACGAAATGTACTTGGGTTACATGCCGTAGTGAGCTTTCTCTGCTAAAGGATCTACATTGTATATTCGTAACCCACTTTCCATTGAGCAGGAAAAACAACCTAAGAGAGTTCATGTTTTAAACATTTTTAATGCACACATTACTCTAACCTTGATCTTGATTAAACTTAATGTTCAGTACAGCTCTATCAGAACTCATGATTTTGGTTTGTGGAATACTACTAACGTGAAAAAGGTAACATTTTTTAATACGTAGTAAAGAAAATTAACTTGGATGTATTTAAATTCTTTGTTTGTTGCTTTTCTTTGTACTGGCTACATCATGGCAAACGGAAATTTAAGAGAGTAACAGCATAGTGGCTCTCGTTACGCGAATTTTTCTTATACAGATATTGGTGCCAGCGGATGTATGTAACCATACCGTTGTAACCCCCAATGCACGGTTAAATTTTTACATTACATTTGCATTTTACACATAAAAATGCAGGTAAAAATTGAAGAAAAATGACAATGATACACGTTTAAATTTGTGAGGTATTTTAAAAAGTTGAAAAGAAAGATGCATGATACGTAATGTTGGTGGTTCTGTAATAGCAAATAAATCCCTAGGACTTGCAAAAGAACTTCACTTATAAGTTATATTTACCTACTTTTTAAAAATCAGGATTGTCTTTGATTCTATTAATAAAGGTTTTCTCGTTTGGTTTAAGTTACAATGAACAGGTCTATCGCCGTTGCTGTTAGTGCAGTTGCAATAATAGCAATTACTGGAAGGGTGAAATTTAAACAAGAAAAAGAAAAATTGCAACCCAAAAGTGTGAGTTGAAAGAAGGGAAGATAAAAGAATTATGACTAATAAATAGATAGGTAATTAATTATTATTTGAACATCCTGCAGCATTCAGGAATTATTTACGAATGACAAATAATTCATTTTTAAAGCTACTTGCGAAAGGTGAGCCATACCGGGTGAATAAGTATTTTAAAACCGAACATAGGCAATTAACAAGAGAAAAACGTTTTTTGCAGATTGTTGCTCTCCATGTTAACTTAGAGGGTTTATAATCATACCAATCAAAAGAAGATTTTTTTCTCATCTAATGATATACGAATTAGTTTATTAAGGATCCTCAGATCCTTTATAGTTTTGTATTGTCGTCCGTCCGTCCGTCCGTCCGTCCGTGTGCGCTCTAACTCTTTTTAAAAGTGGCCGATTAAGTTGAAATTTGGTGTACGGGTTCTTTGGACATTAAGGACGGACGCTATTGATTTTCAGGAAGCTGGTTCAATAGGAACAAAAGTTATAGGACTTCGAGTGAATCGGGAACAGGAAAAACTACGGGCTCAATATAATAGAAATTAACATATTTCATTCCCTAGGTCATGTATCGGGTTGGGACTTCCGCTAGATTATTCCCTATGACTCTTAGATGTGTAATACTTTAATATAACTCTTCTCTGTGGTATAAGGTCGAAAGTTTTAGAGCAAAATGTAGCAAAAATTACACTTTATACTTGAATTTAGAGTTTTAAAAGGTTTCAAACGCATTATCTTGATGCAGCAAGAGTACATCACGTGCACATTTGATAACCGCATGTGTGTGATTCAAAAATGTTAAATTATTGCCATATGGGTTTTGATCAAAATAATCAAAATCGTTATTTATGCACCAAGATCGTCGAGAAAAAGGCTAGGGGCATTATCTCAATGCTCAAGACATAAATTTGATGCATTTCTGGCGACCACATGGATTTTGATCAAAACATGTCAAAATCGTTATTTATGCACCAACATCGTTGGGAAAAAGACTAAGAGCATCATCTCAATGACCAAAACATGAATTTGATCTATTTTTGGCGACCACATGAATTTTGATCAAAACATGTCAAAATCGTTATTTATGCACTAAGAACGTTGGGAAAAAGACCAAGAGCATTATCTCAATGATCAAAACATGAATTTGATCTATTTTTGGCGACCACATGGATTTTGATCAAAACAAGATTAAGAGCATTATCCCAATGGCCAAGACATGAATTTGATGTATTTTGTAACATTAAAATAAATTATCGTTAAAAGTTATTGTAATACTGAGGATCCTTCGATATTTCGTTGTATCGGTTTATTTTCACTTATAATTGCACAAGAGGTTTGTATTTTACCGAGTAAATTTGGGTTGTTTAGGTAATGAAAATCTGTTGCCTAGCAATTAGACGAGAAAAACTGTCAACTAATAAAAATGCGACACCGAAGGTGGAGCATTTTTAGGTTGACAGTTTTTCGAGTTCAATTGCTAAAAGGCAACAGATTTGAATTGCAACAACACAAATTTACTCGGTTTAAATACAAACCTCGAGTGTAATTCGGCAGGACAATTTAACGAAAAAGAAATTCGCATAACTAATCAATTACTGACAGACGTCAAACTAGTCATATGGGAAAGGGTAATGCGATAATTGGTTCGAAAATGAATAAGTGAAAAAACCACTAGTGCATTTGTCGCTGGAAAAGTTGCAGGTAACTTTTGCCGCTGTCAAAGTGACAATTACACTGCGGCTTATGTGATTTTTTATACATGAGTTGAATTGTCAGTAGTAATACCCCGAGAGCTTCAAAATTATCGAATATTTCCCGAAAGTTTGGTTGCATAGCAACGGTGTGGTGACAAATTTGACACCGCCCGTTGCAATGCAGCCAAACAAAAGGGAAATATTCGATTAATTTTGATGCTCGAGGGGTATTTGGCTAGATTATTTTTCAAATTTGGAAAGTAAACCACTTCACCAATTCTTGTCTTAGTTTCAAGATTTTTTATTTGAAATTTAATAATTTATCACCAATAATCATTAAGTTATTTACATTACACAATTAAAAAACTGCAGATTGCATACAATTAATTTAAGTAAAGATTAGTACAATTGAAGGTACAGTTGTTGTAGACATTATTGCTTGTTTTAGGGGCATTATAGCTTGTGGAGGTAGCCGAATTCATTTCAACTGTAGATGTAGGATCTTGCCGCATTTTCTTTAATATTTGTTCATGGTGCTCCTTATTTAGCTGCAAGTATGGTTTTATTGAATTGGCATTGGAGTGCCCGGTAATTTTAATAATTTGCTGCTCCCCAACTCCAGATTTTGCAAGTGTGGATACAGCAGTGGCCCTGCTCGAGTGGTTCGTTATTTTCTTGTCAGTAGTGTTAAGCCCAGCGCGTTTTGCAGAATCGTTCATCCATTTTCCCATAACATTTTTTCCTACAGGAACGTCTTTGTACCAGCCAACACCTTGCAAATCTCTCCAATTGGGGTTTACAGTTAAAAATAAACGGTCCGTCTTTATATTTTTACCTCGAAAAGACAATAACTTCTTTAACAACCTTACCGGACAGTAATCGAGAGCCTCTTCATTTGCAATTAGCCACTTACTATTTGCGCACTTCCGTTCTCCACCTTGTGTTGTCTTTGTGAACACAGGATTGTATTCAATTCTACCAGTATAAATACCATCGTTTCCCAATTCCTCCTTAAAGTGATGCACGATTGCCGTTAGTCCTTCATTACCCCTCCAAGCCAATTCCACGGAAATGATAATAAATAGTTTTCGTTGCAATCCCTCTGGTGTATTTTCGTTCCAGACGTTCATCATAGCTATTATGTCTTTTTTGTCCAAAGCCGTTAAACTGGTGGTACGTTTGGTTGGATCGGCCTGAAGTGTGCGCCTTTTCGCATTTCTCGCATCTCTAGCTACTTTAAAAGTTGGGTTTTTGAATGGGTCTCTCTGTTGAATTCGTTGAAGTACTTGTCTTGTATCATTTTTGCAGTCTGGTTCCACATAGTTTTCACTACATTTTCTTTATAATTTTCTCCGTTCGATTTTAGCATGTTGAAAGCCCAATCTGTTAAAATATTAGCGAGTTGTTCATTTGAAGTGGTTTCCATTAATTCATAATTCCTGTCGGCGCAAAAGTAAAAAAAACTGTTTCCAAACCATGTTTTTCGTTTTAATGGTGTTTAACGGCACATTTTCCTTAGTTTTTTCTTGTATATTTTGTAGCGATTCTACACCGAAACGACTCATTTTAGAGAAAGTGTTGCACTAAACTTGTATTTTAACTTACAATCGTCAAAATTACGATGCCTACTAAGCGTTGTTAAACAAATGTCTTTATAGACATGGGTTGCTATTTGTTTCAAAAATATTTTCGCTGCCTAGCAACAAGCAGGGGTATATCCGAAAAATATCAGAAATAATTCTCTCCAGTAGCTTTGAATACGGCGTTTTCATTGGTCGACTGTTAAATGTGAAAAATAATCTGGTATATTTCTCATTATATTATCAAAAATTCGGCAATACATCCAATTAGCAAAATCATGTTAAGCCATGGAAATTTCCTAAAGAATTGAAATAGGTTTTCACACAGACGGAATGGGACGCTCATTAAAATGCACGGAAAACAAATATCGCGTACTAGAATATTTTCGCTGTACACGTTGTTTACTATAAATACCTACTTTTTCCTCAGTGAACCGCATTTTACAAAAAAATTAATGCCAGTTGTCATAAACTGATATTGATTTCGACGTTTGAATCTGCTTTTTGTCTTCCTAGTCATGGCTTAACAATTAACATGATTTTGGTAAGTGGATTTATTGCCGAATTTTTGATAAAATAGTGAGAAATACACCTGAAAATGAACTAATTCGTATATCATTAGACGAGGAAAAATCTTCTTTTGGTTGGTGTCATTATAAACCCTCTAAGTTAACATGGGGAGCAACGATCTGCAAAAAACTTTTTTCCCATGTTAATTCCCAGTGTTCGGTTTGGGAATATTCACCCGGCGGCCGGCATATCGCAAAGCAGGACATTGTAATGGGAGACTGCATTCCTTCAAAGCATAAATAACTTTGCGTTATTTAGCTAGTGGGGAAACTTTCAGAAATTTAATGTATTCAACAAGCGTCCATGAATCCACTAAGCCCAATTTGTACCAGTAATTTGTACAGCAATTGTACTTTTGTGGACGACTATTTGAGGGCAGTAATTATGCTTTTGATTGTTCCCTTCGTCGTTTCATTTTATTTTTATAATTTTTGTCCATAACGCGATATAGACACTTGCTGTTGGTATAAATCAATTAAAATTCTCGTATTTTCCTGTGTCCACATTTTCTACTGGAGATCGAGATGGTACAATCAAAAAGCAAAGATTCAAATAAAAGAATTAACGTTGGAAGAATAATCGTATTCTATGGTTTTCGTTGTTGCCAACTTCTTCTTCGGCGGAATATAACTAACTTAGTAGTACCCTTTGATTAATAATCAAAGGTAGTACCTACATCACGCGTTGTAGTCTTAATAGGCTGTAGTAGTCAAATATATTTTTTCTATTTCGGTGTTACAATGAGAATTTGTGCAACTGTTTTCGGCAAAAACAGTGTTTCAATGAGTTCCATTGTAACATTGTTTTTGGTAACTTTTCATCTACAAGTTGGCAGTTCGCCAACACGTCAACGTTAAATCATCAGATGTGAAATCAAATTACGTACGTAAAATTTATGTGTTTTCCTTGATTTTTGGTACACGAAGAACTTAATATATTCCAAATCAGCAGTTTACACATCCACCATAAATAAATTTATCTACGAGTAAAAAATTACACATTCACGGAATTTCAAGTTTCCAAATGTCAGTGTTGTGTTTATCTACGCTGCCAACTTAAAATTTGTCAACGTAAATGGTGTTGCCAACTTAAGACATATTAATTCTAAAGTTTCCTGTAGTTTTTGATAATTACTTTTTAATTAATTCGCTACGCCACTCGTGCCACAAGATAGTCGTATTACAATAGGTCACATTGTAACACTTGTCTTCCAATATACTATTAGTTGTGTTTTACATTAATAAATTGGTGTGGGCGCTTGCGATTGTTTCATTGTTTCAGATTACAGTCATTTGCGTATTGTGTAATACAATTTTTCTAACGATTAATCATACCTATATGTAACATAACCTCTTTCATATTTTCCATCAAAACAAATAAGATGGGGCGTACCAGTAGCACCAAGCATAAACACTAAAATCACTATAAGTTACTAAACATTCACGCGAATGTCCTTCAAAAATAGGACCAGCTCTATATTTCAAATGTTACATTGAGAGGTTCCACCCTGTATATATGTTTGCTGGTTTAAAATGGCCAAGAAACATATGTTAGTATATTTGTAAACAATATTTGGTTTCAAAAATAAAGCCATACGTGGAGAATATATCAGATGGGGGAAGGTATACCAACGCGACAGGTTTACGTATGACACCGCTGTACCCGCAATCTGTGGAAAAAGGCAGAGCATTCTCACTTTGCCTGAATGTTTGGGCATTTTGCGAAATCACTAAAGAAGAGCAGGCAAAGTACGAACTCGAGCTCCATTTCTCACTTTGCCTGCGACATTAGTCATTTCGCAAAATGCCTAGGGATTTTGCGAAATGCCGGATTTCGCAGTTTACCGGTAACGTATACAACTTACGACAATGCACACATTTTTGAGAGTTGGCAACCACGCAATTTTTAGGAGGGGAAAGCGATTTGCGCCATCTAGAAAGCACGAACGGGGGTTACATAGGGCATCTTGTCTTGAATGGCGGTCGTGAACGCGTCGTTCCATAAATGTTTGTTGTTATTTTGTGTTATTTAATGCAGGTAGTTATTTTTGCATTTCTTTATATCGTATTTGTGTTTTGTATGCCGCATTATATATTTTTTGTGTTTGAATTTTTGTTTTTAAAATTTACTTGGTTGACCGCAATGCATAATCACATATCTGTGATACCGTTATGCTATTGTTTGTAATTGTTTACGTTTTTGGTGTAATGCTTGCTTAATTTATGTTTATTGATGGTGATTACTTGGTCTTGTCCCTGAAGTAACATTCATATAAGTTTTGATCATTTTATTTTAATATGTGGAAATTACCGATTCCTTTGATGTTTGTACTGACTTGTTGTTTGTAACTAACATTTTCTCCGTGAATGAAGCAGTCACGGGGGTGGGAAAAACTGTAGTCAAAATTGAGCTACGACACCTAATTCCGTGATTGTCTTCGACTTCCGACTGTAGGCTCGAAACCCCGAAACCAGGGGCGGGCTACCTATCATGCAGGAGTGGGATTACGCTAATCAAAGCTCTTCAGCTTAGATCGATGTGCGATAAATGAGTGGCAATTCAATAATTTCCACATATCTTGTTTTTAGTTAAATTTACATGTAATTTTCCATCTTGCTTTTAACAAAATGGCTTTATTGCACCAAAGATGAGTCACATCCTGTGTATTTCACCCTTTCTTAGAATCTTGGTACCTGCTTACCGGACCCATAATTCCCAAAACTTGTTTTAACCTGTATGTTACCTCTTGAAGTTTACCTGCTACTTTTTGTGATGTTATAATTCTATGTTACGCATTCACATCATTACAAACAATTAATTTTACAACACAATTTGATATTAATTTGACGGCTGGTTTTTTTATTGGTAAGTTCTTTTTTCCCCAGCCTATTTCTATTTTTATTCGGTGAACTACCATTTTCAAAGTTTATTTTTCCAATGTAATTTATTTTGACTTAAATTTCCGAGCTTTTACAATCAATAATAATTGCGATCATTATTAAACAAACTTTTCACAATTTCAGTGTTTTATTTAACGTTCCTTCCCTACTGTGCTTCAGGTTAAAGCGTTGTCTACAACTAACTTAAGGGGGCTTAAGGGGGGATGTTTGATCACGTGCCACTTTTCAAATTTAAGCGAGATCTTGTTTAGTTTTGGAGGGAATAGTCATTCGGGTTGCCATTTTTAAACGTTGCCGAGTTGACTTTATTTTTGTGTTCTTGAAATGTGAAGTTAGCGTAGAACCTGGGGGTTAAGTACCTACATTACAATATGTAATAGCATTGAATAAAAACACTATAAGAAGCCTAACCCCGTGGAAATAAAGGTCGATTCTCACTTTCGTGCAAGGCACGTACTCGGCACAGGCAAGGCACCGACTCGGCAAAATATCTATATTATTGAATCTTATGAATTTTTTGGGGTATAATTCACACTATGCGAGCAACGACTCGGCCAGCTACGGCCTTTGCACGCAGCGTTCTTCCGAAACAATATTTGCCGGGCATGTACCGTGCACGTTCCGACAAGTGTGAATACAATCTGTGCAGGTCACCGACTTTAGTTCATTTTTCATAGTACAAGAAAGGTTGAAGGGTCAGCAAAGGAACACTTTTTCAGCGGAACAAGATGAGATGCTGATTGAATGTGTCCAGGAAAATGATTTCGGTCATAAAAGATACTTCTTATGCATTTTATGTACACAAAAACGTATTTTTCTTTTTCTGCAATATGTACTTTCTTGTTCTTCATCATCTAATATTAGACCAATTTTAATTAACGTGAAAGTTTTGAACATTTTTACAGTTGAAACTCACGTAGAAACTGCTTACCTGCGGCAAGCGTGTCGCAGTGTGAATTGAACTCAAAAAACTTTGCCCGTGCCGAGTATGTGCCGTGCCGGTTCTTTGCACGAAAGTGAGAATCGGCCTTAAAGCGCGACAGAGATTGAACTGAGAATATAATGGAAACACTGTCAATAGTGTCGATTCTTGAACTGAGAAGAATGAGAATTTGCTTTCCTCCTATTTAGAGAGTTCGGTGATCACAACCAATGCGGGTGCAAGGGGATTTGTCGCGCTTTCTTCCATAAGCGTTAGGCTTCTTATAGTGTTTTTATTCAATGGTAATAGGTAATTACACTATGCTTAAACTAAACCTTTCCATTTAATAAAATTCATATAGGTGCGCTAGCGGCTGGAGCGTTTGTTATGTTTCCACAATCGCGTATCCCATGATCCATGTGTAGTATATTTAAATCTGTGATATGACGTACACCGCCAATGAATATGGCCTGCAATAAATCTTAGTTTACGAAATGAGGAAGATATGAAACCTGCTAAATGACTTGCCCTTGACAAAATACAACAGCAACGGCACCCGATAAAATATTTGTAACGCGGTTTCAAAAAATAGGTAGATACCCACACAAAGAAAGAAAAAATGGTGTTCAGCTGCATGTTAATTATTATATTCAATGATTATTATCAGAGGTATAAAAAAACTGTGTACCTATTCTATTGCCGTGAAGATCATTTTAGTGTAAGTTGTTAGATGACTGAGCACTGAGTAGTAATCGCACACCATTGGCACATCGCAATGTGTGGTAAATTATGCGCGTCGCCTCTCTGTATAATCCCGGTTTCATGTTTATATAACATAAGAATGTGTTAGAAACATCACTGGGTGCTCACAAAACATATAAACAAAACCACTATTCGGGATATAACGTTCCAGGCGCGGTACGTCTTTAATTTAATACCATAGCGCGCTTGTGACGTCACTCAATTAGAAAACGTTTCTGGACGCGTCACGAAATTCAAACTTCTTTCCCTAATTTTGAGAAAACGCGTGCTTGTTTTGAAAAAATTCTTTTATTTCCATGCTCAGTGATGATGAAAATTTATAGCACTTACATTTTTTGCATTTTCCCTATTTATAATTTTTTAATTTACAACTTGGAAGAATTTATGGAATTTCCGGTTAAAAATAATTTTAGCTCAGAAAACCTGATTAATAGCGACACTGGCACTGGAAAACTTACAGAGTACATCGTATGGACATATCTGCATGCAAAGAATTGTAACACAAAGCTAATACTTCAAACCCAACAAAAACATACGATTTCATTACACCAAATACTTTTCGAGATAGGTATTCGAATTCAAATTTGCACACATACATCTAACCCGAGATCTAACCCTATATTTTATATTAAAAGATCTAACAAAGAACTTTAATCTTCACTTTGTGAGTAGTACACTGTTACGACACTTCGTTCTCCAAAATATACCATATCTCCGTCGCTAGTAATCCGATCCGGTGGTACCATTGGATGCGTCTCAGGGAGACTTATCACTTTCCATTTGTGAGTACTCACTTCCAACACTCCGTTCTAAAGATATTCCCATTTGAAGTGTTGCCCCTACCAGCGGATGTGTCCCGTCCAGACCTTTCCTTTTCTCTTTGTGAGTATTTATTCCGCTCCGACACTCCGTTCTCCAAAATACCTCCATTACTAGTCATCGGTCGCATGTGGTATCGTTATAGATGCGTCTCAGAGAGAACTACCACTTTGTCTTTGTGTGTACCGACTTCTGACACTCCGTTCTCAAGAGAATCACATATGAAGTTTTGATCCTATCAGCGGAATTTCATAAGGTGTTACAGGTCCATTTTTAGTTTAGTTTTGCTTTAGTTATTTTGATTTTTAGGTTAGGAATTTGTTTATTTTGTTTTGATTTTCATCACATAGGCGTGCCTATTTTCTTAAATTTCTTCTTTCGATTTCTTCGCTTCTTTGGATTCTTGCTCTCTTCTTACAATTGTATTTACCTTTTCACGCTTTAAACGCTTTTTCTTTCCTTACTGTTTTCACTATTCTAATTGTCGAAGCTTATGTGTACTATTTTATTCCATGTTACGCCTCTGGTCCGCTTTCAGTGTCATCTATTGTCAGTTCTTGTAAACTACGCTATTCTTTCCCGCTCTTTTCAAATATCGATTCTTCTTTTCCCGCTAACTTTTTATGTTCCTTAATTATTGGTAATACTGTTCGTTTTTTTCAAAATCTTCTACGTTTTCGTTTCCGTTTTGGTCAATTGTCAATTGTATGGTGTGCTTGTGAGGTGCGGAATTTTTGCAGCCGCTTTTATCCGACAATTTTGGGATTTCTACCCTCATCATCTAGTCTCCACTCATTACCAGGAATTGGTATTTCTTCCTTGGAAACCCTATTTTGGGGATTAAGAGTGGAAGAGGAAGCGCCCTTGTATTTGTGAATTTACCTACAACCAATATATATTTGTTACCCTTGCTCGCCGGATTTCAACCCTTGTGTAAGTATTTTTGTTGTCTGTATCCTTTTCTATTTCTTCGTTGTCTCTTAGGATCCGAGCTTTATTTCACCGTCCACCAATTTAATTGAGCGTACATATCTATATATTGTCTCTACGTTAAGGCCCACACCATCTCGTAAGTAGCCTTTTGGTGATAGTTTTGGCTTGTAATGTTGGGTTTTTGTTCTAGGGCCTTGTAGTTTTAGTTATTTCTTGTCTGTACTTGTTATACGTACCTATCTACAACTAAGAAATCTTCGTCGTCGTCCGTTTTCAGTCGTCCGTCTTCAATCTACAGTCGTCGTCTTTAGTCTTCAATCTTCTTTCGATACCCTCAAATTTCTTTTTCCTTGTTCCCTTCTAACCGCATCCCTATCCTTAATCTGCCCCGTATTTGGCCACTGGTCTACCACCGCCAAGCCCGCCGAACAACTGCTGGACAACTTCAGGAGCCAGAACAGCTAAGTTCAAGTTTTCAAGTTATCTATTTACCTTAAAAAAAACCGTTAAGAGCATGTGTTACGTCGCGGAAACATTGAAAACCGGCGATAAAATGGTCAAATGCCCGTCGCTGTAGACAGGGCATTTTTCAAGATACATAGCTCAAATTTGGAACAGAGTACCTTCAAATCTTTTGGTAGAATATGTCTGAATTAGAATATTAAAAATCGGAAGTGTTTTTGCAAAAACTACCCTTGAAGTATGACGTTAATGAGAAATATAGTCAATGTTTGACATATTTTTTAGAGGGTTAGAATAATAAAAGTGGAAAAACAATTCAGTCATAATGGAGTTTAGACTGTTATTTACCTTTAAAAAAAATTGGGAGTCATTACAGTTGATAATAAAATAGTTCTAGGATCGGGTAAAAAGTATGTTTTCGTCATAATTTTTCCGTGATCCAGTATTAGTTTCTCCATTGAGTTAGAAAACTAATGGAGGGAATATAATGGTAGAGGGGGTAAGAATTTTTGTAGACGGAAGTTGCCACAGATAGAGGCCACCCGCGTGGATAGGTTCCCGTGAAGGTACATTTTTGCCGACATTATTTGACATATGAAAACGCGGGTCCTGTCACTGTCAGTTTTCCACCAAATTCAAATTTTATTAAATTTGCCATTTTACAGTACCTAATAATTTCGGATCGGTTTGTGCTCTGGTTTATATAAATAACTAACTGCCGCATAGTGTTTTTATCACACGCAATTTTGTGAATTGAGAATAATTAGCTGCGTATCATGCAAAATTTCTCATAAAGGGAAGAAACAGGGCATTTCCTTTCATCGGTAAGACATGCCATTTATCATGTTGTAGGCGAGGTTGTAGGTACCTAGTTTATGTTTCTTAGTTTTCCAAACGAACCAGTACTTCGAGCAAAATGGTTACCTAACATTTGTAAATATATCTCAAGAACAGCTCTCGAAATTTACTTTTGTGCTTACAACGCTTCATTGACTGTGATTTGGATTTCAACCAAAGGTTGCACCGGAAAATGTTCATCAAATATCTCGTCAAATATACAGTAGGTACTATCAAAACTTGTAATGAACCTAAGACCAACCAATCAATTGTAGCTATTGATCTGTTGAGATATTTGAAAATGCCTGCTTTCCTTAACACCTTGATTTAGTAGTAATGAAAAAGCAGGGAGTTGTTTTTAAGTTGCTATGTATAGTTAGTTGTAGTAACACAAAATTGCTGATTGAATCATGTTTCATTTTAGTCATTACATTTTTCCATATTTTTGCTCATTCGTGTTCATTAAAGTGTTTTCTACTTTCCTTGACTATCGCTTCTTAAAAGAACTCCAAAAGGTTATGGGCCCAGCGAAGTCATGTTAGGAAAGTAAGAGTACTTGTAAATCAGTTTTACGTACCTGGAATACCTGTGTCAAAAATGATGGATAGTAAAGTAGACATTGGCGTCATTAATAAGTTTAATGGACGAAATTACCAGCAGTGGAAATTTCAAATAAAGTGTGCTCTAAGAGCAAGAGGAGTTTTCGAGGTAGCGAATGGCGATTGCGAAAAACCAAGTGGTGCTGAAGGTGAAGGAACAGCGAAAGAAGTTGAAGCATGGAACAGGAAAGATGACATTGCAATGTATATCCTGACGTCTGCCATGGAACTTTCGCAAATTACATTAATCGAAAATTGTGGAAGCGCTAAAGATGTAATTAGCAAAATGGACACAATTTACCAGCAAAACACGGAATCGAATAAGATGATGCACCAGGAAAAGTTTCACCAGTACAAAATGGATCCAGCTGATTCAATTGCGTTGCATATTGCCAAGGTGGAAAATCTTGCTAAGCAAGTTCGAAACTCGGGAGACACCGTCAGTGATATAGCCATTATGACAAAGATTTTGGGAAGCTTACCTCTAAAATACAGAAATGTGCGGCAAGCCTGGTTATCTGTTGATGAGAAGAATCAAAATATACAAAATCTTACCATGAGATTATTGGATGAAGAGGCTAGTCTCACAACGATGGAATTAGAAAACGAACAAGCGCTGGCTACGACGCGAGCTACCAAACCAATGCAGAACAAGAAGAAGAGGCCTCCTGTTACGTGTTACAACTGCCAGAAGAGGGGCCATTATGCAAGAGAATGTCGAAATAAGAAGCAAGAACGGGCAAACACTGCAGAAAAAGAAAAGGGACAGGAAGGAAATGTAACAGCTTTTACAACAGAGGAGAAAGCATTTGGATTAACGAGTGATGCATTAGCGATATCAAAGGACGATGTTTGGATAATGGACAGCGGAGCCTCGTCGCATATGACATACCACAAAGATTATTTTTCATCCTTGGAAGACAGTGACATAAAATCAGTGACACTTGGTGACAATAAAAGTCTCAAAGTGTCAGGTAAAGGAACAATCAAAATCCGTAAGCTGATGCACAATAAGTGGTATGACGCTATTTTGACAAATGTGTTGTATGTACCAGATTTACATAAAAATCTCTTTTCCGAAGGTGTCATTACCAGTAAAGGCATGAAAATTATTAAGGAAGATAAGTTTGCATTGGTGTATCACAATGAGAAGGTAGTGGCATGCGCATACCGAATGGCAAATATTCTGTATCATTTGCAATTTCAAACGATCAGATATGAAAGTGAAGTTAATGTGACCACAGATGCAAATATGTTAGCTTTGTGGCATAAAAGACTAGGACATATTAATTTCAATACTGTAAAAGAAATGGCATCAAAAGGTTTGATAAGTGGTGTAAATGTGAACGCTGCAGAGAAAATCTTTTGCGAAGCATGTGTATATGGCAAGCAGCACAGATTAAAGTTCTCAAAAGTTCAACGAATCACTAAACCCGGAGAAATGATTCACAGTGACGTGTGCGGCCCAATGTCAGAACAGTCCATAGGAGGTGCGAACTATTTCGTGTTATTCAAAGACGATGCTACCAGTTATCGAGATTTTAAAGAAACTTTTTCCCCAACTACAAGATACGAGTCAATTAGAATTTTACTTTCTTTAGCAGCGAAGTACGATTACGAAATCATTCAGTTTGATGTTAAGACAGCATTCTTATATGGCGAACTCGATGAAGAAATTTATATGTCGCCACCTAATGGTGCAAACATCAATCCAAACTTAGTCTGTAAATTGAAGAAATCGCTGTATGGTCTGAAACAATCCCCAAGATGTTGGAACCGTAAATTTAACAGCACTCTTAAAAACTTCAATTTTCAACAATGCACAGCTGATCAATGTGTATATAAAGGGCAAGTAGATGGTAAAAGAGTACTGTTAATTCTTTTTGTGGATGATGGTCTAATAATCGGTGAAGATAAATTAATTCTAAATTCGATTATAGAAAAACTAAAACAAGAATTCAAGATCGTGCTTGGAGATTTAAACTATTATGTAGGTTTAGAAATCGAACGTGATCGAAAGAACAAATCTCTCTTTATTCATCAAAGGCATTACATTAAGGAGATAATTAGACGATTTAATTTGGAAGATGCAAAATCGGTGAGTGTTCTACTTTACAAATTCTAATAATATTTTGAAGGCAGTTACACCGGAAAGTAAACAAAATGGAAAAATCCCATATAGAGAAGCAGTGGGAACACTAATGTTTGCAGCTATCGTCAGTAGGCCTGATATAATGTATTCAGTGGGTATGGTGAGTCGATATTTAAATAACTACGATACAGCACACTGGAATGCAGTAAAACAAATAATTAGATATCTGAAAGGTACTCAAGATTATGGAATACTGTATAAAGGAGGCGATTCAAAATTAATCGGTTACTCGGATGCAGATTTTGCTGGTGATCCCGATACCAGGAGGTCTACTGCATCAGGATATATTTTCATTCTAAATAGCGGTGCTATTACCTGGAGTAGCCAACGTCAACCGACAGTGTCGCTTTCTACTACAGAATCTGAGTATGTTGCAGCCGCTAATGCTACAAAAGACGTGTTATGGTTACGCAGTTTTTTAAATGAGATTGGCGAAGATGTAACAAGTGCAACACCTTTATTAGTTGACAACCAAAGTGCAATACGTTTAATTAAAAATCCAGAGTTTCATAAACGAACCAAACATATTGACACAAAATACCATTTTATCCGTGAACAGTGTACTGGGTATAAAATTTGTGTTGAATATGTGGAAAGTGCTAAACAGTTAGCGGATATTATGACTAAACTTTTAAACAAAAAGAGGCATGAATTGTTACGAGAACAATTTGGTGTTAAATTTAAAAATGTTTAGTGATGTGTCGATGTGTGTAATGTAATTATGGAAACTTTATTATTCAGTTTAATATTGCGATTTTGATATTGATAAGGAAAGGCAGATTTTAGTGGGAGTGTTGAGATATTTGAAAATGCCTGCTTTCCTTAACACCTTGATTTAGTAGTAATGAAAAAGCAGGGAGTTGTTTTTAAGTTGCTATGTATAGTTAGTTGTAGTAACACAAAATTGCTGATTGAATCATGTTTCATTTTAGTCATTACATTTTTCCATATTTTTGCTCATTCGTGTTCATTAAAGTGTTTTCTACTTTCCTTGACTATCGCTTCTTAAAAGAACTCCAAAATGATCAACACAGTGGATTTAATGGGAGTTGTCAAGTTGTAGTGGCTATAGTAAACTGGCCTTAATTATACTAATGGAACACATCGATGTATGTATATTTAGATTTGTAATCAATGATTATATTAAATCTGCATACTTTCCCATCCTTGTCTATTTTGTTTACTTTACCACGAGCATGTATTTTACTCCTTCTATACGTTTTTTTTTTTGTTATTAGTCCTATTAGTGGAAAGAAAATGATATCTCTACGCCACTGAAGTGAGACGCTAATGATAACGGAAGTGGTGTGGTACTTTAATCACAGTTAGAGGCCACTTTTGGTTCCCGTGGTCTACGTCTGGCCAAGCATTTGATTCCCTCCATTAGTTTTCTAACTCAATGAGTTTCTCCCACCTTACATTCGCAACAGTTTGGTGTGTAATCATTCGGTTATACCCGCGATCGTACGGTTATTATGGGCGTTTATAATATTAAAAGCGACACAACGACTGACAATTCAAAAAGGAAGGAAATATCACGAAGAATTAGAAGTGTACTACTGTACTGTAGTTATTATTCTTCTTATTACTTATTAATTATTATTATAACATTTTTGCGTTACGAGGTACGTACGGGGTTGTGACTTGACGAACGCACCATAGGAATTTCAATAGTAATTTTTTAATTTCCGAATTGGCTTCCCTAATTACTTTAGAAATAATAATAATTTAGGTTTTTTGTAGAGAAAAAAATTAAGAATCCGTACATACTATTGTTTCCTATTTTATAAATTCAGAAACAGTAAAAATTTAAAAATTTAAAATCGTCGCGTTTAGAAAGTCGGTAATGCCATCCTGGAATTATGAATTTAAACAAAAGCGCCCGCATTGTGTTTACGGAAAAATATAAAAAAAGAATACTCGAAAATTAACAATCTGTTTTTACTAGTAAAATTCATCCAATCAATTGAAAATCCGTATTTGGTCAGTTCTTATGATGACAAAACAATAAGACAAACCCCGATCACCGTAGGTGCCATAGTCACTGAACGACCTCCTAGCGAGTTTATAATTTTGGTGTGCCTGTCCGTCTGTCCGTCCGTTACCACGATTTCTTGATAACGAATGGACCGATTACAATGAAATTTTGTAGGTGGATTCATTATCAAGTTTGTAGATCGGAGTTCGTGAATTGGTAATATAGGTCAAAAAATAAGGAAGACCCTTTTGACATCTCTGTTAGTGATGAACCGAATTGCATGAAATTCAATATGCGTATAGGTTTAGCCATATAAAACGCAATTCCAAAAATTGAGCCTAACCGATCAACATTCACAGTGCCTTTTTCGCATCTCGACCATTTATAATCCGAATTGCAGGCACTTGAAATAAAACCAAATTTACCGCCAGTTTCAAAATTTCGGTTTGCGCATGCGCAGTGCTAACTTTCTTATTTATGGAAGCAATTAAATGAAATTTCATACATACATAACACATAATACACTTTAAATAAAAGCAAAACTGACATCGGGTTTAAAATTTGGTTTTGCACATGCTATAGCCATACCCAAGAGCTCGATTTTTATATTTGTTTAGTTTACGTTACAAATGCTCTTAAGTTTATTTAAAAAAAAAAAACCATCACATTAATTCAGCCGCCCTACATCATAAGTAATTTAGTCAAATTTTATTGTTTACTGTGAGACGAGATCTCGTACCGTTTTCTTTTTTTTGCCGTTATTTCCCTGTTATCATCCCGTGCCATTATCAATCATCATCATTCGCCCTACAATATCTGTGTTAAATTCTTGATTTCCTGCAAGAATAAATACCTTTTCTTTCCCGCTATCTTTCTCTATTTCTCTTTATTATAGTTTTACCCCTGCATTTCCAGACCAACAGGAGCAGGTTTCTAATTTTTTTCCTGTACGGCGTGGAACTATCGAAAAATTAGTGGCGCCTAAATTTTCGGAGCATTTATAGCTATTTCTTTCAGGATCGTCGAACCACCCCTACCACCGAGAGCAGCTGGAGCCGTATTGCTGGGTTACTTATTTCCTTCCAGTTTTCTTCGTCACAAAGGATTGTGCCGTAAATTAGACAAAACAAAGTAAATAATTAATTAACAAAGTATAGCAGAAAGTCAGTAAAAAGCCCCCGCGGCAATTGTTTCCAATCCGTGGGTTAATTTAGGAAACCCCAGATACAATATTCAAAAGTAGAAAGGTTGAATGGGTAAGTACATCATTTTGTGAGCGGGCTATCATTTTCCGCATGTGTCCACATACCTACCACTTCGAAATCGCCATGATAAGATATCGCTAATAGATATCTCTATCAAGTAGATATACTGAAATACCTATAGTTTTAGTTGTACAATAGCACCAAATTCAATTCGTAGGTGCTATAATACATTCTAGTTATGTTTCTAACATTTATTTTGATTTTTATGCTCATAAATAATGGGCGGGGTAAGTTTCAAGTACCTAATAGGTAAAAACACATAACTTTACACATTTTCAAATACACAGGTTGGGAATCCCCCGCTTTTTTACCAAATAAGGCAGCAGAGGGTTTAGTTCAAATGGAGGAGGCAAACGATAAAGCCATTATACGCATGAACGAAAATATCAAGGATCACATAATAGTCGCCTATATTAATTATAAAGGTAGGATTTATTGTTATAGCTATTACTCACGGATCAGTATTACTAGGTACCTATATTACTAAAGAGTGTGTTTAGTGATAACAGCTTCAATTGGAGGTGATGAATCATTATCATACCTATTCGAGGATTCTTGAAATTATCAAACAAAGTTTCGTTTTATGCATGGTGATCTCATGCATAAAAAAGTCATTATCAAAATTGGTTCAGTTTGTTGTATAGGTAGTAGGTATGGCGAATCTCATTGTGTGACGAGTGACGAGACGAGTAATATGATGATTTGCCATAAAAGTGATTGAAAAAAGAGAATATCTTCACTCCATGAAAGTAGGGTGCTAAGTTCCACTAACTGAATCCATTAAGAGCTTTCGCTTGAGTATCGTAATATTCTCGCCCGTCCGTCCGCCTGTCCGGATTTCTGAACAAATTGATTTAAGAGATGTCGTTCAAATGTTATACTACTCGTATCTTCAGAAAACCATTAACTCGTCCTCCTTGTTTTTTGTAAGCAAAATTTTGCTAAAAATAATTTTTTCGATAAAATACCTACCTTTTGAGCTAATCGCGAAAAACCGTACAAAAATGTGAGTTTTTTTGGTTGACTAGTTGACACTTTGAGTCGCAAAAATGTAGGTCCAAAAGTATGAACTTTCATAAAACAAACTATGCAGAATAAAGATTGCTTGGGTTAGAACCTACCTATTATATACAAATTTTATAATAATCGGTGCTGTGTGACAAAATTATACGGGTAAATGGTCATTGATTAGGCTACCGTAATTCGCTTAGATTTAAGGCTATCAGCCTTGAAAAATCGCATTATAGGTTTTTTCAAGAGCTATAAACTACACGTATTTCTGAAAGGATGCGAACAAGTTACCGTTTACGGAGATATTATACGGCCACCGGGCCACATCTTACTCAATGTGTAGGTACTTATCCCACACTATGAAAACGCGAAACCTACAATGTTGTGCTCCACAAAAGTTTGCGTATTTTTAAAAGTTTTTAGGGGAAAGAAAAAATTCTCCTTATGTGATGGTTTTGTCCGTCTGTTCCTCGAAAAGAGACAGCGATGTCAAACCTTCGCAAATCGATTGCTACGAATTTCAATGACTATTCAATTCATCTAACATTTGTCACATTTCGACCAGTGAAATGTCGAGATTTCAAATTGTTGAGCCAATGGGAACGAATTATAGTGATAATTTCACGTGTAGTATTTCAGCGATAATTTCACGTGTGGTATTTCAGCGACAATTCAATGCGATTATTCAATGACATTTGTCAAACTTCCACCACTGAAATGTCGCGAAATTTTGTCGTATTAACCGGAACATTCTTCTTAGCTTGTTAATCAATTTCGACAACCGACTTATCACCACATCTTTTAATTTAATCACTCATAACGAATTAGCTTGGAGCACAAAAGTTCGAATAGAATCAATAGCAAAATGAAAAGCAACTTCCTTCCGTAATTTATTTTGACGTTTATTGTTGTCATGGAAATACATTCGCGTGGGTAATTATGCTTCATTTTTCTTTTGATTCATTGAATAGTCCTCCGAATACCATTCGTAGTCGAAGTATTTGTAGATTATTTTTGAGCTGCTGCTCCACTCATGCTAGTTACGCTTTTTAATACCACTCGCGCAAGCGCTCGTGGTATTAATCAGCGTAACTAGCATTCGTGACAGCACCTCAAAAATATTCGACAATACTTCGACTACTTATGGTATTATATATGAACATTGCTATTGAATATGAGCCGGATTAAAAGGCTAGTTCCCGAATACGAGCGGTGTGACAAAAAATTCCCCTACTGAAAATCGGATGCGATTATTGGTATCTTGTTCAATATGTTGCATAAGCGAGGCAATTGTTTGCACTATTACAAAAATAAAAATACCTACTCTTTTCACTTCAAACTCAATTCTTTTCAAGACCAAGCATTTTAAACCGCTTACACTTCTAAGAATATTACAAGCAAAGAGTACCAACCGTCTTTATTACAAAGTACATAAATAAGGTGAACGGTAAAATGGCTAGAATTATTTTCAATGGAAACGGAAACCAAGGAGCGATTTTCACATCTCTTTGTCACCGAAATAGGGTCCATGATTATTTTCGTCAACTCGCTGAGTTTTGATGCTAGGAACTTCTATAAAAGTAAACAAGTAAAAAGGTTTTCCCCTAAAGCGAGTAACTTCAGCGAATTTTCCATGAATGATCAGTACTTCCCAAAAGGCCATAGCTATGTGCGCTGTGATTTCAAAGAAATATCTCCATAAACAAAAAAGTTGGCGTTGCGCAGTTCGGGCATGAGCACATTTAATTGATGCTATAGGTATGGGATGTTTTTTAGCTTCCTAGCATGTGCTAGGTAGCTATTGCGATAGCCGTTTTTTGAACATTTCAAAATTTCATCAAATGTCGACGTTTTAGACCATTTTAAGCAACTTTTAAAGAATAAAATTTTTTTCCGTCTGTATGTACGTACGTACGTAGAAATTTCGTTTAAATTGCTTCAGAAACAAGATCGTTGCGTTTTGCACATATGCAACACAATTTTTTGACTTTGACAATTTTTTTTCTCCGTTTTTTGATAATATAACCCGGCCCAATTTTTTGTAGGTTGTACACAGCAAAATAAGGTCTACCAAATAATAGAATAAAAATTTTAGGTTGCTATTTGAAAAAAAAAGTTCGATGCCGTTACGGCGCTCCAAAATTTTTTTTCAAAAATCCGGCCCGTTATTTTTCTGTTCGGTATGCCTAAAACATATATACAACATTTCAACAAAATCCGTCGAGCCGTTTTCTCAGAAAATTGCCAACAAACGTACGTACGTACGTACGTACATACAGACGGAAAACAATTTTATTCTTTAAAAGTTGCTTAAAATGGTCTAAAACGTCGACATTTGATGAAATTTTGAAATGTTCAAAAAACCGCTATCGCAATAGCTACCTAGCACATGCTAGGAAGCTAAAAATAGTGTTGCGCATGTGCAACATCCAACTTTCTTATTTATGGAGCAATTTTAACGAAATTTGGATGGTAGGTCCCTCTAATAAAAGCAAACAAAATGCATGCGTAAAAAATGCACCTTTCTTATTTTTAGCTTCCTAGCATGTGCTAGGTAGCTATTGCGATAGCCGTTTTTTGAACATTTCAAAATTTCATCAAATGTCGACGTTTTAGACCATTTTAAGCAACTTTTAAAGAATAAATTTTTCCCGTCTGTAAGTGCGTACATATGTTGGCAATTTTTGGTTTCAGATAGGAAGCTATTCTGTCAAGAATTTGACACCTGGTTTTAAATATTTATTGGGAGGTACCTCGACTATCAAGGTCATTGGCACCTATAATATTACAGACACACTATCACATTATATATTTTTAAATAGGGTTATTATTATTTGTTTTCGGTATTTACTGATGTTCTCGATGTGCGGTCCTTCCTTTTATCGAAATACCAATTTGTCGAAAGGAAAATTCACCGAGTTTCAATTGATGGATTCATAGACAATCGACATTTCAAATAAAGATTTCCCAGATAGTTTCTTAGCAATAGCAACATTGTAACAACTTCATTAAAAGAACTAACGGTCCGAAGATTGCCCAACTTTGTTTTTGCAATTATTCCCTAATTTGTATGTTCTAGTAATAACTATGTGCTTATTTTGTGCGTTTTTTTACGCTGGTTAGAATTAGTGTCAACAACAAAAACAATTGACAGTCGCAGTCTCAAAACATCGACAAAAATGCACTTTTTCTAGAGTAACACGATGTTTTTAAATGTGTAAATTGCATTTTGTCTTAAAAATACAATGTGCACAGGGCACAGCAGAAAATTATACAATTACAAAACTACTTGACAACTCCTTGAAGACCTTATTGTGAAGTATGGGTTTCTGACCGGGGTTTCTGACCGTTCCTCGCAATGTATCTATCGAGTTACGAGGCGGCAAACTATATATGTTTTACATAGAATGTATCAAGTTACGTAGGGGCGGTAAACCTTCTGTTAGTTACCGAAGGGTCCTTAGAAAATTCAACATTCTTATACAGCATCTTGTATCACAAGCATCACGATAATAAACTGAAAATCCATATCTGAGTTTTATCCTTATTCGGTACTGATCAAAGATTAATACATAACACGCTTTGATTCGTAACTATCAATTTGTTAGTTGTCATAACATAAGATAAATATACTGTTTCAAACCAATATAGACAACGAGAGACAAACAGACGGATGGACAGAAAGTCCAAATGACCACAATCTTAATCAATTACTCCCTTGACCATTGTCTACCTATTCCCATAGAGTACCTACCTACTAAATATTACCACGGTTGTCTGATGTGGTATTACTGAAATCAGAATTGAACAATTCGAAACCGTTCGTGAGTTATCATGTACACAGACCAACGGACGGTTGGACGGACGGAAAGTTCAAAATCATAAACTCGCTTTTTATCGCTCGTTAATAATTACACACTATACATTTTCTCTTTAAATTGTATTAGGTACCACATCTACCCTACGAATTTAGGTACTCTTTGATCAATTGAAGTTTGGCGAACTTTTGTTTCGATCGATGAAATGACTTAGAGAAATTGTAATTAGAAAAAAGATTTCGGTATCACATTCTTCGAAAATTCAAAATGGCGCACAGTCGCCGTCTTGGAAGTAAAAGTGTCAATTTTAGGCCAAACAGTGGGAAAGTAAATCTAGTATAACTAAAGAGATGGCGTATAATTTTAGTGACAATAGGGAGAGGGTTGGTGTAAGTAATATGGGAATGGATTTTCGGTGAATGCAAAAATATATGGAAATCAGAAAGAGGTAGGGATGCGACTCTGCATTACAAGAGCAAGCCCAAAGTAAAAAATAGTGGCGTATGGTAGTGCAAAATAGGTGCAATTCCATGAAAGTGGTAGAGATATGGCAACTCATATCTGGCTAATATCATTTTTCAGCTATACTATGACTTATTCCTATTCAATTTTAGGTGAATCAGTTCCGACTGTTGGAATATTCGAGGAGCCCCCATCAAGTAACGGTGACGAGCTTGGAGCAATAATCGAACGCAGTACCGGAGATAATCCAGTTTCACCATGGGCCCTTGTAATAACAAAAAAACAAGATTATGACGACAAATACGATGGCTTCCGTTACAAGTTTCAAATAGATATCAATTCAGAATATCGATCTGTATATATAAAATTAAATAATGTTGATGATCAGCCTCCATACATTCAGGTGAATCCTTCAAGCAACCCTTGTAAAATAAAGGTAAGCATACAATATTTTCATTACTATGGTAACTGCCAACTGCATACCGAAATTGCGTACACCATCTTGGCGTAGAAGCCAACATAAGACCAATCCCAAAAAAATTCTACGTTGGCGAAACATATTTGTTTTATATTACGTTTTATGTATATTAGTTCAAGATCACAAGGCCCCCAGACCTTACTTATTTTATGATAGACAAAATATGTAGACCATTGAATAATTTTGACTCAACGATTTTTATCTGTACTTACTTGTGGAGTGGAAGAACAGCTTTGGATGAACTCCTACCATTTGTGTTTTTCACAATAAACATTATTATTATTATTATTATTATTAGTATTAGTATGTACTTTGAACGTACACATACCCCCCCTAGCTTGGGCCGACGGCACAATACTCTTTCTTCTCAGAAACACAGCACGTTATCACAACCCCCTCGTATTCAACCCAAACGCAAAGCCAAAGAAACACTTACACAATAAACTCTAGTTAATAAAATTACAGGAATTATTACCTATAATGATTTTTTTTGTTTTGTTTTGTTTTCCTCTTTCCTGATAGCGTTGGCTATTGTGCCCATCAATAGCTATGCTGGTAAGTATGAATTACTATCCCTAGATTTCCTTAATGTGCGTGTGGGAACTTTTTAATTTCATTTTTTTTATGGACCCGACATAACTTCAGCAGACGAGCGACGTACATACACAAACACTAATCGTTACTTGATTTTAATCCGTGCGAGTAGTTAACCAGGCTAGACCTGAGTTCTCACAAGAGACACCGACCATAATAATAGGTAATAATACAATACAACTTACCGAACAAACAAGTACAACAAATGATACAACATATACTACAATCAGAGATTCACCTCTGAAGCAAACCACATTATCACGACCTATTAGTATTCAACCCAAATGCAAAAACCTAAACAGCACTTTAGACTCACAACATGACACACAACATACTGTAATCTCTCCACCCTTAACTCAACCAACCACACAAACACAACTTCCTGAACAAACAAACGCAATAAATACAAGTAACGCAACTACAATGACAGGTCCACCTAATAAAGTTACACGTCCTAGCAATGCTAAAAAACACAATAGGGTGTATTGAAAGACAAGTGTTACAATGCGGCCTATTGTAATACTCCTATCTTGCGGACACTCGTGGCTCCGCGAACAATAAGGCATTGTAACACGCGTTTTTCATACTATTTTTTCTATTTCGGTGCTTTAATTTAATTAAAAAAATCATTATCAGAAACTATAGGGAACATTAGAACTAACATGTTTTATGTTGGGAACACTTTTTATGCCGTTAAGTTTTAGGTTGGCAGCGTAGTAAGACTGACATTTTGAAGTTCAAACATGGAAGTACCCAACAAAGTACCTACTTGTACTAACTAGTAACTGCCAACTTAAGAGATGAGTTACCAAAAAAAAAACGACTATAAGACCAAAAAAAACCGACTATAATCACTGTCTTTGTACAACTGTTTTCGGAACAGTTGTACAAAATCATCATTGTGACACCGAAATAGAAATAGTATATTGAAAGACAAGTGTTACAATGCGACCTATTGTAATACGACTATTTTGTGGCACGAGTGGCGTAGCGAAGCGGAGCCACGAGTGTCCACAAGATAGGAGTATTACAATAAAGCATTGTAACACGTGTTTTTCATACTATTTTTTTCTATTTCGGGGCTTTAATTTAATTAAAAAGTAATTATGAAAAACTACAGGAAACTTTAGAATTAATATGTCTTAAGTTGGCAACACCATTTACGTTGACAAATTTTAAGTTGGCAGCGTAGATAAACACAACACTGACATTTGGAAACTTGAAATTCCGTGAATGTGTAATTTTTTACTCGTAGATAAATTTATTTATGGTGGATGTGTAAACTGCTGATTTGGAATGTATTAAGTTCTTCGTGTACCAAAAATCAAGGAAAACACATACATTTTACGTAATTTGATTTCACATGCATCTGATGATTTGACGTTGACGTCTTGGCGAACTGCCAACTTAGAGATGAAAAGTTACCAAAAACAATGTTACAATGGAACTCATTGAAACACTGTTTTTGCCGAAAACAGTTGCACAAAATTCTCATTGTAACACCGAAATAGAAAAAAACTCTTTCTTCGCAGAAACACACCACGTTATCACAACCTACTCGTAGTTAGTTTACGGTGCTCGTAGTCAACCCAAACGCAAAGCCAAACAAACTCTTACACAATAAACAACGCCAATACTTAAATTGCTACATTTGCAGGATTTTTTTTTGTTAGCGTTGGCGGTTGTGGTCATCAATTTTGGTAAGTATGAATTACATACTGTTAAGTTGTAATTTTATATGCATATTTTGTAACTAGGTATTAAGTATTTAGGGATAAATCACTTTGTTAGTCACGTAAGGAGTAGATGAAACGTCATGTTATCTTAGCACCTTCCGCGAATTCTGTCAGACAATCTCAATAGTTTCAGCAAAGGCCCTTCTGAGAAGGTTCTCAGTAGGGATTGCAGTTTACTCAGTTCTTCAGAATTCAGTAATCCTGATGGACTTATTCAATAAGAACCCATTAACTTTAAGTCATTTTCTTTGTAGCACAGTTCGTAGTATTATTTATTTAGGTGCATATCAGTCACTTCAATTGTTAACAGAGTCTTTTAAAGCAAGTTTTGCCACATTAACAGGCAGTCGTGTTTCAACTCTAATGTAAGTTACTTCAATAAAGGTTAACCATTTCATCAGTTTGGTTTTAACAAACTTAAAAAAGCTTAAGTTTGAACACATTACTATTCCTATATTGCCTTAATGTGTTTTATTATTATTATTATATATACGAACGACGTACAGACAAACACTAATCGTTACTCGATTTTAATCCGTGCGATTAGTGAACCAGGCTAGACCTGAGTTCTGACAAGAAACACCGACCATAATAATAATAATAATAATGATAAGGTCTGGGGGCATTGGGATCTTGCTCTCTCTAATAGTTTACATATCAGTTAAAATTTTCTATAACTTTTTTAAAATTCCCGTTTTCCCGTAAATTTTGAACTAAGTACTTGATATAGATAGTGTATTATTTTCAGGAAAACGTTACAGGAAAGACGGGTTGTACTTTTAACATTACTGACAAAGACGGTATTGTCAAGGATATGAGCTACACCTTGGTGAACAATGTAACGGTAAGTATTATAAACCGAACCGCGTCTATCTAACTAACATGTGTTACATATGCAGCCTGATATAAATAGCTACTTTGAAATGCAAAACACTAAAGAGCTGAAGGAGGGATTGAAAGAATGGCAAACAGAGCTATACGTAAAAAAAGATTTAGATTTTGAAAAAATAAGTAGCTATATGATACATTTCACAGTTACGGTAAGTACCTACCTACCTACTTCATGAAAATTTCTTTAGTGCCTACCATTTATCTGGAAATTTAATTTTGGAATGATTGCCTAACTTCAAAAATCTTTATATGAATTTTAGAATTTAGATCATCATGATTCTAATGTTCACTCCTACTCATTTACCTGAGATCAAAGAGTATAATATCAGACTCTTTGCTGAGATTTAAAGATGCGGCACCGCGTGACTTTTAATGATTGTCATTCGTAAGTAAGTAGTTTAGTTATTGGGTACTCTAATTATCGAACTTAGGACATGTTCTCTACCACATACCGCCCTTCTTTCTTACCCCTTATCAAAATAGGAGGTTGGGGGGAACAGATTTTACCCTTCATCGTATTCTAAAGGTCTCAATGAAAGGAATTAATTTTTATCAAGCATAGTCCTCCTCCTCGACCCTTTATCGAGATCGGTCATAATTCCTTATACCTCAAGAACGGATTGTCGGAGAAGGGTACTCGGAATGGGCGATTGGGACGCCTGGAAAAAATATATTCATTGGTCATGTGAAAACTTTAAAACATAATATCTTGAAAGCATTTTGTCGGAGGAAAGTAAGTACTATCCAAAGACCTATCCAAAGCATTTGAAATTATCGGATCTTAATTAGTGAATTAGAGGCCTACGGAGTTCGAGGTACTGCTTTGAAGTTGATGAAGTCGTACTTGAGTAGTAGATCTCAGCAGGTCTATATTGAAAACAGCAATGGTTCTGGAACACTGTCAGAGACAAGGGGTGTCACAAGGGTCCATCCTTGTCCCATTGCTCTTTTTAGTCTTCGTCAATGATCTAAAACCATCACTACAAAATTCAACACTTATTGAGTATGCCGATGACACGTTATGTTTGTTTGCTAGTGAAACTGCTCAGGAATTGTCCGTAGTCTAACATTAATATCAAAAAACATGGTAGAATGGTGTAATAATAACAATTTAATCCTTAACACACAAAAAACTGCTCTTGTAGCTTTCACATACTTCAATGACCAATACTTACTTGTAAAAATGTCTGGCAAGTCCATTCAACAAACTGAAGTGACTAAATTCTTAGGGGTCCATATTGACCAAAACTTGAAGTGGTGCAAGCAGGTTGACTATGTTGTGGGCAGACTGAATAGTGCATGCTATGCTATCAGATATCTCCAAGAGCGCCTAAGCCTTAACTCAATTCGAGCGTATTACTTCGCAGCTGTACATGGTGTACTAGCCTATAGCATACTGCCTTGGTTCAATGCTTCTGATACACGTCGCGTATTTATAGCACAAACACGCATTATTAGGGCTATGGTTGGTCTTCCAAGTGCAGCTTCTTGCCGAACTTCATTTAAACAATTGAACATTTTAACTCTACCCAGTATTTTTACATACTGCGCCTCAATACATACGTGGCGAAACATAAATGATTTCAATAAAAATAGCCATATTTACAGCGCAATGAGTACATGGAATAGTGACAATTTGAGCATACCCATTCACCGAACAACTCGTTATAGAGGTTATTATTATAATTGCATCAAAGTATTTAATGCTATACCAAAGGCAATAAAACAATCAAGGAATCTTCAATTGTTTAAAAAAAACTTAAAATTATATCTACTTGAAAAAAATTACTACTCCGTTGGCGAGCTTGATGCGAATTAAACCGGACACACTAACAACTTATTTTCCTCAATGTATAACGTTTGTCCTTTTTATGTTTTTAGTTTGTCTTTTTTTCTAATATGCTACATTCATGACAATGCCAATGTAAATGATTTTATTATATTTTAAATTTTATCATGGCAATAAACTATTATTATTATTATTACTCAAACGCAAAATGAATCGTCTGAATAAGACAGCAGCTGCTATTGGTGAAGTGTCGAAAGAGGGCACTTGTAAAAGGCACGTGGAATGTTTGGACGATACACATATAATAATAATAATAAGAATAATAATAAATAAAACAAAATTACACGGCAGAAATACAATCAAAGCTATTAACATGTATGCCACACCAGTACTTACATACTCTTTTGGGATTATACGTTGGACAAATACAGATTTAGAACAAATACAGAGAAACACACGTACACTATTAACGAAACACCATATACATCACCCTCACTCCTCTACTATACGACTTTACCTTCCTCGTTCGGAAGGAGGTAGAGGACTTACAGATATAAAACTATTACACCAAACACAAATACACAATTTACGACAATACTTTTATAACAAATCAGATACTTCAATCCTACACAAAACAGTAACATATGCAGACAAATCTTACACGCCACTTAACTTACACGAAACAAATATACTCCCACCGACATCCAAACTTACATACATCACAAATAACATACAGACATGGAACCAAAAGCCTTTACATAGACGATTTCCACAAGAGGTTAACCAGGATTGTGTTGACTGTTGATTCTATAGCAAAGCACACTTGGTTGTCTGAATGTGATATCTTCCCGGAGACTGAGGGTTTCATGTTAGCAATACAAGACCAGGTGATTAATACACACAACTATAAAAAAACACATACATAAAGACAAAACAGTGACAAATGATTCTTGTCGACTATGATGTTCACAAACATCAGAAACAATCTAACATATAATATCGGCATGCACACGACTTGCACAAACAGAATACAAACATCGACACGATCAGGTATCAGGAATCATACATCAAAAATTAGCTCTTAAACATAATCTTATAACAGATAAGACACCATACTACAAATACACGCCACAGATAATACTTGAAAACAACACACATAAATTATATTGGGATAGGACACTACTCACAGACAAAACTACCCCCAATAATAGACCAGACATTACACTTATAGGTAAAACACAAAAATGCATTTGTATTATAGACATTGCCATTCCCAACACTAACAACTTAACCAGAACACATGCAGAAAAACACCGCAAATACACCGACATAGCTATCGAGCTTAAGACGCAATGGAGAATTTACAAC
This sequence comes from Photinus pyralis, assembly GCF_008802855.1. Lineage (NCBI taxonomy): Eukaryota > Metazoa > Arthropoda > Insecta > Coleoptera > Lampyridae > Photinus > Photinus pyralis. Next base: position 23,492,256 of record NW_022170738.1, on the reverse strand, counting down.
TATTAGGTTTAGATAAAAACACATACAAACATTTACAAAAAGCAGTCATTATCAACACATGCCATATTGTTCGTAAATTTCTAAACATAACACAAGATACTACATACATACATGATCCACAACGTACACGTGTAAACAACAGTATCCGCTCACAACACGGTACACAACCATGATACAATAAAAGAAGATATGATACGTAGCCGCATTGAATTCGTCCGAGTTCGCGCATGACGTCACGTATAGAGTAACGTTTTGAGTTTGCACGGTTTTTCTATATGATTATTAATGCTTTATCTCATTAAATCCATTCTGATTTTCTTTGGGGCGGTTGCCTTGTATAGAAAACTAATTGTTACATATTTGTCCCATTGTAAGTAGATATATATACAAAGTACTCCTTCAGAATTATAAAATAAAATTGGTTGAGTGGCCGCATGTCGTATAATAAGTGTTACAGTAATAGATATTTTATTCGCCGTCAAATAAAATGTAGTACAAATATATACGCCTTCAAAATAAACCTACTCCTCGCCAACTCTTCAACACCAATGCCGCCTTCCTCGTCTTTGGTCGAGGTGTCGCCCCTCTACCGTCCGCCTTGCGGTTTCTCCCGTAACACTCGGCCATTCTGAAAATAATTAATGCCCTCATTAATCGTACCGCCTAACTTTCTAGGAGATCCAACAGGTCTAGCCTATCGGTCTCTGCGTCAGTGTCGCCATTCACACTATCGTTCTCGCCACTCATGTATTCACCACTACCCATACATGGATATCGCCTCAAAGAATCAACCGCCACAGTCGCCTGAAAACGCTTATAACCCCTAACGCCCTTTATCGCCTCTATCAGGTACCTGTCATTGGGCATCACCTTAGCAATCCGATAGGGTCCATCGAATTTGTTCGCCAATTTATGACTCACTTTGGTATCCGCCCTGTCAGTAGCTGCGGCCCGCCAAAGAACTAAGTCGCCCACTTTATACGCAGTCGCCTTCCTCCGCCGCTTATCGTAATGTGCCTTCATTTGTGCCGCCGCTCGTTTCAGGTTCGCCGCCGCTTCGCCTGTAACTGATCACTCATCTTGGAAGTAATCACACCAAAGTCGTCACCCTGGTGTTTTCCTTCCTGGCCATGTGGAAAGGGTCTTTGCTCGCCCGAGAGCCCCGCCTCGCTCAGTGGGTTTCCGCCACCCTCGTTGGGGTCTCCGCCACCCTGGTTTCCGCCACCATCGCCGCCACTAGCTAGTGTTTCGCCTGAATTGGCCAAATCAGTTACCACGCCATTCTGATGGAAGAACATCAACCCGGCTGGGGAGAACCTAGATGAAGAAGAAATTGTGTTATTAATGCCCCATACTATTTCAGGCAGATGCTCGTCCCATCGATTTTCCGCCTGGACAGTTGCAGTCAACGCCTCGACTATTGTCCTGTTTTGCCGTTCCACCTGGCCATTCGCCCTGGGAGTCGCGATCGCCGTTTGCACATGCCTAATACCTTTCTCCGCCAAGAAATCCCTGAACAACCTACTCGTGAACGCCAGACCTCGATCACTTATAATTCGCCGTGGGTACCCAAAATCGCCAAAAATCTCCCTCAATCTAGTTATCGCCTCAGTTGATCGCAAGGTTTTCGTGGGTTTCGCCAGCACATACTTGGTGAACCCGTCCACCACAACCAATATGTACATGTACCCACGAACACTCCTTACAAACGGACCCACGTGATCAATGTGCAGCGTGTCGAAAGGTACCGCCCGTCGCTCAATAGGGTGTAAGTGCCCTTCACCTCGCCCATAGTTCCCTTTTGCAAACGCACATTGCAAACACGCCTTTACATACTTCGTGATGAATCTGGTCATCCTCGGAAACCAATAGGTTTCCTTTACAAGATTGAGGCACCTCTCTCTGCCAGGGTGGCCAATATCATCATGGTGTCGCCTAACCAACGGGAACCTCGCCATCGCCGGCACATAAAGTCGATCCCCCGCCAGGGTGATCCTGTAAAGCCTGTGGTTCTTTATTTTATAGTTCGCCTTCACGTCTTTCCCCGCCACGCCAGACTCCAGAGCCGCCACGATCCCCTGCGCCTTGGGATCTTGTATTTGTACAGTAAGGAACCAATCCGCCTCCGCCAACGCCACAACATTAACGCCTACAGCTTCAACCGCTGATATCTCGCCAATGGGGTTCCTACTCAATGCATCTGCATGTTGCATCCTGTCGCCAGGACGATATTCCACCTCCATATCATATTCCTGGATGGCTAGCCACCACCGAGCAATCCGAGGAACCAGATCTCTTTTCAATAGAGTCGCCCTTACCGCTACACAATCGGTTACCACCTTGAATCGCACGCCAATCAGGTATACCCTGAAACGCCTTATTCCCTCAACCACCGCTAAAGTCTCCAACTCATAGCTGTGGTACGCCTGTTCACTGGGTGTAGTGGTTCTGCTAAAATACTCCACTGGTCGCCACGCCCCGTCGCCATTCGCTCTCTGTAGGAGTATCGCACCAACCCCCCACTTACTGGCATCTGTGTGTACTTCCGTATCCTTCTTACTGTCATACAACGCCAGAACCGGTCTAGACGCCAACGCTTCCTTAAGCCTATTGAACGCCTCAACTTGTTGGTCGCCCCACATCCACGCCACATTTTTCTTAGTAAGATTCGTCAAGGGCTTCGCTACGCCGGAGAAGTCTTTTATGAACCGCCTGAAATATGACGCCAAACCAACAAACTGCCTAACGCCGTGTACGTCCGTTGGTACTGGAAATGACTTCACCGCATCCACCTTACGTCGCCCAGGCTGAACGCCCTCAGCGCTGATCTCATACCCCAAGTACTCGATTCTCTCCATTAGAAAAGAGCACTTATCTAATCTCAACTTTACGCCCGCCTTCGCCACCAAACTCAACACCTGATCAAGGAGATTCAATCCCTCCTCGATGGTAGTTGAGGGTACTAGTAGATCATCCATGTACACCAGCACTTCACTATGTCGTAGTTCGCCTAACATGTTGTTCATAATCCGCTGAAATACTGCCGGGGCGTTCGCCAAGCCAAATGGTACCCGTAAATACTCATATTGCCCATCTGGTGTGATAAACGCCGTTTTATCTACTGAGTCGGGATGCAAGGGTACCTGGTGATAACCCTGCGCCAAATCAAGAGTCGAGTAGTACTTTTTGCCCGCTAGCTTATCCAATAAGTCCGCTATGAGTGGTAAAGGGTACCTATCCTTCACCGTTATCGCGTTCAACGCCCGATAGTCCACGCACATGCGTACTTCGCCGGTCTTCTTAGGTACAAGCACTATGGGACTCGCATACTCTGACTGAGACTCCCTAATAACGCCAGCCTCCAACAAATCCTGAACATTTTGCCGTACTATCGCCCTTTCTGCATACGACAGCCGGTACGGCCGATAGTGCACCGGAACGTCGGTCGTTAGCCTAACCTTCATCTCGCCCAAATGAGTCAGACCAAGGTCCAGATCTCCCGCCGAAAAACAATCGCCTCTCGCCCGCAATACCTCGAAAAGTTTCGTCTTTGCATCCCCATTTACTCCGCCAACAGTCACGCCCGCCAAATCATCAACACACACCGAATGTACAGTAACATTCACCTGTATATGTTCGTCCTCCAGATAGGTTTCCGCCCTCGCCAACAAATGACCATTCTTCCAATTGATGAACGTCTCGCCATAATTCATCACCGGGACCATGTCGAACTTATCTGCCTCAATAAAACAACGATCAATAACATAATTATGCGCCTTGGTACACACACGCCGCTCGTTCACCCT